>NW_020897764.1:1637647-1680794 GCF_003984885.1 Neopelma chrysocephalum
CTTCCCTTCCCTTCCCTTCCCTTCCCTTCCCTTCCCTTCCCACATTTTCTTTTCTTGAAATTTCCTTTCCTTGAAATTTCCTTGAAATTTCCTTTCCTTCCCAAACCTTCCCTTCCCTACAGAAACTTTGTTTCTCTGACTCAATATTTCCTTCTCCAAAGGTCTTTCCATAACTGGAAGGTAAATATCACTTGGATTGGTACAAACTTGAGCAGAGCTAGGCTGATTTAAACAGATTAATCACATCACATGTTCCAAATAGAAAATACATATGAAAATTTTTAGGGGCAAAAAATAACCTCCCAGGCATCTAATTTATCAGCAAGTGACTAAAGAAATGTTTAGACATAGAATAATGCTTTTTTTTCCTTTTTTCCGAGTTCTACTTCTGTTATAGGTGATTAATACAACCAAGTTAAACATGGAACACTTATTCTCAAACTCTGTTTAGGTGGAACCTTGTGGCTCCTGCTGTCTAAGAGTTGAAGAAAAAAGTTTGTACTCAAACCCATTTCTTTTCCCCTTGTGTCTGCAATTCCAAATGAAAGACATCACCTCTGTTTCCAGGCTTTGCTTCATTAAAGCTGGAAACAATTTTCCCATTGGACAAGGTCAGATTTTAATGTTACATCACACACGAAGCACTTAATGGACATGTGAGTCAAAGATACTCACAAAATGTGCCCTTTTCAAAGTGAGACCTGTTGGATCTCATTAAACCTGTTGCCTATGAAGTCAGTGGGAAAAAAAATAGCCTGTGGGCTACAAAAAAAAAAGAATTCCTACACATTAATCCAAAAATTAAACTGAAATCACACCAAATAAAGAGCAAAAGAAAAACCAGAAGTTTTTCCCAACAGCTGTCATATTTGCCTGGCTTTATGATCATGACAGACAGAGGAGTAGAGTCAATTAGTTCTCTTCACAAACATATCTACTAATTAGTGAGTGAATAGGCAGTAAACACAGCAGAGTTTATCTTCAAGAGAAGGAAAATATGTACAAACATTTGGATATAGTTGGATAAAACCACACGGAGACATATATTTTATATAACTTACAGGCCAGAGAACTATTTACACAAAGTATTTGGTTTAATAAGGACATTAAATCTACTCATGTGCTTTTTGTCATCTGCTAAGAAAAAAGTGCACCAGCCTAATTTACTTTGGAAATGGAAAATAAACTTTAAAAATTGCTGTATAAACACCATTGGCACAGTATAAAGGTATAAAAGTACCGTTTTGTATGTTATTAGAATCATACAGGATGGTTTTAGGGCAGTACCTGGAAGCTCTGATCTCTTTGTGGTCCCCTTGTTGAAGCTGCTCTGTCTTTCATCAAGTTCCCTTAAATACATGATAGAAAAACTAGAAATGGAGCTGAGGGATAAGAAGCCACAGCCAGCTAAACAAATTGTGTTTTGAAATAGGATAGTTCTGGGATGGTTCAGGATTTGGCTGGGAGAGCATCTGGAATGTCAGGACACCTTGTGTGCAGGTGAGGGAGCTGAGGGTGAGCTTTGGACCACAGAGCTCCACAAGTTGGCTCTGTAGCCTTGGTGACAGAGAGAAGAGGGAATGGAATATCAGAGACACTGGAATGGCATCTCAGGGCTGTCCCCCCATCTGCCTCCTGTGCTCCTGCAAAGATTCTCTGACTATAATTGTGCAATTATTACATTATAAGGAATAGAATAATTCTCTGACTGTAATTGTGCCATACACTCACTATTGCACAGGTCTGTCTTAAAGAAGGAAAATCACCTCATGGTTTAATCACTTTTTTTTTTCCTGATGGAAAGAAAATGGTTTCGGTCCCTTTTTTTTTCTTCCACACAGTTTTACTTTTGTTGATTATAATGGTCACTAGAAAAACAAGAGTAAAAAGGGTAAGCTCCTCAACCCCTCTGATTTTAGCAAGCCTGTCTTTGCTTTCCCATCCTGTATTCTCAAGTTGGGAAAGCATCCCAAAGCCATGCTCATCACAGGGTGCTGCCTTTGGCTGAGACACATTTGATTTTCTCCACAGGAGCTGCTGTGGGGCTGCGTTTTGGGTTGGTGCTGAGAACAGGGGTGATCACACAGAGATGATGTTGTCGTTGCTGAGTTGTTCTTGCACAGCTTCAGAGCCTTTTCTGCAGCTCCTACTGACCCACCAGGGAGGGGGCTGGGGGTGCACAGGGGGTTGGGAGGGGACATAGCTGGGACAGCAGATCCCAACCGACCTTTGGGATGTCCCACACCATAGAAATGCTCAGCATGGAGACCTGGGGAAGGAGGAGGAAGGGGAGGGGGGACATTCAGGATGATGGCATTTGTCTCTAAATCCCTGTTACACCTGATGGATCCCTGTTTTCCTGGGGATGGCTGAACACCCTCCTGCCCATGGGAAGCAGTGGAGGAATTCCTTGTTTTGCTTTACTTGTTTGTGGGACTTTTGCTTTCCCAGTTATTAAACTGAACCCAGATATTTTCTGACTTTTACCCTCCCAATTCTCTCCCCCATCCCGCCGTGAGGGAGGGAGGGAGCACCTGTCTGGTTCTTAGTTGCCAGCTGGGGTTAAACCACAGCGTTCTACAAACACCACATCCCCAAAGTCATTGCTGTGCACCTGCATCTCTACTTGCTGCCAGAACTCCAAATTGCTCAAAACCCAGTTTAAAAAATTCCTCCTTATAGAGACCACCGTAATTCAGAGGGACTGGATCAAATCTGCCGCCTGTCCGGCAGCTCCAAATCCCCGACTGAAGTATCCTAAAACCGAATTTACCTTGTCTTGGACGGGCTGCCCGGACCTGCGAAGAGCTCGGGTTCCCTCTGCGGGCAGGAGGAGAGACGGAGAGCGGAGCCTTCAGCAGGTCCGCAGCTCCATCTAGTGTCACCCAGCCAGGGAGCGAGCGGAGAGCCAGGAATCCAGGGAAATACCCCAAGGAAACTCTCCGGGATCTGCAGGGTATCTTAGCAGGGGTAGGAAAGGTTCACTATTTCGGGAAGGGTTGTCTTGTTAATGCATTGCAGCTACAGGTCTTTTTTCCCCCCAAACTTCGGAAGGGATAATTGATGTTTCCAAAGACTGGAGGCACTCAACAGAAATCAGGAAAAGGGTTAGGGTGGAAGGGACCTTAAAGATCGTGTAGTTCAAACCCCCACCGTGGGAAGGATCACTTTGCACTAGACCAGGTTTTTCCAAGCTCTGTCCAACCTGGCTTTGAACACTTCCAGGGATGGGGCAGCCACAGCTTCTCTGGGCAACCTGTGCCAGTGTTTTACCACCCTCATTGTAAAAGCCTTCCTCCTTATACACAATATAAATTGACACTCTTTCCATTTAAAGCCATTTCTCCTTGTCCTGTCACTCCATACCTTGTCCCTAGTCCCTCTCCAGCTCCCCTGGACCCCCTTTAGGCCCTGCAAGGGGCTCTGAGATCTCCCTGGATCCTTCTCTTCTCCAGGGGAACCCCCCCAGCTCTCCCAGCCTGGCTCCAGAGCGAGGGGCTCCAGCCCTTGGAGCATCTCCATGGCCTCCTCTGGACCTGCTCCAATGGGTTCATGTCCTAATAATTGATGTCTCCAAAGACTGGAGATATCGAGTTTCCCACAGGAGCTCTCTCCTGTTAGGGCTGAGCTTCCTGATTCCAAGGGCAGAGCTCCAGTCCTTCGGTGGAAGAACAGCATGAGAGTTCAATGGGAGTAAAGCTGGGTACTTGAGTTCCCTCCCCAGAGTTGAGTATCTTTATGTTCCAAAGAACTGCATTTCAAACAGAAATTATAAAAATGTAAGGACCAAACTCCAAATTCCTGTTCACAGATGAATCTTTATTTGCTGACATCCGCAACAGTGCTCTGTGATCTTTTTCTATGCCAGCAGCGCCTCTTGGTTAAAAAAAATCACCCTTTACTCAATGTTCTGACCTTTCAAATCCTAAACAATGCAGGTAGATCCATGACTAATGGAATTAGTGAAAGATTTTTATTTTTCTTTTTAAATGAAAATATGTGTGAAAACTGTCATGTGATTTCTGTGATTTCTGAATTTTGGTCTTTCCCTCAACAAGGAGTGCTGAGGAGCACTTTCCTTCAGCAAGGTCTTTCCCTCAATAAGAAGCACCGTGTGATACTTTATTTTCATTAAACTAGACAAAAACCTAATCTATTCAGCTTCTGTTGCATTGTTATAAGTGCTGGGACTGGGACATTGGATTTCAGCATTTTTTGGGGTGGAAACCTGTAAGAGCACACAGGTATCACACAGGGATCACACATTTCTTTCTCCATGAAACCATTGAAGAAATCAGGGAGGATTTCATTTTAACATGTTCTATTCCACTAATTTCAGCACTGCATTTTGCTCATGTATTTTGTCCTTCTGGAGCAGCAGCTGGAGACCAGGCAAAATGTCCTTGAGTATCTGAACTGGGGCCAAATATCCTTCCTTAGGCACTTAAGTGGTTGCCTGATGAGAAAAAAATAAAAAAGATTATTTTTTCCAATTCGTTGTGGAAATAATTCCTTTTTGTTTTCATTTGGAGAGTTTCGGTGAAACATTTAAACTTTTTCCTAAGGAAAAAAAAAATCATAAATATCACACACAAAAAAAGTTATGGTGTTTTGAGGAGAAAAAAAAAAGCTTGGAAAATTTATTAACTACTTTTAAAGCACACATTAGAGTTGTTTTAAGTGGAGTGAGAATAAAAGGACGCTTAATTGATAGGTTAATTATAGAGTGCCTTTGGTGGCATTCTGCTGGATCCTGCCTTCAAATCTAGCTTTGGATATTCCAGGAGAACGACACTATTACTTAGAGGGACAGTTCAGACCAATACCCAGACCACAGAGGGTCTCCCCAGACCTCCTCCTGTTGGTCTGGTTGCAAATGTGGGATTCAAAGTGTGAGTGACCATTTTCCATGGATGGGCTTCCTACACCCTTTCTCAGAAGCCCAGAAAACAATAAAATGTGATGACAAGAAATGATGGCTCCACTCCAAAATACCCCCATTGTCTAGAAATATTTTATTTCTGACCTAGTTTTGTCTATTCTTTTTTCCTCTGTCATGGAATTGTCATTAATATTTAGGTACCAGCAGACCTTTAAAGAGTTGGCCTTGTACAAACATTTACCAAGTTTATAAATGTGCATTACACAGATATTTTTTGGTGTACCCACATTTCTGGAGTGGGTTCCATAATAAGGGTGATTGGTAGCAGATTTAAAATCAGTCCTTGTGATTTCTGCATGTTAATCAAGCATTTAACTATTTTCCTGCACCTTTCTGAGCTCAAAACACCTTTCCAAGAGCTTGAACTTGTCTCTGTTTTGCACATTACATGTAGTATTTATGTTCTACCATAATATTTGGCTCCTGCTTTCTTATTCTGACCTTGCAGAGAAATGAGGAGATAAACTAAGGTGATAAATACATCAAAGAGGGGGCTTGTATGTTGTTTTTCTTTTACAATGTTGATATTTATCATTTTACCTTTGGCATTTTGTGATTTTCTATGAACTCTTCTTAAAAACAGATAATTAATAAAACCTAAGCAAACTACAACTTGTTCTGACCTGTTTGGGTTGGGGTTTTTTTGGTACACTGGTGTTCTTGAAGGGAAAAAAACCAACCAGGTCAGCCTGAACACCTTTTCCATTTGTAAGAACGAATAGCAAGTTGAAAAATCAATTATTTCTGCTCCTCCAACATAAAAATCTCAGTTCAGTGGTGCCCTGACTTTCACACTCTTTTTCTTTTCCTTCCCAACCAACAGCACTGGCTGAGTTCTGGTGTGAAATTCAGGTGTCAGCTCCCTGCCAGAGGCAGGAGCTCTGTCTCCCACTAAGTATATTCACACTGAACCAACACAAAAGAGGACAATCTTTCTCTTGCTGCTTCTTTTTTCATAAAATGTCTCTTTAATTCTGGAGGTTCTACCTTGGTAGCTTTTCCACTGTAATAACCCCTCCCCTGTGAGGAGGAGGGACAGAAATAACAACAAACCTTTCATTAGAAGGAAACATTGAAGTCCTTGATGCCAATCTCTCTGCATCTATTCATTAACAGAGGCCACAGGAGCTGTTTTTGTCCTTCTCAGAAGAGAATTATTTTTGCAACTGATGGTTGTATCCATGGTTGTATAGGAAGCTTCAAAATAACCTACTAATCACCTGAGCATTTCAACATGAATTAAGGTGGGGAGGCTTCCAAGAAAAGGTTTAAGGGTGTAATTATGTACCTTTTCAGGATTCATGTCCCTGCCCAAAAAAACAATTCCAGGAATAAACTGACAACGTGGAAAACTCTGCGTGGTTTTGTTAATTCACCTTCACCCACCTTCTGCTTCTCTAATTTGATTTGCTGCTTAATATTTCCACCATGAGTTTCAGATTTAGCAGCAAGTGTAAACAGGAGTGCTGTTATTTTATTATTTCCTTAATAATATCACAGATATTATTAGGGTGTGTTAATGGCAAATATTATTGCAAAACTTTATTGCTCAAAGAGCTTTTATTTAAATAGCAGAATTAACGTTCCACGTATAAAAAGAGAAAGTACATTGGTTTGCTGGTTGTTCGGTTGTGTTTTTTTTTTCATTTATTTGTTTCCTTTTAAAGCTTAAGAGCCTGGAGAGCTCAGCACAGAGGCATTAACAGCTGATTCTTTTCCCTGCCTGTGGCTGTGGCAGGAAGCTCAGTGAAAGTTGCTCAATAAGAGCACAACAAACACGCAGTGATTCTTCCAGGAACACCTGGCTGAGTCCCAGCAATCTGCAGCTCAGCAACTCCTCAAAAATGTTCTGGGCCAAATTTGTCAACGGTTTAATTGTTTGTTACACGAGTCAATCACTTCGAGTGTGTTTTAGTCCCAGCTGATCACGTTTGGGTGCCTGTTGATCCATTTGGCCCCATAAATTGATATTGACTGCTGCTAAAAGCAGGTATTTGTTAAGGATTGTGTGTGATTTCAGCTGTTTTCAGCTGTTTGCATCACGATCATCCTCAGTTTCTGGTATTTCTGTGTAAATCTTGACTCTCCTCACAGATTAGAGCATCATTACAGTTTTTTTTTCTCCACCGTTGTTCTAAGGATTTTGTGATGGGCTTGTTTTCCGATTTCATTTCTCACAATTATTTTCCCTGGGAGAGAAAGAAAATGTAGTGAAATAATCACTTTCACCATCTCTTCAGAGGAATATTGCATATGACAGACACACACACAAAAAATCCCCCAAATATTAAAATAATCACCCTAAATTTTGCATCAGGAAACTAAAACCAGAAGCCAAGTCAGTGTGATCAGGGCATGTAAAAGGTACCACGTGCCTGAAGCTTCAATCAAAGTTATTTTGTCACTATGCAAGAGTTATTCACTAATTTTTCAAAAAATTAACCTGGGAGAATTAAAACTTCTTTTTAAAAAATTAAGTAAGGGAAAAGGGTTTCGGTGAATAAGTATAAATGATGAACTGCTCAGCACAGAAAACTATCTATTAAAAATATATATGGATTTTTCCCTGTTCAGAGAGAAATTTATGGGTATTTATGTTCTCTGGTCTGACTACCATAACTCCAGAGATGTTTTATTATTTTTAAAACCCTGTTGGAGAAACAAGAGGAAGGAAAACAAACTGTCTTTAAAAGAAAGGGTATTTTTTAAAAGTAAGGGAGTTCACAAAATTGGGTCTTTGAATAGGTAAAACCACTCAATCTCAAACTTCTCCCTTTCTGTGCTTCGTGGAACATTCACACAGTTGCTTATTCCTGTTCTCCTGGGTGTAAATCAGTTGTAATGTTGGGTTAGTTTTTATGTGGATTCTATTCATGAGTTCCTGGGTACAGATAAATCCTAAAACTGGCTTGCTTTTCATGCAGCTATTTTTCATGGGGCTTTACAACAAGAATTTTCTCACATTGTTCAATAGAACATTACATTTTACTGTAAGAAATAGTCTAATTTTCTGACTACAGTTGTGAAATGCACAGGTCTGTCTCATAGAAGGAAAATCACCTTATGGTTTAATTACATTAATTTTTTTAAGGGAAAGAAAATGGTTTCAGTTTCTTTTTTGTTCACAGAATTTTAATTTTGTTATTTATAATGGTCCCTAAAAACTAAGAGTAACAGAGGCCAAGCTCTACAAAAACATAATAAGAAAACAGTATCTTGTCCACATAATTATGATAAAATCAATGTTGTTGGCTTTCGATCATCTAGAATCACTACATCAGAAAATGGTCCATTTTTTAGACAGGATTCAAATAGTGTCATTGAATTGCAGAATTAGCTCCTGTGGAATTCTCCTTCCACTGCTACTGTTTTCTTAAAATACAGATTTTCAAGTAACACCCAAAATTGCATTCACTTACCCTGGTCATATCATGTTGTTGAGTTAGTACAGAAAAGTCTAATGGCAAAAAAATGTAGCAGATACAGCAACAAAATATAAAATGGACCTGTCCATGGATTATTAGTTTGAATTGTAATTTGAAATATGGTTTTCATCAAATCTAAAATCAGTTAATTGAAAACGCTTTGGCATTTATATCTAAATATATATTTTTTTAATGTATGTGCTTAATCCTTCTGGAAGGAAAATCTTTTCTCTAGAAAAGGAAAGAGAAAGAAAGGGAGAGAGGGAAATGGGAATATCTTTACCAAGGTGTGTTACCTTTGTTCAGGTATTTTACATAAGGGGAGGGTCTCCCTATGTGGCCCATTGTCAGTAGAAAAGGAGAGAGACTGAACATCCTCAGAGGAAACTGATACAAGGTTTCCATCCAAGTGAATGGATGTGCATGGAGATATTCCAGAGTTCATAGAATCACAGATTCACAGAATGATTTGGATTTGAAGGGACCTTAAAGAGCCCTTTCCAGCCCCCTCCCATGGGCAGGGACACCTTCCACTAGACCAGGCTGCTCCAAGCCCTGTCCAACCTGGCCTTGGGAGTTTTCCTTCCCTAGGCTAAATATGTGTGTTGAATATTTACTGGTCTTGATATGTTTTACTTAGACACCAAAAGAGTTCTCTGTTTAATCCTAGAGATTGATGTCCCTCCTGTTTTCCTGAGGTAATTACATTTTAGGCCAAATACCAGTGCTCTGATGACTCCAACTTGAGCTGGAAGACCTACAAGAAAGTTTCACCCCTGTGACACCTGATTGTGTCTCATTTGAGGGTTATGACTCAGAAATCTTCAGCTACAGCATTTTGCACTCCCAGAAGTTGAGTCAACTCATTTTTTCCCCCCCCCACATGGCTTTCAGTGCCTGGTCTTGAGCACATAAAAGTTTCCCTCACAGGAAAGATTTTGGTTCCTGTTATGATTTTGTTGTTCTTTCATTCTCCTTTTACAAAATGCCAGCACTCAGAATAATGAACCTCCAGTGGGCAGATCACACAGAGGATTTATGCATGGGATTCATTTTATAGGTAGGTTGCATCCAGGATCAATTGGCCTAATGGTAAAATAAAAGTATAAGAAAAAATTAAAAAAAAAAAGAAATACCTAAGCATGTCTTCTTTTCTTCTTTCATTATAAATAAAACCATGCATTAGAAGCTCAGCTGTACATACATGCAACATAAAAACTTAAAAAAGAAGAACTTTACACTTTTTAGGATCAGGGATGAATTAATTAACTACTGAGGAACGGTGGTTGAATATATATCAGAGTTGTGTCTTTGTATTTATTTCTATTCAGATATTTTGCATTATTTTTCTAATAACTGGTAATGAAAAAATAGTGTGTTTAAATACTGCAATCTTGCTCCATGTGCAATTTTTAGCTAATCAAAAGGTGACCAATTCTTAGCCAATTGTCCTCCCAGATGGCTCTTTTTATGCTGTTCTATGACTAAGAAATTCAGACTCATCCATAAGATGTCTGTGTCACACCCACATATCACCTTCCTGCTGTTCCTCCCAGAAGTGATGCTTCTTCTAGACATTTAAAACTTCTCTGAGTATCTTTACACCCTTAAAATCCAACTCTAAGAAAGCCCTTCCCATCAGTTTGGGTTTTGAGTGCAATGTGTTATTTCCACAAAGCTGAGAGAAGACCATGTTGACCAACAGGAGGAACTGGGACACAGCAAGAACTTTGTTGCTGTTAGAAAAATGAGGGGTGGAAAGACAGTCTCTTATTCACTGTTCAGAGAAAGGTTTGTCTCTCTGTAACTGAGCTGACCACATTCCCTCATATTTAATGGAAAAGTAACACAGGAAGGCACAGCAACAGAAGTTCTACTATGATTTTTGGCAGCAGAGCACTCTGGCTTGCCAATTCCAGAAAAGTTCTGTAGATCCCACAGGTCTCCTGGCACAGCTTTTGTCACAAGTGTGTTCTTCTTATCTGCCCTTCCAGAGCTTGTCTCAAATAGTGGTTGTAGTAACATCCATATGTCTTTAAAATCACTCCAGAAACTGCTTGCTCTTATTAGTGGGTGTTTTACCACACCTAGAAAGCTGAAGAAGAAGCTTTATGACCCTTTAGATGTTCTGAGCTCTTTAATAAGGGAGTCTCAGTGTGCTTGTGAAGTCATGGACATAAATTCTTATTGGGAGTCCACCTGCCAGTAATGTAAGATTTAGTTCCTTGCAAGATGCAGAAATACAACAAGCAAGAAACAAAAATCTTATGAGAATCTCCCCTCAGCAAAAGACTATTTTTTTAAAAACATGACTTTAAGGGATTGCTTCAAATAGAGGAGGTGAAATCTTCCACCATAGTTTGTGATGGTGTGGGAAATGGGTTTAGGTAAAGGAGTGAAGCCAGGCTTTGTAATTCAAATCATCTTTGAGAAACACATGGTGAGGGATTCCTCTTACCAAAGATGATGTTAAAAGTCAACCTAAATCAAATATTTATTCTGGTTGGGATTTATTTTGTTTCATTTCAGGGATGGACTAATTTGTCCACACAAAAGAATCCAGTTCAATTCAATGAGGCAGTCTCAACCTGCCAGGCCTTCAGCACCCGTGTTTCACAGCTGCCAGACTCCTGGGAATGTTAAATCAGAGAATCACAGGATGGAGAAGGTTGGAAGGGACCACAGGAGGTCATCTGGTCCAACTTCCCTGCTCCAGCAGGATTCCATAGAGCACCTTGCTCAGGACTGTGTCCAGCTGGCTTTTGATTATCTCCAGTGAGGGGCACTCCACACACTCTCTGGGCAACCTGTTCCAGGGCTCAGTCACTCTCAGAGTATAAGTTCTTCCTCATGTTCAAGTGGAACTTCTTGTCCATCAGATTCTGCCTGTTGCCTCTTTTCCTGTTGCTTGGCACGGCTGAGCAGAGCCTGGTCCATCCTGACATCCTTTATAAAGGTCTGTCCTTTATATAAGTGTCCCTTCAGACACTTTTATACACTAAGATATACAAAGACATCTCAGCTGGTGCTCCTCTCCTTTTATTGGGCAAGTTAATCGAGCCTTGAAGTGTATAAAGTTCTAGGGGTTCTCAGCCATTCAACAGATTGAGTGAAGGTTCCATTTTAGGTGATTGTTGACCCCAGTGGAAGCTTAAACATCCAATTTGCATCTAGACATGTTGATACTTAAATTTCTCCATGTCTTTAACAAACTCCACCTCATGACTCCCTAAAAGCCACTTAAAAGAGACAGTATGGCTTAGGACTCAGGACCTCCTGCCACGATACAGCACAAATGAGTTTCTAGCAGGAACTTTGCAAGTTGTTCCCACAACTGTAAGGGTAACCTGGCTAATTAGTTTAAACTGGCAATTAACCACAGCAGGAGCTCACTTTTCCAGCTTACCCATCCAGAGGGATGCCTGCATGAGGTGTTCATAACCTGATGTGTGTGGTGTGTGGAATTTTACCCCTAAAGAAAACATCTCCATCCCAGCAATCATCCCACCCTCCTTTTAGAGATGGTGGAGAGGAGTGAGCCCTGAGGAACTGATTATCTCGTCCTCTGTAGACACCTAAACTGTGTCAGGGAAATTGCATTCAGAGCTGTCTGTGGTTGTGAAAATAACCTGGATAATCAGTTCACATTTACATTCTTGATGTCTGGAATTAGGTGAGACAAGAGCTACTATAGGGGTGGGAGATGAGCCCCCTTGGCAGTCAGTGGAGAAACTGGGATAATCAAAGGGAAAAGTCTGGAAAAAAAGATGCTCTTTTGGTAGTGAGGCCCTGGCACAGGTTGCCCAGAGAAGCTGGGGCTGCCCCATCCCTGGAAGTGTCCAAGGCCAGGTTGGACGGGGCTTGGAGCAACCTGGGCTAGTGGAAGGTGTCCCTGCCCATGACAGGGGTGTGGAATGAGATGATGTTTAAGGTCCCTTCCAACCCAAACCATTCTAGGATTCTATCATTCTCTCTTCTAAACAATATTAAATTTCTATGTTGTTAAAAATAGGTCCCTCACGTTTACCTCTATTCTATTTTCTAGGCTCAACCTGTACCTAGGAGAAACATGGATCTTTTCTTGGCCTCTATAAAGGGAGCAAACTTTGTCTTAAACTGCATTTTGGTGAATAAAAATCGGGGTTGTTTTACTCATCTTGAAAAAAAACCCACAAAACAAACCAGAAATGACTCTGAGTTGAAACGGCCAGAGGAAAACAGATGAATAATACAAAGCATAAAACTATTTCTGAGGACAGGAACAGCTGGTCTGTCAACTCTTTAGAGACTATTAATAGGAATGAAGATTGCATTGTGTGTCACTGGGAAAAGAAACTCCCCTTAGGTTGGAAAAAATAAGTTTCTTAATCACAAATAAGATACCATAGAAATAGAGAAGGATTCACTGACAGATTTGTTTTTTTTTTTAAGTAGAAATACTGAAAATAATAAAGGAGTTTATTTTTAAAGGAGTCAAAATAATATGATTGTGGTAGATTGGTACAAATGAGACCCATTTTTCAAATTCATGAGGTGTTTTAGATACTTGGATGGAATTAAGTGTACAGAATATGTAGGACAGAATCCACACAAGCCAAAGGTCCATGATTTCTGCCTGTATTTCTGTGGTTTCCCAGGCCAAGTAGCTGCAGCAGAATATGAGGACACATGGAATCAGAGCCCCAGAGTACAGCAGGAGTCAATTTTATCCAAGAAAAATAGTAAGGAGGTAACACAACTACAGTTTAAAAAGAACATGAATTGGACAAATTATGCTCATGCAGCTCTAATTACTTGTCTGATATTTAGTCCCTTATCTTTTTAGCGTCCCAAATCCAGCCCATTCCTTCTGTTGTTTTCTCTTCCTGCATTCCCCCCTCTCTCTCAAACATCCCACAGACATCACCCTCAGGAATAAAGCTTCCATGCTTTTTTTATACCCTCCTTTTATAACTAGTGCAGAGTTTTGCTTTTAATTACAGTCACAATATGTTTCTCAGCAATGTCATGTTCCACCCAGCTGCTGAATTATGTGCTTTCAGTAATTGCAGCCTCCTTCCCAGACTCCCAGGGCTTTTTGTTTTGCACCTTTGGTCAGATTTATCAAAAAAATTGTTTAGAAATGTCAATAAAACCACCTTTATTTCCTGGCTGATGGCTCCCATTGCAATGTGAGGCTGGTACACCCCACTTTTCTTATTGTAGGAATTGCTTGTACAGACATTCAGGTGAAATGCAGTTGCATTTCAGA
Organism: Neopelma chrysocephalum; assembly: GCF_003984885.1. Taxonomy (NCBI): domain Eukaryota; kingdom Metazoa; phylum Chordata; class Aves; order Passeriformes; family Pipridae; genus Neopelma; species Neopelma chrysocephalum. The sequence goes on from NW_020897764.1 coordinate 1,651,266, forward strand.
AAGATTTTTGTTATGAAAAAGCCTCATTCAGGTAACATATGGCATTGAAAACCCATTCTCCAGCTTCTATAAAGATTCTAAGCAGCTCAGTAAATGTCAAGTAATTTTCATTTAATGGCATCAATTGATTCAGAATATCCATGATGGGGATTAGGAGGGATCTAAGGTCTATTGTCTCATTGATTAGGTTTTAAACCATCCCAATGGCTTGTCCATGTTAACAAGAGGACATTTTTATGCACATCAGATATTTTGAGCCCAGGTCGATGTTGCAGAGCAGTAGGAAAACAAAGCTGGTCCTTAACTTTGATTAGTTATCCTATAATTCTTGGAGAAAAAGAAAATAATTCTTACTTATAGCTTACCAGGCAAGGAACTATTTTGTGACAAAAAGCAGAAAAATGCATCAGAGCATGCAAAAATATTATGAGAAAGAAGTATGATTTCTTTCTTGCATTATTTCATTTTTGGATATTTTTTTTGTACATACAGAGAAATAACAAAGAGTAGAATTGATAAAGCAAATTAATATGATGAACAGAAATTAGGTTTTAGGCTAAATAAGGTTTTAGCTTATAAAAGAATCTGTTTGAAATAATGAAGGTCTATAAGCAGGCTCAGACTTTAATATAGGTGAGGTTTATAACATTAGCTATGGTGAGATGTTACAAAAAACCCGACAAGAACAGGTTTTGTTGTCTTTATTGGCATGGAAAAATACTCTTACAAGAGGAATTTCCAGCTAATTAATTTAAAACTCAAAGAGAAGAATGTGGCCTGATTTTTGATCAGCTGGAGATCAGATAGGAAAAACAGATGGAGGAGAGAAAATATATGAGAAAGCAAAACATTGAGAGACCACGTCTGCTCAGTGAAGCAATACCTTCTCCTGAGCGCCACTTATGAATATTCAGATCAAGAAACTGCACAAAAAAAACTACCAAAAGAAGTGGCTCGTGCTTAGTTTTGCTCCAAGCTGGTTGTGACGACCTAAAAAACTTCATTTAAGTGACCTTTGAGGCATTAAATAATAGAACTCAGTTGAAATATCGCGGACTGGAATGTCACACTGATGTTCACCCCGTTGCATTTTTGTGTTTACAGGGTGACTCCTGAGAGCAATTTTTATTTGAAACACAGCAACCAAATTCCTGAGCAGCATCACCTGACTTTGAGATCTGACCTGTTTTGAGGGGAGATGGTTGGGGCCAGATCTTTGTCTTCCGACCTGAATTATTCTGATACTCTATGATCTTGTACACTCAAGTTGGCTGAATAATGCTCCAGCAGGAATTATAAACTGTTCCTGCCCCGGGGGGATTTGATAAGCCTCTACTTTTTGTTTTCCTTTGCATTAGAATTAGGAACTGCCTGGTACCACGTGGTGCCTGCCTTGTAGTGGGATCCTAAAAATTATTCCAGTGCGAAGAGAACCAAACTATTGACTGGTGAGAATTGGCCACAGCTTTAACTTATTAATTACAGATGAGTAAAACCATCAAAATCAGACTTCATTTTTTTTATTTTTTTTTTTTTGGTTTTAAACTCTTCATTTTAAAACAAAGTTGATTTTTGAAGGTGCATTTGAGGCTTATCTGTGCAGGTAAGTGATCAGATGCCATTGTGCACTAATGAAAGACAGGCACATAGAAAAGAGAAGACTAAATGAGAATTAGGTTATACATTTTATACCACAAAATCATCCCTTTGCCTTCTTTATTCTGTGCAGGTTGCAAAACTTCCTCTCTAACATGAGCCCGGGGATAATATTTTATTTTAGACTCAAATTCCTTTGATTTGCAAGACCAAGTTAGGGAACATCTTGATCCAAAACACTCCCATTTCAGCATTTTAGTCCAGCTCTCCACAAATATGCAAGTTAATATATACAATATGCAAGTTTTATGTACATTTATAGACAAAGCTGCACAAATATGTATTTCCTCTAATGGTATTGGATGTCTGTTTTGAGCTGATTTAGGCAAACCCTGGATCTCCTCTGACTACACAGAACTTGTGTGCTTAAGACCAGTGGGAAATAATGAATGATAAACAGGATATGAAACAGCACTTCAGTCTTATCAAGAGAAAATGCTTTTGTCATGTCCACAATTTCAGTTCTCCCAGGTCCTGGAAATTGCTTGGTGCAGTATTTAATGTGGTAAAAGCCAGAGCTGGTGTCTGGCTCCTATGAACCCTGACACTTAAAAAATTACTGTGGTTTTTTGCCTCTTTTCCCTCCAAATAATCTAAGCTGTAGGCAAGAAAAGCTTTGACTGTCTTAGCACCAAGAAATAAAGGTGTGTTCAAGGTTATCTTCATAACACAGGGGCCAAAAACACCTTATGCAAATCGTGGAGGAAATTATTTGACATTTCCAGCGGAGAGGAGGGGGATGTCAACGCAGGAACTCCATCTCTAAGAGTCCCCAGGGAATCCCACTCTGTCAGACCCGCTCAGAACCCAAATCCTTGGAAAACCTGCAGCCACCAGCCACCCACACACGGCCCCACTGGCAAGAGGAGGGGTGAGCTCAGCATCTCTTCTTGCACAGGGAATTTCTGCTTCCGAATACACCCGAAAAGACCCGTCGGCGTTCCAGCTCCCCAGGGTTTTGTGGCCAGAGGGCAGGTGCGTGGAGGTGGGTCCCATATCCCGATATCCCAAGGGGATGCTGGAGAATGTCCAGCCCACTCCTGTGGGGGATGTCGGGCTCCCCCCAGGAGGGACCAGGGGCTGCGGGGAGGTGCGGGGCTCTCGGGGCGGGCCTTGGGCAGGTGTGGGCGGGCTGAGCCTCGGATTTTGGCAGCATCAGAACAGGCAGAGGGAGCGGGAGGAGCCGGCGGCGGCTGCCGAGGATGCGAAGTTTGTGCTGGATGCTGCTGCTGCCGCTGGTGAGTGAGTGAGTGAGTGAGTGAGTGAGTGAGTGAGTGAGTGAGTGAGTGAGTGAGTGAGTGAGTGAGTGAGTGAGTGAGTGAGCGAGTGCCCGCGGGGATGCTCCGAGGGAGGGGGGACCGCACATCTGGATGGCTCTGAAGCCGCCCCACAGCATCCAGGAGGGCTGGGGAGGGAAGTCTGCAGAGGCAGGGGAACTTTCCTCCCCGGTAGAGAAAAAGAAAAATAAGGAAAGGATTTAAAATATAAAATAAAATTTAAAAACAGACAGGGGTGTAAGAGGGAAGGAAAGAAAAAAAATATCCCCGAGTTAGAGGTTTGACCCAACTCCTTCCATTAAATTTGTCCAGCCTCAAAATGCCATTCATAAATGTCTTTTCATTTCCATTCATTAGAATTGCAGTTTTCAAAGGGCAGAAAAATGTCCCTAATTTAAAATAGCTGTAGCATGGCTTTAGAGGGACAGAAGGGGACAGCTTGCTGTCCTGAGAAAGGCAACTTTGAAGAAGGAGGAGGACAACTGAAAAGTAATAGTTCCTCCTGCTGGATTTGGGACATTTGCCTCTCAGAGGGGGCAGGTATGTTTTCACTGCTGAAGGCACCTGGTTCTGATATCATTTAGATATGAACTGTCTCATGTGTGCTGAGCACTGAAGGCAGCAGGTGAGATGGGGACACTGGACATCAGGGAAGGTGTGTGAGCACAGGAACACTCTCCAGGCACATCCTTCCCTCCTTGATCTCCACAATCTACCCCTGGCATTACCTGGGCTGGTTAAGAAAAACTGGTGTAAGTACAAGTACAGTCACATCTCTGCTTTCCCCTCAATCCTCAGCCTCAGGGAAGTGTTTGGAAACCTTCCTATGGGTGTGATTAGCAGGGACTCAGTAATTCCAACTTTAGTCATTTCCCAGTTAAATGTTTGGCGTGGGCTGGGACTCAGGCTCCTGCTGGAGTCAGGAGGGAGACAGTCACCTCACAGGGAAGTGTTTCATCCTGTCCTGAGAAAGGCAGGTGGAGGGAGTGCATCTCTAGGGCCTTCTTCTGCTAATTGTGAGAGCCTCCATTGTTACAGACCTGTTGTGACCTTTCTGTTTTAAAAGGTGAAGGATGGGATGTAAACTTTCACTCCTGCACATCCTCTGGATCTTATTGTTTCCTCTGTATTTACACAGATTTATGTACAAGGGACAAATTACAGGTCCTTGCTATGTAAGCCTTGCCAGTATAGTTATTATGCTGCGTAACACTCTTTTTCAGGGAAAACTAGTCAGCCAAAAGTGTTAGAATGCCACAGGTAGAGTGACTTTGGCATCTGGACTGGCCTTTTTACACCTAATAGAGGCACAACTTCTTCTTGCAGCTGTCAGCAGAGTGGAGCTAATCTGGAGTGATGTATCATGCACATCTGGGGGCTGCCATACATCATTTTAATGGGGCAGCATTACTGCAGCAAACTGTGCCCATAACAAAAGAAATTCTATAAACTGCATGCTCTACTCAGGCTATTGCTCATGTATGAACACCAGTGACATACCTGGTAAGAGTCAGGGCTCTGAATATCAGTGTCTCAAAATAGGTCTGATGGAAAGCTTTGCACCCTAAGTTACACAGTGAGGGAAGGCCAGAGACTCAGAGGATGTGTTGAGTAAACAGTCCTTTCATATTCCAAAGGATCATGTCAGAGCAGAGGAATAATTCTTGTGTGGATTCTGCAAATAATTCGTGATTTACATATGAAAATTAAACCAGAAGGTTAATCCTGGAAACTTCCTCTGTGAAACCAGGTACTGTTACCTCCCATCAGCTCCACGGGGAGTTGTGTGCTCAGGATGTACTTTGTGCCTTGCAGAATGGAGTCCTTGACACTAAAAATTACCATTTGCTCCTAAGTGACAAGGAACAGAGAGCAGTGGGGGCTGAAATGTATAAAAATGACTTTTCCTGTCTTAAAAGAGTTCAGAGTCTCAGGAAACAGAGGATGAGGAACAGAAAAAAACTCTGGTTTCAGCGTTCTCCCTGCTGTGCTGAACTGCTTTGTTCTTCAAACACCCATTGCTGGGGGAGGAGTTCAGTCTGATTTAATGAATGGAGGTGAGAATGGAAACATAGATGGGGTCATCACTGAGCTTTACATTTGCTTTAGCAAAAAGGTTCTTGTGCTAATGGACATTTGGATCCAAATCCATGGCAAGGTGCTGAGCTGCCAGGAAAACAAAGCTGGGTGTCCAAATTTCTGTTATGGTTGATATTGGCTAATTTGTGCTGGAGGGACATTCAGGCTGATCCTGCTGACCTGCTCCCTGCAGACCTCAAATTCCCCTCCATAAAGGACTGGATGTGTGGAAGAATCAGCCTGTTCAGCCTGGAGGGAGTTAATGGAGGGAGGCACAATCCTGTACAGGGAATCACTCTGGGCTGGAAGGGAAAGGCAGGAGCAATCCTTCCCTGGAACTGCTTGTCTGCCCTCATTGATCATTAAGGGAGGTTTGATGGGGGAGTTTAGATTAATTATCTAAAACTATCTATGTAAAGTTAGGAATCTTGTCTAAAGCTGCTCATTGAGCCTCTTTCAGTACTACTGGGAAGAGATGGAAACACTCCAAAAATAGAGATCATTTCAGTGAATTTGCTGATGGACTTTGACTTCCAGGTTTCAGCTCTTTGGGATTAGATGCCATGAATCCCACATATAGGCAAATACAGCACAGAAAGGGAGATATTTTTCCTTTAATTTACAGAAATACTTGCAATAGCAGAAAATGAGGATCCTCAGTTATCATTCTGTTATTCTTCAAGCATTAGTGATAATTAAATGCTCTACCAAAATTAGCATGGAGCTAATAAATTCATTTTTTCTCAAGGTAATACTAATTGCATAGGGTTTACAAACAAAACAAATTAGTATGGCTGTGTTGTCTCATAAAGAATACCTATGAGTGAATAAATATAATGATATGGATATGTATGTATAGCAAGTACTGTTCTGCATAAGGTTATGCAGTTAAATACAGTCAGATAAATAGAACCCAATACACAGAGGAGCGTTCAAGCATTACCCCAGTGTCTTAAAAACAATCTTGAAAAGATATTCCTCTAAATGACTGTGAGGCAATCAGTGCCTCAGCATCTCTTGTTCCACAGGTAATCGAGTTAGAGGGAGAAAACAAACACAGAAAATATCCTCTAGGTAGTCATTTTCAGCCAAAAAGACTCCTGAAATAATCTATTTAACTGGCTGAAGGGAAAGATTGGAAATAAGTCTTTAGCTTTGGGGTTGAAAGCTTCTGGGATCGGGGTTGTGTCAGAGCTTGGAGCTGAGGGCAGGACTTTTTTTGTGAGAGCTGAATGAGTGGCTGGTGGTGGAGTCATGACCCTGCTGTGGTGACCTCGAGCTTTTCAGAATCAAGAGTGGCAAACACGGCTTGGGGGTGGCTGAAACAACCTGGAGGGTTGCTCAGCTATTTTTACAGACACAACTGAGCTTGTAAAATTTGAGCTGGCTTTTTGACTGCATAAGAAACCTTTATTTTTTGTATTTCTTGTCGTTTTCTGACAGAACACAATACTACATGCATTACACTATAAAGATCCCAGAATTACTTGCAGGGCAGGGGTTGGATAGGAATAATTTTACTGAGTGACTGTAAATGTAGATGGCAAACGGACAAGAGCTCGTGGAGCTCCAGGTTGGTCCCAGATCCCTTCAGAACACAGGTGAAAATTGGCTTCAGTGACCTGTGCTTCCCATCTCAAGGCTTTTTGATTAACACTTGGCTTTTTGAGAAGGGAGTTGAGCAGATGGGAAGAGACAGGCCTTGGGGAAGATTTTGCTGGGATATATTCAAGAGACTGACAAGTTTATGAAAAGGGAGAAGTTTTCTTTACCTTTGTCAGTTATTCAACCTCCCTTCAACTTTTTTTTTCATGAGCCTTCTTCCATCCTATGAGCCTTTCCTGCCCATCAAAATTTCACTTAAAAAATAATGCATTTCAGAGCATGTCCTGATTCTCTGCTCTTAAGTTGGCATCACTGGTCAGCTCTCAGGACTGACTGAACACTGAATTCCACACTTGGAAACGGGCAGGGGGTGCTTTTTGTCTTTGCCCTGCTTTCCTGTATTCTAAAATATCTGGTGAAGTTTTAATCCTTCAAGGTGGGAGTCAGTGTGGGACATGAATGGCAGAAATGTTTGTGTGAGGGAGAGCTGAGATATTCAGGCATCACAATCAGATCACAAAAACTGAACAGGGGAGGCACAGACAGAGAGAACTGGGAGCACAGAGATGGTTTCAGAGCATATCTGTGATGAGATCTGAGAGATGAATGCAAGCTGTAGTTAGAGGCAGAAAGAACAGCGATGAATATTCTGAGTAAGTGATTTACGTACTTGGCACAAAACCTATTTGTGAGGTTTTGGGATTCCATGGCATTGGAGGCTAAATGGCATCACTGGAAAGAGCCTTCAAGTTCCTGAAACCTTCTCATCCTGTCGGTGAATTCAGCCCCTTAAGTTTGAGTTTTGATTAATTTTCAAAAAGACTGTTACCAGTTTTACTGCTGGCTCTTTGATCCCCTTGAAGGGCTTTTTCAAAGGTGAATAATATATTCAGTGCCCAGCTTTGAAGCCCTTCCCTTGTTTTCAGAGAGCATAGAAAATGTCCCTACTTTTCCCCAGGTGTGCTGATGGACTTCTTAATGAGTGAAGATCTGTCTTTTGGGTGACACCTAAATTGCAGTTTTTTCCACCACCTCAACAGCTTAGGGGCACCATCTTTGGATGGACTCTTAGGAAAAATTGCTTTTAACTAAATTTCACTAAGTATGGCATGAGGATGTTGCTAGAAATACTCTTCCCAGCACTTGCTTAATCTCATATTGTCCAGCATAAGCAAATCAAAGCTCAAAGTGAAATTAGTTTGATTTTTCTGTTCAGATTTGGGGAAACAAATAAACCATCACGTAACAGAGGAAGCAGAAAACAATGTTATACTTAGTGAATAAGCCACTTAGGGTTTTAATGTAATAACTTTACAGACGTTAAGAAAATGAAATCTAAAAGTAAGTGCAATCCCAAAATCTGGGTTTCTAAAGTGGTTTGGGTTTTTTTGCAATGTTCATGCCTGTCATAGGTAACTTTTTAATGTTCGTTGTGTCCCAGGCATTGTTCCAGTGGTTAGGACTGACAGTCAAAACACCCCTGTGAATTTTGGCTGGTCAGTAGCATTAAAACCAGCAAAAAAGACCTTTGTATTATGATGCTCAGCAATGCAAAGCTCCATTTCTTGAGGGGATGAAAACTCAGTTTTCTGGGTAAGCCTTGGGGTGAAGGCACCCAGCTGTGATTTCCAGTGAGGCTCATGCCTGGTCACTGCCTAAATACCGGGAAATATTGATTCAGGGAGTAACATTTTAAATCAGCCCCTTGCACTCATTGCTGTGCCAGGGAACACTGTGCCAGACAGGACATGCCTGGCTCAGAAAGCTCAGCTTTGTTGGGGTTCCTAAATCATCCCTTTCTAAGGTGAGCAGGAGCTGCTCTTTTCCTGCAGGAGGCAAATACCTCCCAAATTGCGACACTATGTCCCTGCACCAAATGCAGAGCCCCTGCTTTCTAAAAAAACCCATCACCCGACCCTTGTAGGCAAATTAGAGCAGCAACCTGCCTTTTTCACTCAAGGCATTGTGAGACTAATAACAAAAAATAAGTAAGCCATAGACAACAAATCACAAGTAATGTTCTGCCCAGAAGGCTTTCCTTAGCTATAAAATGGTTTAATGTCTTACTTTTTCTTAAAGCCTGAGGAAAACCAACAAATTGAGGCATCATCACTGCTCTCAATTTCTTGTATGTGTGTCATTTTTTCTTTTTTGTCTTTTTTCTTTTTTTTCTTTTTCTCCTTTTCTTTTTTCCTTTTTTCCTTTTTTCTTTTTTCTTTTTTCTTTTTCTCTTTCTCTTTTTTCTTTTCCCTTTTTTCTTTTTCTCTTTTTTCTTCTTCTCTTTTTTTTCTCTTTTTTTCTTTTTTCTTTTTCTCTTTTTTCTTTTTCTCTTTTTTCTTTTCTCTTTTGTCTTTTTCTCTTTTTTCTTTTTCTCTTTTTTCTTTTCTTTTTTTTTCTCTTTTTTTTTTTCTGTCCAACACTGGGATTACTTCCAGTAAAGCTGCATGATTATGACTTAACAACATCAGACTTATTTTCTCTTCTTATGGGATAGTCTGTAGGTTACACCTCTAGTTGCACTTGATGTTGATTACTGAAGTGTCAGTAATATTTAACATATGAAATAGTCTAGTCTGTAATTAAAACTCTGGGTCCTGTGGTTGTAATCACACCCACCCCAAATCCAGTAGCCCCAAAGCAAACAAAATATGGGCACGTTGGTTAATTGTTTATTTATCAGTGGTAGTGGGATTGGCTCCAGTCTCACCATTGGTATCCCAGAATCCTGGAATGGTTTGGGTTGGAAGGGACCTTAAAGATCATCCAGTTCCACCCCCTGCCATGGGCAGGGACACCTTCCACTAGCCCAGGTTGCTCCAAGCCCTCTCCAACCCAGCCTTGGACACTTCCAGGGATCCAGGGACAGCCACAGCTTCCCTGAGCAACCTGTACCAGGGCCTAAATAACCTCTGAGTGTCATTAGTTCTTGGTCAAGATTTCTAGAATAAATAATAAAATCATGTTTTCCGGTGATTTATCCCTGTTTTCTGAAGCAGGAGTCTGGATTACATGGAGCAGGGATCTGATTTGTCACAGCAATTCCTCTGTCAAATCACCACAGCACCACTTCCCCACATGTAGGGCATGGGCTCCCCCAGGGACTGTAAATGAAGAGCATTCCCCTAATTTCAGTCCAGCTCTGCTGAAAAATGGGGACTGAGGCCCTGGTTCAGCAGGTGTAGATTTACCAAAACAGAGAAAAAAGGAGGTGCAGCCTCCTTGGAGCAGCAGGGAGCAGCTGTGACACACTTACTCAGGGTGTGATGTCCTGTTTGGGGAGCTCAGTCCCTCATTTATGTTCCACCCGTGTCAGCTGCCTGTGCCTCTTAAATTGACTTCTGGAGAAAAATAACTCTTCCTCCTCTGAAATTTTTCACGGCTAATAATGTGTGTTTCCACCAGTCCCAGCACTTCTGGCATGAGGTGGGAGCTGATTTACCTCTTCTCTGCCCAGTGCTCGTTTCTCAAAAACATTTCAAATTCCAGGTTTTGATTTCAGTTTGGGGTAGGGCTGGTCAGTGCTTTTAAGCCTTTCACCAGAGGACTCAGTATAGATGGTAAGTTGTAGGGCACCATGTTAAGCTGTCGTGATTTTTAAACATCAAGCCTAATAATATTCCAAATGTAAAGTTTATCAGGAGTGACAGAGTCCAGATATTTGAGAAGGTAGAGGATGCCTTTTTCCTGTCCAGCCAAATCCATGTTTATGAACTGAAATAGTGAGAGATTTATGTAGCAACGATTTTGTTGCTTCTACTCAAAGAATTTGATTGTTACATAGGCAAACTGCAAAGTGAAATGTAAATTTAAATATAAAGCAATGAGCAGGGATCCTATTAATACCTGAAAAATTTCATTTAAGAACTCTTGCTGCTATAGCTGAAGAGCAAGAATTACTATTTTAAGAGTCACTCATGCTGATCTATAAAATTTATTTCGAATTACCCACTGGAGGAATATAATGCATGAAAAAAGCCATGTCTTAACTTCCTTTTCAAACAGTGCCCTTAATCCTCTTTCTGTTCTAATATTAGCATGAATTAACCATCTCTGGGGCCTCATAATTAAAAGAAGTCTGTCTATGCTACTTTAAAACCCAAATGTAGGCAGAATTTTCAAAGGTTTTTAAAGATAAAATTGTGTTCTTATTTTTTGCCCTCAGCAGATACTATTGCTAAGCTATAAAATTCTGCATGATTTCAGTAAAGTTTCTCTGGAGGCTGAAGGAAGTCCTGGTTGCCCTTCTCACTGAAAACATTTTGAAGGCCAATAAATCAACTTCCTGGGACTGAAAGGCAATATAGCAGTGATGTTTGCATCTGAATTGAATTTTCAAAGTCATTGGAGGTTTGAACAGCCTACAGCCTCCCTCAGAAATGTCTCAGAAAGCCTTCAATCCATAATTCCCATGAATTTAACCACCAACTGAGCCCCTGGCTTTGCCTTAAATGGCATAACTTGCAGAGAAGCAAACCCTCTGCTCTGTTCCTTGTAGCACTCCCTGTATCTTGAAGATCCCAATATCCCAAAGGTGGTTTTGATGTAGGATTCAGTTGCCTGATCGCAGTTCAGTTGCTTCCTCGACTCAATATTGACTCTGAGTTTAACTTTGTCCTAAACATGGGTTTGTAAAAACACCTGAGACATCCAATAATGCTTTTGAGGTTTTTACATGGGGTTGACAAAATTAATGCAGAATTTACACAGGAGGGCTGAGAGATACCTCAGAACACCCCAAACAGCACCAAGGATTTCTGGGGGGCTGAGACATCCTTTCATGGACTGCAAGAGAAACTGAGATAACCACACTACATGTGGACACTGACACTGGAGGTCCTTTCTAAGAATGTAATTGCCTTTGCAGAGGGAATGATTTTGGTTATTAAGAACATCAAAATCATGGGAGACACGGTGCAGGATTACAGGGGACGCGAAAATTTCTGGCATGAGAGGTGAGGGCCAAACAAAATACATGGAAACATCTAAATGACACAAAATAGTGTCACTAAGTCACTAAGAGGCTGAATGTAGACTCTATTCAGCAACTGCTGTCTAGAAATCCATTTGTCTGTTTAAATGAAGGTTCCCTTGTCTGTGAGATAAATATAATTTCTTAAGCTTCCAAAACAAGTCATTAATATTTTCTCGTTTCGTCATCTGTTGAAATAGTGCAGTGTCTCTGTCTAAGGTGTGTGCAACATCCTCAGATAACATATTGACAAAATTCAGATTAAACTGTGGCCAAGACCACCATTTTCCTTTTTTTCTCTGAATTCTTGGGCTTCAGTATTTCTTATTTAAGCTGTAATGGATGTAAAACTCCTGCTCCTATTAATTGCTTCTATTTTTATAATTCAGAAGGGAAGAACCTGATGCTCTCTCAGTAGAGTGATTTTTATGGCACTGTAATTTCAGGGTTTCAAAGGAGACCAAGAGCCCAAACTGTTACTCTCAACGTCAAAGCAGAGTAGACACACCCTCCTGAAGGGTAATTAGGACTTTATCATCTCACTTAGGGCTAATTCCTGCTCTAAAGAAAACTTGATTCTTGGAAGAATCCCAAGAATCAAAATAGGAATATTTTGGTAATACCTAGTTCTGAACACTCAAAATCTTTAACTGAAAAAAACCCCAAACAACCCACACCAAAAAAAAAAAAAACAAACCAAAAAAACCCACAACAAAAAACCAAAACCAACCAACTAAAAAAACCCCAAAACAAACATACAAAACAACAAAAAACTAAACAAACAAAATGGGAATTAAAACAAAAACAAAACCACAAAGCCCCCCGGAAAACAAACAAACAAACAAACCAAATAAACCAAACCAAAAACCAAATTAACATGTATATTTACTTTTATTGTTTTATGGGGAAGAAATATATGGGTTTTCCTATGTGGAAAGGGAAAAATTGTTTTATGGGAAATGTATGTATCATTTTATGGGCAAGAAATGTATGTTTGAAGGACTTGGTGTGAGTATTCCCACAGCTGATGGACCATCCAGTTTTGTCCAGTTGACAAAGAGATGGAGATCCAAGGGCTGTGAAATCCATTTAAGTTTTGTGGAAAACATGGGTGTAAAGGAGAGGTGGCATAAATGTCCAGATTGGAGAAGAGATAATGCTTGAGCTTGATTATTCTGATACCCTGAAGAATCCATGTGGAATTCACACACAGACATGGATAAAAATCAATAACTGCTTGAGATCACAGATCCTCCTGCCATTTAGTTGCAGAAAAACCTTCAGCTGGAGTTTTCACATTCTCAAACCTCAAAATATGAGCCACCAGGCACAAACTGGAAAGAAATCTGGCTAATTTTTATTCTGATAATGACAGAACTTCTTGAGGGTTTTTTTTTGTCTTTCACCAAGGTTGGGGGAATCCATCCAGAATGCAAGATATTCCAGCAGGTGGTCAAAGAGGAGGCTCTCTGCCTGGAACAGAATGAATCTGCTTCCCCTGATCTTAAAGGTAACAGTCCTGACTCTCAAACTCTGGTATGAATATCCCTTGGATTTCTTTTCATGGCCACAACGTCAGATACCATTTGCTCTCCTGAGTCAAGCTTCCTAGATAGATTCCTCTTTTATTTGGTTTCCAATAGATTTGTTTTATTGACTTCCAATGGATTCCTCTTTTATTTGGTTTCCAATAGATTCCTCTTTTATTTGGTTTCCAATAGATTTGTTTTCTTGGTTTACAATAGATTCCTCTTTTATTTGGTTTCCAATAGATTTGTTTTCTTGGCTTCCAATAGATTTGTTTTATTTGGTTTCTTAATAGCTTGAAATGCTTCTTGCCTAGGCTGGGACTTTTACCTCATCTCATTTTGGGCATCTTTAAAAACTCAATGTCTAAGGCAGGATTTGTCTTCTTAGAATCCTTTAAAGTACATGGAGGAGGGTGGGTGTCCCTAGGACACGTTTCATTGCATTTTAGACACTTTGGAATGAAATGAATAATTTTCTGGTGTAGAATTTCTCTTTACTACTACAGAATTAAACTAAGATGACTGGTTCATACTCTGACAGGTTTAATAGCTTAGTTGGGTCAGGAAAACCCCACTTGGAATGTCTCACATTACTAAAGTATTTGGTGTGTTCTTATACCCAAAACACCAAAGAAATTTCCACAGAAGATGCTGAAAAATGTGTTGCAATTATATCATGTTGGGAATCATTCCCATGGTGAAAATGTGCCTTGGGGGGAGAAAAAAAAAAGTCCCAAGTTCTTCAAAATATTATATTTTCACAGTTTTACACATTATTCGTTTGCTTGAGAAGATTTATTGTGGTGGTGTTTTGAAGCCTGTTCTGTGCTCAGATATAAATTTTGAAAACTAAAATGAACATGTAACAGAGCCTGTAAAATATATTGAAAATGCTGTGTAGGGTGTTCCCTCCTGGGGTTTTTGACCTTGTGGAGACAGGCTTAGAAATAATTGAAAGTGAGACTTCAGAATGTTCAAACCCTCAAAAGTTCAGTTGGATTTTTTTCCGGCCAACTTTGCTTAGAAAAGTTTGAATCCACCTCAGTGAGATTTTTCAGTTATGTGAATTATGAGATTTTATTTATTTTTTTTTTTGGTTGGGAAAGAAGGATTACAACCCCTTGGAAATCTACCCTTATCGGCCTATTGGAAATTACAGTCCAACCCCCAGGATATTTCCTTTGTCTTATATATTATTGTGCAGTATTTCCAATCACTCTAATCTTTCATATTCCTCTTCTAGTTTCCTACTCTATTTTGGTGATATTCTACCCCACACACTTTAATCAAGTCCATAATATCTCTTGGACACATTTTGCACTTGCAGCATGCAATAATCCACCCAAAAAGAAGTTCTGGCATAAATCAGGTATTTTCAAAAATTATCTGTTGGATTCATTCCAGGATGGCATTCCAAGTATCCTCCTCTTTAACACAAAAATAATGACATCACTTTTGAATCCTCTTTGCAGCAAAGGTTACTCAAGGAAATAAAAATCCCTGAAAGTTCTGTTAAACTATTTAAAAATCTTCAACCTTGTCAACTCTGAGCTTCTCAAAACTCACCTTTTATTCTCTAGAGACAGAAAGACCTTAATGAGAATCTGTTCTGGTGTTCACAGCCTTTCTCAAGGCATTTTGAAATTAAACATTAGATCCAGAAAACCAGTTCATCTCCAATATTTTACCTGGAGGATAAAACTAGACTAAAATTAGTAAGAGTCCATAGCTTGTGTTTCAGTTTTCAGGAATTCAGCGAGACAAACAGAAGGATCACAATTTGTAGAGTTACTTCTCAGCAGTCACAGAGAAACTGTGCTGGGATTAGTCTGTGTTGCAGAGATTTTGATCCAAAGTAGTTCCACACTATTCTTGTTGTACAGAGCACTGTCTAATGAGTGTCATCAGCAGCCAGACTGTCTCATTTTGAAGTAGATGTGTAAAATAGGTCAAATGAATCAAGCTCATAAAAAACACTTATTTTTCCTCCACTGTCTAAAAAAGAAACAGCCCTGGATTACTGAGCAAGACCTGAATATCCATGGTGTCAACATTACTCGATACAATTCCTGCTGCAGTTTATGGAATCTCAGGTGACTTGGACATCCACAACTCTCTTGAAAACCTTGGCATGAAACATTCCCTCTTGGCTTCTGCACTCAGTGGTTTCTTTGATACACATTGAAGAAGTCGCTGGAAATTAAGCCAAATTTAAGACTTAAAACATGCAGGTTCCTTTACTACACAAGGAATGGAATCTCATTTTTAACTCCACATTACCACATAAATTAGATTTTTAGACCCAGCTCTTCAACTCTATTATAGTCCCTCTAAGAAGGACCACTTCAGTTGCTAAGTCTATGCATGTAGGCCATTGCATGTCTAAGAGAGACTGACATTACCTGGCTTTAATAATTAAAAAATTAGCAGCCTAACTTAGGGTATAATCATCAGCCAGACCCAGGTATTTGCAGCCAGTGATTCATCCTCTCCTCAGAAAGAGGCCTCCAATATTTGGGATGAATCACAGGTTGGAAGTTGCTGTCTCTTTCCACTGATTACAAAGGGAACATATTTTAGGCAATTAACATCATAGTTAATGAATCAGGGCCTCTATTTTGCCATCTGGCAAATTGGGGATACCAGAAATTGCATCCTTCCAAGGGTCATGTGAGGATAATGGTGTGGGAGATTCTCAGGACTCTCCTTTTGGAAGCCAGAGAGCAGCTTAACTCAGCCACAGGTAAGTGATATTTTCTTCCACATTTCAGCTCCTCACAATTTTAGCTTTGCCTTGTCATCCCCCACAGAGGAAGCAGAAAAGAGGCATGAAAGAAAATAAAGCCTCCCAGCCCAAACTCCTGCACTGCTTTATATCCACCTTACGACCATCCTGGGGGTTAGTTGGGGTTGCAGAATGATGCTTTTTTTTTTTTTAATTTGTTCAGGCACATTTACATGCTGGTAATTTTTCTGTGCTGCTCCCACACCTACTCAACAACAGCTGGAAGTCTCAATGTGATGCATCTGTGACAAACCTGGGATTAACTAAAACTTCTGAGAAAACCCATTTTAATGGACTCATAGCCAGCAGCATTCCCTGTGTCATCAACCAGCAGCCTCTGGTTCAGGGAACCTCATGGATGCACCTATTCCCAGGGATGGGATGAATCTTATCCTTATTGAAATCCATTGCAAAAATACCATTGATTTCCTAATACTGGGCCTTCACCCTTATTTCCTTCAAGCCAGGTAAAACTGGTAGAGTTTTAGCAGGAAATCAAGGGATTAAGGTTGATTATTCTGATTTCTTCAGTCAGACTCTGGAACCAGCGATGAGAAATCTCAAGTGCTAATAATTATTCAATATTTTAATTTTGGTGACTTTTGTTTTGACAACAGCAAGAGCTCCAAGTGATTTGATTTTCAGATTGTGTCTGCTTGAATTTCAGGTACGTTCTCTCACGAGATAAGGTGGAGGAAAGTCCAGCTGGAATGCCAAGTGCATGTGTGATCAAGGATGCATCCAAGGAGAAGAGGAAAACAATTCTCTCCTTCCCTTCAGAGCTTCATGCCCTGTTGAGGCTCTTCTTGCGTGTGAATTAGTGGGAAAGCCACAGAAAATCTCATTATGGAAGATCGACTTCTTGATGTTTAGAAACACTTTTTTCTTACAGGATGTGCCAGAGATTGGGATGGTTTAACCTGCTGGCCCAGAGCCACTTTTGGGGAAGTGGTGAAAATTCCCTGTCCACAATTTTTCGAAGAATTCACCAATACCCACGGCAAGACTTTTTTGTCCCTACTCTTTTTTTTTTAATTATTTTATTTTAAATAAATCCTCATAGTTGAAGATTCCTGCATATTTTCCTGATTCCCAATGCTGTCATACAGTAACTATCCAGATACACATCTTGGCTTGTGGTCAATATTGCTTTGCATTATGCTGTACTGAATTGTCTCATTTCTTTCATGGTCTAAAAGTGATGGATAATTGCATTATGTTACTACCTTTGTAAAGGAATATGTTGTAGAATCACTGATTTATAAACTCATAAAATAATTAATATTAGAAAGGACCTATTGAGGTCATCTGGTCCATTCCCTCAGTCAGAGCAGGACCAAGTTTAAAACTTGTATCTGGTTTCCAATATAGATCAGGTGGCTCAGGGCTTTGTCCACAATCCCCAAATATGTTGTTAATGTATAATTTGATTTCCTCCATGTAAGGATTAAATTTACAGAATTGATTTCCCATATGAAATTCTCAAGTCCCACTGCATCTTGAATAGAATTTCTGAATTTTCAAACGATATATAGAATATTGTAACCCCACAGCTTAATTTGCTGGACACATCTAGACCTGTAAGTCCCCGACTTAAGGATCAAAGTAGAAATAACAAATTGTTGTTGCTCATCAAAACCTAAAGAACAGCAGCACCACCACCCCCCTCCCCTGATTAATTCTCTGCTCTCTTTTCCCATGAAAGGTTTCCTCCAGAGGAATTGCACACAGGAGGCACATTGGTCAGAACCATTCCCACCATACACTGTTGCCTGTGGGTTTGATGAAGGTTCCAGTAAAGGACCTGAGGATCAAGTGAGTGTTTTATTTCCTGCTTCTGAACATCTCCAGAGCATCCTTTCCTGAGAGTGCTGAGTAGCTCCACACATCTGACTCCTGTCAGAACCCAGTAATTACCCATTTTCAGTGCTAAACTCAAAAATTTTAGGTATATTTAGTGCTTGTTTAACAAATTAGGCTTAATAGAAAGCAAGTGAGTAGCAGAAAATACTTTCCTCTCTGTGTAAATGTCTCCTCTTGTTGTTAATGAGTAAATTCATGATTAGTTCACTTTTCCTGCCTAAAAAATAACTTTGGTTCTCTGCCAGAGGTGATTTTAGTTCTCATCATGCACCCATCTCCCAAGGAAGCCCTACCAAGCTCGCTGCAGGAATTTTTCAGGGAAAATTCCTTTGTATCCCTCCAGTTGATTTTTTTCCCCCCAGATTTTAAGTCAATCAGAAAAAATTACTCCATAACTTTATAGCATGGTGGTCGAGGCACACCTTTGTGAGGGAATTCTTGGATGCCATTGAGCAGAGGACCCTGAGCAAGCAGGTCTAAGGGAAGGTGTCCCTGCCTGTGGCAGGTGGGTTGGAACTGAATGATCTTTGAAGGTCCCTTCCAACCCAAACTATTCTATGAAATGATGACTTTTATACTTTCCTTTAGATATTCATGGAGCAGGCAGCAAACCTCTATTTTTCCTATTTGATGATCATCACTGGCACTCAGTTAAGCTCCTACAGAATTTCCTTCACCCCCACATCTTCATATGATTTTAATTCCCATATTCCTCATCATCCTACTCAGCCCCAGGACAGGAATACCTCACACTTTGCTGGTCCCTCACTGGTGAACTTCTCCTGCCTGAAGGTTATTAATTAATTAACAGAGGTGCTACCACTACCTTGGAGTTCTGAAATTTGATAGATGGGACAGTTCCAGCAAGAGAGAACAGGGATGTCTCCATCCCCTCCTTTCAGTCTGCATTGGACAAGGCTCCTCTTGCACAAGTCCATTCTCTCTGCCTCATCCCCAAAAAAGTAGGATTATGTACATCCATGCAAGTGTTTGCAATAGGTATTGAAAAACCCAAGTTAGCAAACCAGATAAATAGTTCTGGGTAAAAATTTCAAGATTTTTTTTTAAGAATCCAAATCAATATTTTTATACTTGGCTTTTGAGGTTTGGAATCTCCACGACTTATTTTTTCAGGAAAGTGAAAAAAGGTATTGTGTACACCACTGTATTATAGGTGTCAAAAAGGCATATCAAATTATAAAAAAAAGATGGAACAAACCAGAAAACACAGTGGTTTAGTTATAGATGGTTTGAAAATACGACAAGAGCTTCAATTCACCAAATAAATATTTTCTTAGTGTAATTTATTAATGCATTTTATTAATACAACTGGTTTTTTTTAATGTTTCACTCTCAAAAAGTCATGTAAACAGTTCAGAAAAAAGCCATTTGTCACAAATCAAAGCAAGATACAGAAAGGTGGAGAGGGTTGTCATCATAACACTGAGTATTATCTGGAATTAACCAGGCACACAAGCTCAAGCACAAACTAGTTCAGATATCTGAATCTTTGGGAAGTGTAGACAAAATTTGCTTCATATAATAATAATAATAATAATAATAATAATAATAATAATAATAATTTGACTAGGTGAACTTAGAACCTTAAATGGCTGTAACCGGTAGTAAAAATACCTGGAGCTCAATCCCCCATCTATAAATTAAGAATATTTGTACCTCTTTGCACTTTAGGGAAGCTAGAAAGATAAATGTTTAAAAAAAAACTTAAATAAATGCTTAAAAAAATCTCATGGAAAGTTGCTGGAAAACATGGAAACAGTTCAGAAAAAAAAGCCATTTATCACAAGCCAAAGCAAGACACTGAAGGCTGAGGAGGGTTGTAATCACTAACACTCTGGGTGTTATCTGGAGTTAACCATTTTGTTCTCCAGGCACACAGGCTCGAGCACAAACTAGTTCAGATCTAAATACTTGGGAAATGTAGACACAATTTGCTTCAGAAATTTGGCTCCATGAAGTTAGAACCTAGAATGGCTGTGTCAGGCAATAAAGATATTCGGAGCTCGATCCCCCACCCATAAATTAGGAATATTTGTAATTCTTTGCCCTTTAGGAAAGATAAATGCTTAAAAAAACATAAATAAATGCTTAAAAAACGTCTGGGAAGATGGTGGAAACCATGTAAACAGTTCAGAAGGGATGTAAGATTCAGAAGGGGATGTATTCTGGAGCACAGTTCCCCAGTTCTGGACCAGCTACCCACTCACAGAGTTTAGGCTTCCCCCCAGCAGTCCCTGGATTATGCTAAACCAGGCTTAGTTTGTGGCTGGCCTAGGCTAAAATCCAGCAAGGAACATTTCAACAGTATGGAAGACTTCAATTCAGAGGCTCTGACTGTGTTTAGTTTGTTATTCCAGTCAAATCCCCCAGGTTTGACTAGAAAAGAAAGATAAGATCAGCAATCTCTGATGCATTGCAAACACAGGGAAGTAACAAGAATCCCAATTATATTCCAAGAGAACCACTTGCTTTGTATTTTGTATGTGCAGTGAACACTTGTGATGTCCTCTGCATAATGTTGGGGTTTTTATCTATCCTAAAAAACAGATAAAATGAATTCAAATACTTCATTATTCAGTTGAAGAACCTGTTTTCCCATTTTCTTCTGTGTTTTGAAAATACTGTATAAAAGATTAGGACTATATCAGAAACACCAGATTGATTCCTATCTTGTCAGGATTACATGATTTATTTATGGCTCTACTTAAAATTGCTAATGACTTGTCTCAGCCTGGATTTGCAGCCTTTTGGATAAAGAGATTTTGGATCAATTAGAGAACAAAGTGTCCATTGCATTCATAAGGGGGAATTTTTCCTGGATTCAGAGAATTTAGTTCCTTGGGATTTTAAATAATTAGGTGATTTTGTAGTCAATCAGAATAAAATTTGCATAGTTAAAGCCATGTAAATATGCTTCGTTTTTCTCATGACGTTGGGAGTTTAATTTGAAAAGAAATGAACTGTAAAGAGTTTATAGTGTTACAGTTTATAGCAATGGAATGAACTGTTTGTCCAAAGCATTGACTGTGAGGTGATTTTCTTGGCTTTAACTTTCTCACCTCCACAATATGATAGAGTTGTTTCTCAGTATTTCAGTTCCCTCACCTACAAATTGTCAAGTTTTATTTCTCTTTCAGCCATAGCTCTTTATGAAAATCAATGTTTATTGAGTCTGGCTCGGGTCTGAAGTGACAGATCCACAAATCACCCAGCAGGAGGTTTCAGTGCCCCAGACTCTTTAGGTACCAACAGGAGAAAATGCAGTTACTTAAAAAAAAGTTTAAAAATTTCCCTGTAAGACATGGTCAAAGGGGTCAGATGAGCCTGTGGGCTGTGAAACCTGTCTCCTGTGTAAGGTTTAGTAGGATTTAAAGGAAAACATGTCTGTGATGGAGGGAAAAACCTGAAGCAGATCTCAAGCACAGGGGTGGTGGGACTGACCAGTGAGGGAAAATGTGTCCTGGTGAAATAAGCACCCATAGCATTCATCCTCCAGAATCCCCTGCATCAGACTGTGTCTCTTTTCCCCCCAGAAATCCTATTATTCTGCATTTTGGCGTGTCTACACTGCTGGCTATGCAGCATCAGTGACTTCACTCGTTACAGCTCTAATTGTCTTTGCTGCCTTCAGGTAAATATAAATGGGCTCTTTCTCAGGATGTCTTAAGACAGTCTCGTCCTAATTTCTATCAGATCCTCTGTGGTTTTGTTTTGTGTTTTTTTTTAATTATTATTTTCTAATCATTCTAAGACATAATGCTGTTGATGGTGATGGGTCTTTCTCTATTTGTGTTGTAATATTTCCCTGCAGATGTTAAAACATCCAAGCTGCCTGGGCAGTCTGATTTAGTCTCTTTAATGCCACCATACAGTGGAAGTGACCAAACTTACATCACTATTAGCATAAGAAAACAATTCCTTCAGCATATGGCAGGACATGCCCTGCAGAAACACTGTCTCATGGCCCTGAACCAGAGGTGGTTCTAAACTGTTCATTCCCTCTGTGAAAGGTTTCCAGAGCTGAAAACTACAGGAAGAGGTTTAAATAAATTTAAATGTTACATCTGACGATGTCAGATATCAGGAAATGGATCCTGGGTTTGACTGGTTCCAGTGCTCTTGGACAAGAGTTAAACCCACTGTGCACACAGGAGGGCAGAGAAGCAGCTTCCTAACAGGGGTGGGTTGGCATTCTCAAAGGTCACATCCCAGGACCATGAGGCTGATATGCCCAAGCCTTGAAGGAGATTCCTTCAGCTCAAGGTAGAAGTGTGGGCAGGGCAACCCAGGGAAATAGAATTATGGGATCATTTAGGTTGGAAAAGATATTTCAGATCCTCAAGTCCAATCATTAACCCAGCACTAAACCACGTCCCCAGGTGCCACATCTATGTATGTTTTAAGTACCCACAGGGGTGGTGACTCAACCACTTCCCTGGGCAGCCTGTGCCAGTGCTTGACAATCCTTTCCATAATGAAAATTTTCCTGCTGTCCAATCTAAACCTCCTCTGGCACAACTTGGGGCCTTTTCCTCTTGTCCTGTCCTTGTTAGTCTGGAGAAGAGCCTGATACCCACCTGGCTACAACCTCCTTTCAGGAAGTTGTAGAGAGTGAGAAGGTCCCCCCTGAGCCTTCTTTTCTCCACGCTGAGCCCTCCCAGCTCCCTCAGCAGCTCCTCATCAAAATAATGTAGTTTAGGGCAAGGCAACCCCTTCTCTGGCAGCCACCTCACAAGGTGTGACTGACACCCATTCAACCTTCTCTTCTCTCTGACCAGAAAGGGGCTGAAAAGCTTGTTGAGCCTCTTGCAAGCTCGTTCAACAAAAATGTTATTTAGAATAATTAAAAGGCATTATTGTAATACAGCCCAAGAGTCCCACAGTTGCTCTCTCTGCTTCCGGCATCTCCTCTAAATGTGTGGTCATTCAAGGACAATTATACTGGAATTTTTATTAGCCTAAACAGATAATAACTGCTCTGTTCCCTCATGTCTGTCTCCCTCTCAAATAGTGACAGGTCATTTTTTGATTCAGAAGGTGTTGGCAGTTTGAGTTTTGCTGAGACCACGAGAGATTTCTGTTGAAGAACAATTTTTGTTTTCTCTTTCCATGTCAGAAAATTCCACTGCACACGGAATTACATCCACATGCACCTGTTTGTCTCCTTTATCTTGAGAGCAATTGCTGTTTTCACCAAAGATGCTGTTTTGTTTGCAGATGAAACTATGGACCACTGCCTCATGTCAACGGTACTGAACCTCCATTCTCTTTTATCCTTGAGTTAACATTTAATCCTTGGGATTCCTAAGACCCATTTCTCTTTAGTTTGCTAGAACTGAAATTTTAAAACAAACAACACAAAGACAAATGCTATGGCTGGACTCAGCTTTGATATTTAAAGTACATGTCTCTGATGAAGCTGTAAAAATTTTTTTCTAGCAAAGAATTTAATCTGTGAGAGGAACCCAGTATTTCCCTTTCAAAAAACTGAAGTAAAGTCAAGTCAAATAATGGAACCCCAAACCTACTGAAATATTGTTAGAATTTCTTCGTTCTTGTGTGGTTAATACTGAATTTTGCATCTGTTTGGAGAGAAAGCAGACATAATGAGAGTAGATTTAACATATTTTTCTCCCCCTGCATTTCCAGGTTGCCTGTAAGGCTGCTGTGGCATTTTTCCAGTTCAGTATTTTGGCCAATTTCTTCTGGCTTCTCATTGAAGGGATTTACCTGCAAACCCTGCTCCTGCTGACCTTTGTTTCCAACAAGCAGTTCGTGTGGTGGTTCATACTCATTGGCTGGGGTCAGTATTCCTGCTCTCTCTCTGTTATTTACCATTTCTGTTTACTGTCAGAAATAGATAAAATATGTGTTTTGAGACAAAATGTGCCTGTCAGAGGTGCCACCATTCTGAGGAAAGTTGCCCATTTATTCAGTACTGTTACATGAAAACCACCCATTATCGTATTCCCTTTCTTATCTTATTTATTTATCTTATTGGTTATTTACACCAATCACCACAGTGGTGATTAATCCAGTCCTCAAGATGATGACTAATTTATCTGGATAACACCTTAGAAACACTTTATCTTCCTCCACTGACTGAAGAAGTTTGGGTGACAAACTTAAAGTTGGCATTTTGCTTTTTAGGAAACAGAACCTGATGGATTAATCTTAGATCACGTGAGTTCAGGCCTAGGAATCAAACAATTCTTCTCTTTTGTTTTGTTTCTAAGAGAACTCCTGGCTTTAAGAAATTCTTTGAGGTTTTACAGCAAATAAAATTTTCTCTGATTTTCAGAACAGGAATGTGTAAGACCTAAAATTTCTTTCACTGGAGAGAGTTGTTTTTATGACTCTCAGATATTCCTGTGCCTCACCTTGGCTATTTTAAAAAAGAGGCACCCAAATGAAGCAGTTACAAAATGACATTTTTTTACCTTAGCAGTGAAATCCAAATTATCCTCAAGTAAATATTAATTTATCCTTTATATTGAGATTCTCAGACTTTACATAATGTAATTCAATTTTTTTGAGCTGTTCCAAATATGACTGTCTGAAATTGGACTCTCAGACCTTGATTAGTCATGGCTAAATTGAGATAACAAAGGAAACAATTAATAATGTAGTAATCCCCATTTCCTTCTGGAATAAATGGAAGGGGAGAGGCATCTCAGGGGTAACTCAGATCTGAGGTGATATGGATGTAAATATTTCTCTTCATTAATTAAACAGACCACTTGAACTGAACATGGTCCCAGCTTAAAGGACTTTAGCAAAGGGCTAAAATTTAGAAGAACACCTTCAAGGCCTTTTTTAAAGATCTCAAATGGTATTTAGAAAGATGTTACCTTTATTTCTGTCTATTTATCAGTGAAAATGTCACTTGTTTCAGATTAGAGTCCCTTTTTTTTTCTGCAGCTTTGAAAGTCACTTGGTCTTTGGAAATTCAATTCCACAGAAAGAGAGCAAAAGCAATTTCTACTTTATAGGCCTTCTTAAAACAAAATCAGCCATAAATGTGGAAGGATAGAAGGATAAGCAGTAAAAAGTGGGGGTAGAAATCACCAATTGCTGGATTTAATTAAATTTTCATGGAATTCTTATCAGCTGATGGGTCCAGAGTGATTAATAGAGGACAAAAATGTGAATTCTTCCACCTAGTGTACAAAAAGTTGTATGTTGCCCACAATTCACAGGATAAAAGAGCTCCAGGTTAATAAATGGTTACTGCTGCTTCACAAATGCTTGTAGTTCGTAGGCAAACCTAAAGTAATTCTCAATAGTTATTTTTGAAAATGCAGTTTCACAGCACCCCTTATTCTCCTTTGCTTTTTTTTAAAATTCCCCTGCCCTTGTATTCCTTTTTTTTCCCCCGAGCTGCAAGTCAAGTTCTTTCATAAAGTTATTTAAAATTGTCTGACCCATCCTTTGTCCTTTAATGTGCATCCAAGCTGCTGCACCGTGAACCTGCTGGGAGTAAAGTCTCCATGGGACACAGAATTCCAAATAATTGTTGTGTTCCATGTTGATTTGTCCAGGAGCTCCTGCTGCTGTGCTCTTTGCTTGGGTCCTTACAAGAATCCACCAACAAAATACTGGGTAAGTCAGAGCTTGGAAAAGGAAGATGAGGATATCTTGTTTTTTATGGCATTCTGTTCTGCTGGTGGGGAAAAAAGAGGTATTAAAAATAAAAGAAAAAGGAAAAAAACACCTATTCCCAAGTTCTGCTTCTACTCTTTACAATTCATGTGGAAGTCAGTGAGAAAATAGTTTTAATTCTTCTGATTTTGATGTTTGTATATGGGATAATAAACCCGTGGTAACTAGTGAAATTTCATTTAGTTCCCTAATGGCCAGACCTGCAATAATTGTGTTTTAAGAAAATATATTATTTATATAATTGTACACAATTATAAAATTATATATAAGAAAATATAATAATATGTAATCTTTATATAATTATATATAAGGAAATTATTTTAAGAAATTAGCTGTTTCTGTTTAAAATTAGCCATATATTACTAACCCTAATCTTTGCAAATAAGAACCTCCCAAACAAACACATCATGCCTTGTTAATTTGTTTCCATTTAATTATTTGATTTTTATTCTATTTTGATCTTTTAATCTGAGAGCCAGATATAAATAGTGCTTACTAAAAGCTGTCCTGAAGGTGTCCAGGTCATTTTACACGGATAATCAGTTGACAAAGAGACTGTTCTACACCTTCCTGCTCAGAACTCAGATGAATGATGGAGAGCAGTGAGAAGAGCAGGAATGAAGCCTGAAAATACAAATTTCTTGATTTTGCTTTGGTTCTTCAATCTTTGCTTCTTACAGAATAAATTTCCTTCTGATGGAGTTACCCAGAGATTTTAGAGAGGTATGAGGGTACCAGTGCTGTCAGGGACATTTAGGCAGGGATTTAAACTTTCTTTTTCTGTGACAGAAGTGCTTTTGTGTGTTGTAAAAGCTCACATGGGTCAGATAACATGACCTGTTTTGTTTGTGGTTTCAGATGTTGGGATGATGATGAAAATGGAGTGGTCTTATGGATCATCAAGGGCCCCATCCTGATAACTGTATTAGTATGTTTGTTTTTTTCTTTTTCATTTTCCCTTGAGTATCTGCATATAGATATTTTACCTGGTATATTTTTAAAATAATTTTATCTGGTATATTTTAAAAATAATTTTATCTGATTGTTTTTTAAAATAAATTATTAGGATGTAAACTTAAGACAAAATAATCTCCCTTATCCACCCATTTACACCACCTAAATTTAGAGAGGGAGTACTATGTCATTCAGGTCTGTATTTGTTGTAATCCCTATCCCAAACAATGAAGGGAACAGAAGGGACTGTTTAAACCATGTAAGACCTGGGAGCTGCTGGCGAGAAGAACAGGGCATTAATATAAATAAAATAATATTATTTATTTATATATATAATATTTATTAATAAAAATAAAATATATTATTACTCTCTCTGAGCTTGAGATACATAGTTCTACATTAATTCAACATAATTTTCACCATGTTTTTTGCATAAATATATGTGGGTAGGAAAAATAATTACTATTTATGATGCTCTTGATTTGGTCTGAGAACAGATCTGCTGTGGTTTATGGCAGTGCACTTCCTTTAACTGGGGATTTTCAGTTATTTGTGTGAGCTGAAGGCACCTCCTGGCCAATAATAAATTTACAGGTTTTGCCTTGTCTTTTCAGATTAACTTTATTATATTTATTAATGTGATCAGAATTCTAGTCCACAAACTGAAATCTCAAGAGGGAGGAGGGAGCCATTCCAGCCACTTCGTGTGAGTATTTCTGGGTTTCTTAATATTGACCTGTTCTGATATGAGAAATATTTTATGGGCAGCAGCACAAAATGTTCTACTCTTCTTCTAACAGAGAGAGAGAAATTCCCAGGAGAAATAACAATGTGAATGTTCCTGTTCATCCCAAATATCACCTCTCTCTCTTTCTTCAGGGGAAAAAGGGTGGAGTGGGTTGGGGACAATGAGAAAAGTAAACCAGGAAGTTTTGTAGCTGTGAAAGGACCCAGATTGAAAGTGTGAACACTAAATGTCAGGTAACGAATCCACAAATGGCCACATAGAGAAAGAGGCAGATTTAAGTTAAATTTCCTTCAAATTCTTAGCAGTAGCTTGATGTTGATGTTCTGGTAACCAAACCTAGTCCTTGCTGTTTATGAACCACTTCACAGCTAATGGAGATCTTTCCATAAGTTCCCTGGATGTAGTTGCCTCCATTATGAATTGAAATATGCTCCAACATAAAAATGCTGTCACTAATTCTATATTTCTAACACTGCCTTGTTTTTTCATCCTCGGTTTTCCAGGAGACTTGCTAAATCCACCTTGCTTTTAATCCCCCTCTTTGGAGTGCACTACATTGTATTTGCATTTTTCCCAGAGAGCACTGGGCTGGAAGCTCGTTTTTACATTGAGCTGGGCTTGGGTTCTTTCCAGGTAAGAGGGACAAAATGTTTAACAATCCTAAAAGGTTTAATCTGTACCAGCACACCCCCAGCTTGTTTATTACAGCAGGTTTTATCAATGTGTCCAAATCCAACACACACATTCCATCTTCCCCCTTCAGTGGCTCTTCTGGTTTTTGTTCCCTTATTATTTGAAATCTTGTACTGCTTTTGAATTCTGAGTCAGACTTCATATTAATAATTGCAAAAAAAATACAACATCTACCTTTATTGAATAACAATATATTGAATAATGAGAATAGATTGAATAACAAGAGTTCCGTGAAGACCAGTCTGTGGATTAAGGTGAACTGATGGAAAATGATTTCACATATAATAAAAACAAGAGGAATGGAGAAATAAGGAGAATATAAAACAACCTTCTCTGCCTTTACCCTTTAGGAGTGGTGAATCATGTTAATGTTTCATGGTTTGTTTTGCTATACTGCTAGTCAGAAGAATATCATGGATTTGAGAGGGTATGGTACACTTTGTAATAACTTTATTCACTATCATAAATATAGATTTGAAGAAAACAGATGCCCCTACTCCCTTATCTGAGGGAGAAGTTGTTTCTAGGATACAATAAACAGCAAATCAGTCCTTACTCTCTCCATACAAGGGCAATAACATACATATAATATCACCAGTCCTTTGAGGAATTTAATTCTGTTATGAAAATTCAATAAATAGTGCCACATCACCTGACTTCAATGGAAAAATGGAAAACATTATATTTTTTTGCTGTCTGTCTTGCTCAAATTGTGCATGAAACTTGCTGCCTGCCATTGATTCAATGCTTTAAATCCTGATTATTGGTTTTTTTCCTCCCTGCCCTCCCTGTCCCAGGGTTTTGTTGTCGCTCTTCTCTATTGCTTCTCCAACGCAGAGGTGAGTAACGAGGAAATAAGATCATCAAAACCTTTTAAAACCCAGGGGGCCCCTCTTGCTTTTAATTTCTTTTCCTATTTTCAGAACAGATCAGTGCTTTGATCTGCTGCTGAAAGCCTGACATCCCCAGAGCTTTCCTTTTCCCTTGGTACCTTTGTTGCCTTTGTTTGTATTCACCCAGTTCTGACAGGAGGACACAAACAACCTTTGGAGCCGTGACCCTTCCCAAACTCTTCCTGACTTTCCTGGCAGGGACTTGTCTCCTGCTTTGTGTCTGATGTCTGTCACGATGGTGTCTCCATGGAAAGCTTGTGATGCTCCTTCCTTTCTTTATTTTCTCCTAGTGAGTTTCTTCTTTTTCCTTTTTCCCCCTTTTCCTTTTCCTCTTCTCCCCTTTTCCTCCCTTTTCCTCCCATTTCCCCTTTTTTCTCCCTTTTTCTTCTTTTTTTCCCCTCTTTTTCCCTTTTTCCCTTTTCCCCCTCTTTTCCTTTTGCCCCTCTTTTCCTCCCATTTCTCCCCTTTTCTCCTTTTTCTCCTTTTCTCCCCTTCTTTTCCCTATTTTCCCTTTTTTCACCTTTTCCCTCCTTTTCCCCCTCTTTCCCCATTTTTTCTCCTTTTTTCCCCTTCATTTTCCCTATTTTCCCCTTTTTCTCCCTTTTTTCCCCTTTTCCCCACCTTTTTTCCCTTTTCCCCCTTTTTCCCTCCTTTTCCCTTTTTTCTCCCTTTTTCCCCCTTTTGGCTGGTTTTTTCCCCTTTCCCCCTTTCCCCTCTTTCCCCATTTTTTCTCCTTTTTTCTCCTTTTCCCCCCCTTTTTCCCCATTTTCCCCTCTTTTTCTCTCCCATTTTCCC
>NW_020897764.1:1680804-1694677 GCF_003984885.1 Neopelma chrysocephalum
CTTTTTCCCCATTTTCCCCTCTTTTTCTCTCCCATTTTCCCTACTTTTCCCCCCCTTTTTCCCCCATTCTTCCCCCTTCCCCCCCCTTTTACCCCCTTTTTCCCCCTTTTCCACATTTTCTGCCGTTTCCCCCCTTCCCCTCCCTTTTTCCCCCTCTTTTTCCCCTTTTTTCTCCCCTTTTCCCCCTTCTCCCCCTTTTTCCCCGTTTTCCCCCTTCTTTCCTCCTTCTTTCCACCTTTTTCCCTTTTTTCCCTTCTTTTCCCTTTTTTCCCCCTATTTCCCCTTTTTTCCCCCATTTCCCCTTTTTCCCCTTTTCCCATTTTTCCCTTTTCCCCTTTCCCTTTTCCAGTGTGGCCCTGTGCATTCACTAATTTTCCTCAAACCCTTTCTTTCCTGGTTTTATAATGCTGTTAGAATTTGGAGAAGTTCCCTGTAGTACATTTTAGCTGTTCCTGTCATTTCCAAAGCTGACTAAATTTGCTGGCACTTTCCCCAAAAGAGTAGAATGAACCAAAACTGATGAGAAAATTTAAAAACCCATCTCATCCTCGAAAAAGGGTGTAGGGTAAATGAGAGGAATGACCAACTAAGAGTGGCTCAAGTCTCCCCTCTGGATTAGAGTGGACACTTCTTATGGAATCACAGAATCATTAATGTTGGAAAAGACCTCCAAGATCATCAAGTCCCCCCTGTGCCTGATCCCCACCTTGTCCCCCAGCCCAGAGCACTCAGTGCCACGTCCAGTCCTTCCTTGGACACCTCGAGGGATGGGGACTCCAAACCTCCCTGGGCAGCCCCTTCCAAGGCCTGACCACCCCTTTCAGTGAAGAAATTCCTCCTGATGTCCAAACTGACCCTCCCATGGCACAGCTTGAGGCTGATTCTTCTTGTTTTCTACTTGTTGTCTGGGAGAAAAGACCGACCTCCACCTACAGCCTCCTGTCAGGGGGTTGTAGGGAGCAATAAAGTCACCCCTGAACCTTCTTTTCTCCAGACTGAACACCCCCAGCTCCCTCAGCTGCTCCTCACAGGACTGACTCTCCAGACCCTTCACCAGCTTCATTGCCCTTCCCTGGACACACTCCAGTGCCTCACAGGGATGGCTAAAGGTGCAATTAATCCTACCCATGGATGAACAATGCCTAAAATACATTTGTTACTTAGGAAAACAATTTATAATGGTCATTCTAGTGCTGTTCTGAGAGAGGGTCTTCAAGACTGACTATAAATAGAGAATGCTCTCCTTCCCATCTGCCTTCTGTACCCACAGACTCCTTGCCAACAGGATTTAATAGCTCCCATATTGTACCTCACAACACACAAATCCAGGAGGTGGTAAAAAAGGGACAGGCAGGGTGTGATCTCTGGCCCCAAGATGAAGTTGGGTTGGCTCGTGTCCATGCTGCTTGGGAAAACTGCTTCTGGAGCAGCTTGGCCACTCGTTTCCACTTGGCAGTGCATCTGTTATGGCTCCCTGCAACCATAAATAATAATTATTATTTTCTCTGTGTGTGTGTTTCTGCAGTTTTAAGTATCTGTGACAATGTGACAATGTGAGAGACTGTGCTG
The DNA here is from genome assembly GCF_003984885.1 of Neopelma chrysocephalum. Taxonomy (NCBI): domain Eukaryota; kingdom Metazoa; phylum Chordata; class Aves; order Passeriformes; family Pipridae; genus Neopelma; species Neopelma chrysocephalum. The sequence continues at coordinate 1,682,374 of NW_020897764.1, forward strand.
CTGCCAAGAAAGGTGTTATTTCTACGAGATGGAACTCAGGGCTGGGATTTATACACGGGAGTGCTGAAGGGCCTTGAGTTTGCTGGGATAACACTGGAATACTGGATTGGTGGAGGAAGCCTCTCTTTTAATGTACTTCTGCATGTCATCCTCTGAATTTTTGAAATCAGGTCTATTTATTTTCAAAAGGGGATAGGGACACAGCTCAAGTTCTTCTAAAAATATGTTAAGGATTAATCCTGGTTTTCCTGGTGCCTTTGTGACTCTGGGCTAAGCAGTCAGGCTGACATCCATATTTTACCTTCAGTGTCCACTGGGCCTGAATTTTCTGTTTCTTTGTTTTGAACTTCCTTTTCTACAGGTTCAAACTGAACTGAAGAAACAACTGTGCAAGTGGCAGTATCAGGAATACCTGACCTTCACCCACAAACACGGGACTTTGTCCAGGGAAAACAGTCCCGTCAACTACGTCACTCAGTTGTCCCTGCTGGAAAAAATCAGCCCCAAAAGGAAAACATCTGGGTACCACAACGGTGTAACTACTGTCTGAGGCTTTCTAGCTGTGGCATTGGGATGTACTGCCTAAGAGATGGCAAATTGGATCCTTTTGGCTTTCCATAGTGTGAATTCTGTAAATTCTTTGTCCTGGACGTGAGCTGCTTTTCTCACCTAGTACAGATTCATATCCCAACCCTGGCTCTCTCCTTAAGTCTATAAAATCCATTTGTTTTGTTGTGAAAAGTTAGGCCTGGGGATAGTGTGAATCAACAGGTTAGCACCTCAAAAAATAAAAAAAGAACTCACATTAACTCTCCCCAGGCCCAGCATGTTTGTCATGTCTTTGTTAGTGTTTCCCAGATTTTCCAATTTTCAAGTGCACCATTCCTTATCTTCATTTGAAAGAGTTATTTGGTGGCCAAGCTTTGCCATGGAAAGAGTTTGGTGGCAAAGCTTTGTCGTAATAATTACTGGTGTTGTTTTGAGACAGCTTGGGTCAATTTAGTGGGAATTAAGCACAGAAACTTGCCAAGCACCACCTATGGAACAGTAACCTCCTTTAAAAGGAATCTCAAGGTGTCTCAAGTGCCACAAAAAAACAGGTAGTTACAATATCTGCTTGGGTTTTTACCTTCCATGCCTATTGAAAAGAGATGAAATTAGGTCAGAGGATCCCAAACCCTCTCTTGACCACGGGAAAATATGGATCAGCTGAATATTGGGCAGAGTATGGATGAAGGAAGAAATGAGAACAAACCCAATGCAGTGTCCAGCTGGGCTACCTTGAGCTCAGAATGACTTATAAACCTGGTTTTAGAGCTCAGCTGCTGCTCTTTGTGAGCTGGAACAGACCTGTCACCATAACCCTGAGGATTAGCTGGATCCACCAATGAAATACACGATTAAGCTTTTTTGGGGGGACCTGCCTTTGAGGACTAAATTGCTGTGATCACTGTGATTGTCTCAGCGTTTCTCAGCTCCTTATCACTCCACTCGATGATGTTTCAGGGGACAGAATTATCCACACAGCAGTGAGGGCAGTGAGGCAAAGTCTGGCCCAGTAAAGCTCAGAACCGATGTTGTCCTTGCATCACTTCTTTGGGTGACCTTCCTCTTTCTTCAGGACTGAGTTGGACCCTACCTCAACCTCTCCAAAAGTAAAGAAAGGTACACAAGACACAGCTACAGCTCCTGTCAAGACAGGACCATTCCCAGGAGAACCTGCATCAGACTTGGAAGCACTGCTGGAGACCACAGCCATCCACACACATCCTGGGTTTCTGTGAACTGCAGCATCAGTTTAGGTTAAAAAAATAGTGATCCAGACCCTCAATTATTAATTATTTAGGTCAACAGACATTTGACTCATGGAAACCTCTTTTTTGGTTTTAGGTGCTTCATTTCTAGTTCTGTTATTAGAGCAAAGATGAGTTGTCCAGGTTTCTATAAATATGGTTCAAATGAGTTATTTATTAATTAGGCCCATCTGTCCCAATGAATTGTGTGTTCTTTGTAATGAGTAATTTTGTCTATTCTGACGATCAGAGTCCTCATCAGTTTTACTTGTAAAAGTAACCTTTGCTCCTGTGTTGTTTCAATCTGTTGAAAAGCATTGTGATGAGAGCATATTTGTTATGATGTACAGCTATAAAATGCAAGTGGTAATTACAGCTTTTGTGAGTTTAGAAATTTAATTTGTGTCACTTTGGATGAGACTATATAAAAAAGAAGGTTAATAATCTTGGGGTGCGCGAAAGTTTCACTGATAAAGATTTTGTTTGGGCTGTGAAAAGGTCGCTGATCCCTTCTTGATGACACACCTGGGGGTACGATGGTGTGTGTGGGAGTCGGGAATGCTTCAGGGATACCTTCCTTCACAAGGAAGGCAGAAAAAGGTTGTCACAAGCTGGGTTTAGCAGCGCTGTGTGTTCTGTGTGGAGCCACTGCCCTCTCCTGGAGCTGGGAATGCTGCTGGCTTGCTTGGATGTGTGCAGTCCAGAAAGCCAGGCAGTGCTCCAAAACACTGCCCCCTGCTCACACACAAAGGGAACCTGAGCTACAGCCTGGCCTGAGAATTAAATTACTAATAAAGGGCAGCTGCAACAGATTAATGAATTATATCAGCCAGGAAAAGCTTCTTTCTCTTCCTCTAATTCCCTGGTGTCTTTTACACAGTTTAACTCTTCAAGTATTAGTTTTTTAAATTCCTTTACAAACTGCATGACAACCTGGAAAGATCAAAACCAGCTGTTTCAGCTGGTTTTGGTTTTTTTTTTGGGGGGGTGTGTTCCAGCAAAGACAGGCTGTTAATGTAACTGAAATTCCTCTCAGAGAGTAGAATTTTAACTCTGATGGTGTCACCTCTTCAGAAAGTTTGATTGTGTGGGCTCCAGACTAAAAGAAATCCTCCCAGCAGGCAGCTTTACCTGCTTTGCCAATGCAGAGCTTCCCCCAGGCTGCCTAATGCACCCAGAGCAAGAATTATTGGAGTGTCTGAGTAAGATATTTTCAACTGCAGAAAATGTAATTGAATTCAAGGTACTCTACTCCTTGGTGTGTTGACAGACCTTGTGAATGAGGTTTTCCTCATCTAAACCAGGTGTCTGGTTTTTGGAGCAAATTGCTGTAGTGTGGTATTGTGCCTTTAAAATAGTGGGTACTTACAAAGGACTTCTGGAGGGAGCTGAAATACTTTTGGAGGTGCCTTTTCTTTCTCTACCTCTTAACTATAAAAGGAGTCTTAAAAAAATCACTTAGAGTAGATGTGACTTTTACAAATTAGGCTTTTTCCAGATTCTCTGATCTACATTTGCCCATCTCCATGATTAGTAAGATACTGAGTGATGCAGCCCTTCTGCACAGGGGGAAAAGGGAGACATGTCTTGTGCCCCATCATCCAGCCCTTAAAGAACAGGCTGAGGCTGCTTTAGGTCACAGGAAATTCATGTAAAAGTGTATTTCCAGGGCTCTGAAGTACAGCAGAAAAGGAAATCCATATATCTGCCCTGTCCCTCCCAACACCCAACCTGCCCTCGGGCTGGAGACCCCCTTTCATCCCAGGTCCTGCCTCAGCAGTGCTGTAGGATGGGGATCTCCAACCCCCCAGCCCTGGTTGTTCCCTGACACATTTCTAACCACAGTTCCAATAACTGTGTGTCCATTTCCCCATCAAAGGACGAGGATCCACATATCTGGACTTTGGCTGAACAATGAGGGAGGACAACAGTGGAAAGATGGAGCCCGTGTGGAGATTCACAGATCCACGAGGGACAGGCAAAGACTTGTGGTAGCTGAAGCAGAGGCTAAAGACAGAAAAAATATCAGAAATAGGTCATCTACTGTGGAGTCCTCTGTTCCAGTAGTGTGAATGTACCTGATATTTTAAAATAAACCTAATGATTAAACTCTTTAGGTTTGACTATAAAAGAAATGAAGCCTTGAAGCATATCAGGAGTTACAGACATCAATTTTGTTCAGCCTTGCCAACTGACAAGGTCTTTGTTTGAGGACAACAGATTTTTTTCTGCTGTTTAGATCCCTTAGAGATAATATTTAGGTCCCCAAAGACCTGTGGATCAAAACTCAGAGGCACAGGGGCTTTTAGTTGCAGTGGAGAGTGTGTTGGTGACTTTAGACCCCAGTCATGTTTGACACTGGTTCAGGGTGGTAAAAACATTCCTCATGTAACTTCCCTGGTTGATGGTGAAGGAAGAGGGTTCATGGCCCATTAAAGGCAAAAACTTCACTCCTGGTTGGTCCAGGACTGACTTTGACCAGCAGAATTCCTGGACTCCTCCTCATGAGGAAGGAAGAAAATTTCAACCCCCCAAAAAAACCCCTCCACCCTGTTGCTTCAGGAAAAAAAAACAAAACAAACACTACCCTGTAACTTCACAGACAAAAAGTTCTCTTTGGTGCAATTTTATATCAGAACAGACTTATACAAAATGATAATACATTTATTGTGTCATCTACAGCAGTATACATGTTAAAAACAATTTCTCAAAACACAAAAAAGGTTAGAAAGCAGCAATTGATATCTGTGTTTCCACCTCATAACAAAGCTGAATAACCCCAAATCCCATTACCAGTTAAACCAGTTTTGACCAAAAAAGGTCAGTATTAGACCCAACAGGCCATAACTTTGTACCTTGACACAGTCAAAAGCCAAAATACAGCTTTCCATCCAATAACTTGGTACTTCTCAGAGCTATAGCAGGTTTGCATTGCCACTAAATTGACAAGTAGAAGGGAAAGAGAATGAACACACCAAATATTTGTTTTTACAGATTATACTGATACACAAAGGCCTCTTGAGACTTCTCTGCAAGCACAAAGTCCATTGGGAAAGGCAGATGCAGAAGCCTAAGGAACTTCAGACACTGAAGAGTGTCAGATCACACAGTGTCATATCACACAGTAATTCTTTACATGGATGAATTCCCCAAAAGAAAGCCAATGGGAAATTGCAATTCGAATCATAAGAAGGTGAAAGACCACGAGGTTCAAAACATTGTTCAAGCTCTGCTGGTGTGTTTTCATACACAAAGTACAATGTGTATTTAGCTGAATTTAGCTCTTTAGTACAGATATACACGGAGCTTAACATCAGAGCATCATTAACTGCGACTGCACGCTCCAGATCTTCCTAATTTGTCCTTTAAATGCAATTCTGAACTGGTTGCATGTTCCTGACTGCTGAAAGCAGAGGGTAAAATCCTAATTTTTTTTCTTTTTCACTGCATGTGCGCTGTATAATACGGTTTGTTTCTGGACACAGAAGTGCTGGTCATACGGACACAACCTGACAGAGGGACTTCCTGAAAACTCTACTAAGCCTTTATCAGGCATAACACCTCCCTCAGATCTGACTGCTAACACCCAACAGAAGCCCCTCCCCAAGCTTTTCAAAGCCATTATTTCTCAGCATGCACGAAACAGAAGAGCAGTGACCAGGCAAAGTTGCCAGGGAAAATCCATCTCCACATCCAGGCTTCCACAGTGTCAACATCTGTCTCCAGTCCGGCCATCTTGACCTCCTGGTGGAAAGAAACACCTGCAAAGTGTGAATCATCTCCCCTTTGAGTGGACATCAAAAATACGAGTTTTGATTTTTGTGCTCTGAAATTGCTCTTTTGTCTCTTGTGGCCACAAAGGCAAAGTGGAGAAAGCAGATCAAAGGGAGACACCTCAGCTGTTGATGTCTAAAGTGGAGTGGTGTGGACACCTCCTTAGTTGACAGCTTAAGGACACAAGACCTTTTCCAGGACTTTAACTGTGGGCCAGACCATCTAATGCTGAAGGTACCAGGTGTTGAAAGGGACACACGTCTAATATAGCCCTTGATATTTAACTCCTAAGGAAGAAAACTACTTAAAAACAGGTATTTGGTGGTATTTTTTGCGTTATGCATGTTTTACAGTCGTAGAAACAGGACTCCAAGAGACACAGCCCTCACAGAGATAATGAAGTTCAGTATCTGAGTTTGGAAGTGAATCCTACTCAGGGAGTTTATCTGTTTCCTAGATATCCACACAGAGCTCACAGATATGACCCAGGAACTATAAGAGACTCTAATCCTGTCTGGCAGCTGGAGGCCAAGCAGGATCTCATGTGGTGTCCATAAATCCTGCTCTATCTGCTCTTCCTACTTGTCTTGCTTCCCTTCCATGTCTAACAGTTCTGTTGAGGACACATTCCCTGCTCTGCAGTGATTATAAGTGTAATATTGATAATATAAACACACATTTCTCAGGAAGCCCTGCCCACATGAGAAAAACCTCGGAACAAAAGTGAAAGTCTTAATATCATGAAAGGACATAATCAAAGCAAGGAGGAAAATCTGAATTTATTGAACTTTCTAGGTTTTTGATCTGTGGGAGCCTTGGCATAAAGACATGTAAGATTGAAGTTCTTCAGGAGCCTTCCAGACAGCTATTGCTACATACAAAAATGAACTTATTTTTTTTAATCCTCTCCCATGAATACTTCAGAAATAGTCTCTGGGCTCTGAAGTCTTCACAGACCACAGGTTAAAAACCTCTGACATCAGCAATTGTTTCTGAAACACTATTGAAAAACAATTTTGAACAACAAGGCAGATAAAGCCAATTAAATTAATGAGGTTTCCATTTCTTTTATTTCCACTCTTTGCTAAAGACACTCTGGACATTTTTTTTTTCTATGGCACTAAAATTTTTATATCTAATTTCTGTCAGGGCTGGGCTGGAAAAATAAAGTTGGATATTTTTATGGTTTGCAGACCAGATTTGGCAGGGATTTAGTAGCAATGTCAGACACATGAGCACTGAAACCTCACAAACTGACACAATCAGTGTCTTTTAGGCCATTTGAATGATGATATCTTGCAGTATTTTGACTGAGTATGTGTCCTATGCCTCTGATTGGAAACAGCAGTGATACAGCTTCTCTTGCAAGATCAAAACTGAAAACAGAAAGGGTAAATATTGGAATTACTTTCCCTTTAGATCTGTCTGAAAATTACTCAAAACCAAATACCATTTATAGACTTTCAAGAACTGGAAATCTATCTCTTAGTTTTTATTTTCCCCTTTCTTTCTCTTTTTTTTTTTTCCCCAGGGTGCTTGGCATGCTGCTTCCAGGTAATTTTCCTGCTATTCTGCATGAATTCACATCTGTATTTGATTCCTTACATTGTTTTTGCTGCCCAAATTTAGATTAGAGCTGAAACAAATGCAGTTTAATAGCATGATTTTTTTTAGTCTTATCTTTCAGCTGTATGATCAAAGAAAAACTTCAGACCTTATCTGAAATAAAGCTGTTTATACCTCAGGAAGAGAGGGAGAAACTGGAGGCAAGACTGGTATGAAAAGAAACCTAAGAGAGCCAGGAATTATTTCGACTAGGAATTCAGGAAAAAAAGGTTTCTAACTGCCAAAAGAGAAAAGTTTTGCAATAACTTTCCAGTGGGAAGAGAAGGTGAGAAAAAGAAAATCCTACTAAATTTGAAAAGGAGAGGTGATCAGTTTAGGAGTGGGAATGTTATAATATGAAATAATGGCAATTACAGAGTTTCCTTCACATTGAGTAAACATGTTTTGTTCTCGCTCATTTTGTCTTTGCTTATTTTTAGTTACTGATTTCTCTTGTCCATGGGATTAGGAAAACACCCCCTGAATCTTTGATATAACCAGAAGCTTTCACGCTGTTCAGAAGCAGAATTTCATCTACCATGGACATGAAAATACTATGAAAAGCCACAATTTTGCAAAAATGACACTGTCAAGGCAAACTATGGCAACTAATCCTTCTGTCCCTTCTGGAAAAGGAGCAGATTCTCCCAGGTCATGTTTCCAGCAGGAGTCTAAGAAACTCTATATTGTGTCCCACTCTGGTCCTCACAGTTCAAGAAAGAGGTGGCCAGACTGGAGAAGGTCCAAAGGAGGACCATGAAGGTGGTCAAAGGGATGGACAAAGGGATGGTCAGTGAAGAAAGACTGAAGGAGTTTCTCCCTGGAGAAGAGGAGGCTCAGCAGGAACCTCATCACACTATTCCAGTACCAAAAGGGTGGCTGCAAAGAGGATAAAGTTCTTTCTTCACAAGGATCCACATGGAAAATACAAGAGGAACAAGTACAAGCTGCACCAGGAGGGGTTTCATTTCGATATAAGAAAAGAATTTTCTAGAATAGGAACAACCATTCATGGGAACAACCTCCCAGGGATGTGGCATTGGTGGTTTCCAAGAGGTGACTGGACAGGGTGCTAAATAACCTCGCTAAGCTCCCTTTCTCATGAAGGTTGGACCAGATGGTCATTCAACTTCCAGCCTTGGTCGTTGGTTCCATGAACTGCTCTGCATTCCCTTCTGGAAGGTATCTCCCACTTGCCATTGATGATGGAGAGAGTCTGGGGAGAGTCACCTTTGCAAATGTGATCTCAAACCACCAGCACAGGCAGGTCATGCCCAATTCTGGTGGTTGTTTGGCCTTGCAGTTGCAAGGCACAGTCTTTTAGTTGCAATGAGAGACAGATGCTGAAAAGGCGGAGCCAGACACCAAATATAGTGTCTGAATTTAACTTCCAAACTTCACCTCTATTGCATTTTACTCTGGACTCCCCTGCCTTCATCTCTGTCCCTTCTCCCACCACCCCATTTTAACACCTGGCTTTCAAATGCAAATACTTAACTGATGCAGAGGAACTTGGGTAGTTTTCCTCTATGAAATAAAAATTCCCATAGCTAAGCATTTAAGTTTCTTTACCTGGGCTCTAAGTTCCAGATATGCTAAATGGAGGTGGAGGTAAAGGAGGTGAGGTCACCATGCAGCAAAGAAACAAGCCTTGTCCTTAACAATACAGTTTGTAGTGCTCATTTTGGGATGTTAATTGTCCTGTAGTACCAGCACTCCACACTGACAAGTCAATAATCAAACAGTGGTTAGATACAGTAAATTGTCACAAAAGCTGCAGCACACAAAGTTTTTGTACACTTATAAAAGCAAAATAAGAAAATTAGACAGGGAAAACATTATGGACACAGTAGAAAAAAATGGCTCAAGGAGCACTGCACACTTGTTTCAATTTTAATTGTGTTTTGCTTTTAAGGACGCAGCCTTTCTTGCTCCAAAATATATTTCACAGTGAAAAAAATCAAACAAAGCACTGTTACACTCAGTTGATATTTACACATACCTGGAAGCAAACCACCTGTGGGTTCCTTCCCTCCTGGAACAAATGGGAACAGCCACTGGGAGTGGTGGCCATGCCTGGGCAGCATCTGCAGCTTTACATTCAACAGAGAGGGTTTCTTGAGGGCTAATTTGTGCCAGGGCACCAGGGTCTGGTTGCAATAACTATTTACACCTCAAGTATGATCTTTCCAGCAACACTGAGAAAGTTCAGGTGACCAGGGAAAGCCACATCTACAAAGTGCATCAACACTTCAGATAAGTCAAATCATGAGAGAAGGGGGTGGTTTGTATGAGATTTTGTACATTTAATATGTCGAGAGGCACCTTTTCCTCTAGGAAATTCAGTGCTGGTGAATGGTACCAAAGACTTCAATTTGAGCAAGAAACACAGGGACTGCAACAGCAGAAATTTCCCCTCCACTGCTCTCCAACTTGTCTTGCTCCAGGAATTAAGGGCCAAGTCCAAGTTTTCATGACTATTCCACCCTTGAATTCTCTTGCTGAGACCACCAAAAATAAATAGTAATAACAATGTGCAAATGAAGCCAAATCCCAATCCTAAGTGAAGTAGGTTTGTTCTAACAACAACAACAACAACAATAACTGTTTTCTGTACTGATTTGAATTTAGCTCAGGGCCTGGTCTCCAGCGTGCAGGATTCGAGGGTGGTTTTGGTGATGTGGACATCTGCCCACGAGGCACTGGACTGAGATCCACCAGCTCAAATTTCAGAGCACTGTAGGACAGCCAGGGAAACAACAAAATCCAGAAATAAACTCAGGAAAAGCTTCAACAACTCCAGCAAAAATACACGAAAAAATAAAGATCCAAACACCTTCTTGCTCTGGACTGAAACATGGCAAAAAGTCTCCAGCTAGAGGCAGTAGTTCAACATCTTTTATCTCCAAAGTTCTAATTTACTAATGCTTGAAAACTGGCTGCTAGTCTTTCATGCAAAATACAGCTTTTGATTTTTTTTTTTTAAAAATAATACACTCACAGTATTGTCAATATAATACTTGTGAAAGCCCATACTGCAGAAAACACAAACTTGATGTTATCCATTCATTTAACATTAGATTTCAAAAATGTCCCTGCTGCCAAGTGCAGGGGAAACTTCCTCAAATAGCTTTTTGGAAGCATCTAATGAGAGAGGAAGGGCCAATCCATCAGCTAAAAACACTCGAGTGACTTCTGCAGAGAGCTGGGAAGAAGGGGACAAATTCTGCTCTCAGAGCAGCAAATCAGTGCTGCAGATGTGCAAAAAAAGGTGTCTGGATCATATAAATTCCACTTAAGATCTTGGAGTGTAATGGAAGTGGTTTAAACTCTTTACTGGTCCTCTGTGCAAGGGCAGATTTCACATGACAGGGATGTAACCATCTTGTAAGAGCACCATCCTGTACCAATATAACCTCAATCATTATTTCTATTCCAAATTATTTTTTACATTCATTTAAACTGCTACAGTTGAGAGCAGATCATGTCCCATAAAGTGTTGAGGATTATTACAATTAATATTCCTTTCACAACTTTCTGAGGCCTTTTTTTTCTCCTTTTAAATATAAGTAAACTAGGATTATTTTTAAAAATCTTTGCTTAAAATGACATTAAAACACTTTTTTTTTTTACTTAAACTAACAGAACCAGTGAAATTAAAAGCTTACACTCAGCTGACACTAAAATTCCAAATCTTCCCCTTTCTTTTTCTTTTTATTTTTATAGTTTATGATCATGTCAACTAACACCAAAGAACCAGCCTGAATTTTGAATTTCCTGGTTACTATTAGTTTCAGTTCAAAACTTCACATTTAAAGTGTCATTTCCATTTTTGTTGTTTTAATATATGCACATACACACACATATATATATATTTTTAATATATATATATATCAGTTCATAAATCCAAAGTGAAGTGAGCATTAGGATGGTCCTCGAAGCCTTTATGCTCTGTATAAAGACTCTTAAGAATTGACATCATTGACACTGGGTTGAAGTAGGCAAGTACCAGTCGTGGCTTCAACTACAAGGCAAAGGTTGAAAGAACATTCTAGTTCCTCCCCCAAAGAAAGCAGTAAGACCATTGGTGCTTAAACAAACAGAATGTCCAAAAAAGAGACAAAACTGCCAGGTGTGGGAAGTCCTCCAAAGTCCTTACGTTTTCCTTCCACGCCATCCCATTGTTCAGTTGAGTTGCTCATTGATCACCAAATGCAGATGATTTTTACCTTCCAGGATGTTGTGCCAGATCCTTCCTGTGCCTCTGGCAGGGAAGAGTCAGCACACACAGAAGTCCAAGAGGTTGCAGAGGCACCACGGGCTGTGTGGCAGCACGACCCCAAAACACCAACGCCACGTTTGGCCACGGATGCAGAGGGTCCAAGGTCATCTGCAGGGAAAGACCACCCTGGAACCGACTTTTGCTCTTAAGGTGGGAGGGAAGGGACAGTTATATTTGTAATTCAAAGAATCCAAATGATCAATCTGTCAATTAATGCCAAAAAAATATAGGTATATCTCGACTGCAGGGCCCTTTTAGAAAATTCACAGCTTAGCTAGAACACAAACGATCTCAGAAGCGTCCCGGGGTACAGAAAAACACAGAGGATCCCATTGCTCTTGCCTGAAGTTCCTGCAGTGAGAGGCAGTTTCACATTGGCACAGCTGTTCCTTTAAGTCCACTGGGAATGTCTGACTAAATCCAGCTTAGTTTCCTGGAGATCTTTCTGAACGGTTTGATTAACCCAAGCACAACAGCTCCATCCTAAGACTCAAAAGAGAAACACCGCAGAAATTCACGTGCCAAAAGACAGGGACAGGCTCGGGCATGTTTGACTGGGGAGGGAAAAAAAATAGGCAAATCCAACCCAAAAAGGAAACCAAGTGGCAAAATGACAATGGTCATGTCCATTCACGGACTGGCATCAGTTTGGCAACCAAGGATCACAACTGCACAGCAACCACTTGTTACTCTGGACGGACACGGATCACTTGCAGATGCTCTGAAATGGGAACAGTTGAGTGGGTGGGTTTGGCCTCTTGTTTGTCTGTTAAACATTCCCCATTAATGGCCTTGAGTACAGTTGGGTATTTACAGTGACTGTTAAAAAGAGATATATACACACATTTCC
>NW_020897764.1:1695077-1735572 GCF_003984885.1 Neopelma chrysocephalum
AAGGAGAAGGAGAAGGAGAAGGAGAAGGAGAAGAAGGAGAAGGAGAAGGAGACCTACACCACCACAACCAAAACTATTGTTTCATATTTTTTTTCTGTTTCGAGGGGCGGTTTTTGGTTTGCTCCTGACGGATTTGCTCCCTCAGCTGCTCATGTCGCCAGGTTCTCCGCATTTATGCTGGACATCCGAATCTGAGAGCTGCTCTTGCTCAGAATGGACAGTTGTGTCCCCCCGTTCACTCCGCTGCTCGCTAGAGAAGGATGGCGATGTTTGAAATCCACAGCAAAATACCGGTTGACTTTCCAGCTCCTCCATTTTCTCTTTATTTCTGATTGCACCTTTAGGGAGAAACTTCAAAAGGTCATTTTTTATGTACTTCGCCGCTCGAGGACATGCTGATAAATTATCAAGATTAGAAAAAACCCCACAATTCCACAGAACTATTTTTAAGGCTGTTTGTTAAACTCCTCGCTTCAGCAAAATCTGAAGTGGCTTCTCCACGGCTGAAAGAGGTTCGGGCGTGTAGTGGGAATTACAGCCCAGGTTCTGTGTCTCTGGCTTCAGATAATTTAGGATCAGCCCAGAGGTGCCAAGAACAAAGACCTGTTCAGCACTAACTCCAACATGAAGGAAAAAATACCCTGTTTTCATCAAAGACATAAAAAGGAGCCAAAGAAACCAGCAAACAAAAGGTACTGGACAGTAGGGAAACAACCTGTCCCTGTGGGGAGCTTGTCTTGTGCCTGCCATTCATGGATGGGTGTCCATGGAAAACTTTGCCTCCTGCTTTCAGATCACCTCAAAGCACACACCAGCTCTGGGATTGACAGACATCTGTGACACCCTCCTTTTCTTGAGAGTATTTTATGGGCACCCACAGTAAATCACCAGGAGCAAAACAATCCGTGGTTAGAAGCTCCATTAGGGAAGAAGCAAATAATTCCATAGCTTTTGTACTTTTCATTCATCACCAACTTCCTGGCAATCCTGCTGGGTGAGCATGTGAGTATATATAGGTAAGATTTAATATAAGAAAAATCACATGAGCTTAGACCAACATTTACTTGGTCTGTTGCTTATTCCTGATAGGAGCCTGTAGCACATTTCTGAATGAAATAGTGCAAGAACAAGGAAGTATGTAGAGAGATTTTCCCAATATATTTTTCCAGCCTTCAATGAGCTGCTGTGACAAAGATGTTCTTTTTGGCTCTAACAGTCATTACTAGATTTTCCTGGACTAAAAGAGGTGTCAAAATGGATCATCATAACCCAAAATGCTAAACAAGTGCTTCAACTGTATGGGCAAAAACTACAGGGAAGAAAAATCCAACGGGAAAACTTGCATTCTCCTTCTAGTACCTCTAAATTCCTATTTTGGTTACTGTATAAATAATAGATGAGATGGAGTATGGAGTTATATTACCCCTATAAAATAGAAAATAGTGTTTGCACCTTGAACAGTGTAATTAATATACCAAAGGTGAACCCTTTCTTGCCCTAAGAAATTTAGTGAGGCACAAGACACTTTTTAATTACCATTCTCTGATGTCTTGAGAGGTAAAATGGTTTTAATTAATCTGCTTGTGTTGGTTTGGCCAACAACAACCCTCCTACTCCTTCCAAGGGGTTCCAAGAAATCTGACAGACTGTGCTTGTTATTTTGGAAGGTGTTTATCTCCAGGTTGGTTTTAGAAAAGACCTTTTGGCTGTTCTTTTAGCACTCAGGGAAGGTAATGGATGCAGCAACACTTGTAGGTGGGAGATTTAGATATTCAACACCACCAGGTGATGAAGTCTGAGTACAACCATTAATTCCAACAAGGCATGATCCAGATCTCACCCTCTGAGCTAGTGGGACTGACTGAGCTATGAATAATGTTTTCACAGCCCTGTGGGGCCTTTCAAAGCCACCTTGACTAAGTAAAGATGACCTATAAGTTTGTTTGATGAGCTTGGAGGTTGTTATCTGAAAAGGAATCACTTGGATCAAGGAGTTTGAGACCTTTTGTACTAGAAATCAGATGTTGCAGGCTAGAGATGAGCAAGCACAGAGCACCTACTGCACTCAGACTCCTTGGAAAGAAGAAAAGAAGGTGATTCTAGGGGTTTTAGAAGAAGACTACCATTGGACTGCACAAGAGATGTGTATCAGTGGTGGAGAAAATGGATGAACTCCAGATATCCCTCTTAAGGTAGCCTTGAGGAGGGAACATTTTTCCATTAATTGAGAAAATAATAACCTCAGGTATTCAGCTCGATAAACAAAGGCAGAGGAATCACAATTTGCATATAAGAACAGATGAATCAGTAAAAAAAAAATAACTAGTGTGGGAAGCTGACACCAGCAGCAGCAGCAGCTGTCATTTGCTGAGAGGAGTGTGAGGCTTGTAAGGTACCTGGGGAGGGTCTGAGAGGGTTTCTGGCACAGCTTGGGCTCTGTGTGTGTGTAGGGATCAGCTGGAAGGTGGCAGGTCTCAGAAAAGAAGCTGACAACACTTGGGTGCTGCCAGCAAGAGAGGCCAAGGACTTGTGAAAACTTGGAATTCAGCAAAGGGTTTGACACTATTTCCCCCAGCCTCCTCCTGGGCAAGCTGGCAAGATGTGGAGTGGGTGGGTGTCCTGCAAGATGGGAAGGAGGCCACACTCAGAGGGTGGTGGGAAAGGTTTTTTACTCAGGTTGATACCCTATCACTAGTGGGGTCCTCCAGGGATTGATGCTGGACCCCACACTGTTCAACATAGAACCATGGTATGGTTTGGGTTGGAAGGGACCTTAAAGATCAACCAATTCCACCTCCTATCATGGGCAGGGACACCTTCCACTAGACCAGGTTGCTCATCTGACCTGGATGTGAGCAATTCCAGGGATGGGGCAGCCACAGCTTCTCTGGGCAACCTGTGCCAGTGCTTCAATATCTTCATAACAATCTCAACAATGGGGTTCAAAGCACTTTCACCAGTTTGCCTGATGACACCAAACTGGGTGGTGACTGGACATGTCAGAAGGAAGAGTGACGTTATGGAGAGAACTGAACAGGCTGGAAGAGTGGGCTGGCAAGAACAGTGCCAAGTTAAACGAAACAAGTGCCAAATTCCACAAAACCAGTGCCAAATTCCACAAAACCAGTGCCAAATTCTGAACCTGGGGTGACATTTCCAAGGAGACCACTACAGCCCAGGCCCAGTTAGGGAGTGTTAATCTGGCCCATCATCTCTGGCATGGCCAACATTCTGGTTTAATAAAGACATCACACATCTTCTCTTTTTTTTTTCTTTTTTTTCTTTTTTTTTTTTTTGCTGAGAATTGTGAGATTCAGCCTAAGGTATCAGGTAGTATGGCAGGTGATGAGTTGGAGGGAAGGTTTAGGACAGCAGTCACTCCCACAAGGAAATGAAATGAGGAAGATGGGCGAGGGATGTTAAATATTGAAAGACTTACCTCCCCATTCAAGAAACAGTAGAGAACAGCAACAACAAAACCCTGGGAGAATGGGAGAGAAAAAAAAAATAATGCAATTTATGCAAAAAATAATGTAATTTATGAAAAAAAGTTAATGTAATGTAATTTAAATCCTGAAGGAATAACACAAAACAGCAGGAGTTAAAACAGGCAACGAACCAATCAAACCCAAAATCCTAGTACACAAAACATCCACATGGGTGAACAAGGACACACTCTGAGAACTGTGCATGCAAAGTATCTAAAAAAAAAAATAAAAAATAGAGATTTCATTCTAACAAAACCAGAATTCAGTGGATAATCACCTGGAAGGATCCCAGTCCCAATTCAAACACCAGTCTCTCCCTCTTACTGACATTTTCAGGCGAAAAAGCAAACACTGTGTAGTGAATTCCAAACAAGGGGATGAGCAGCAGCGTGGAGCGAGCCAGCCTCCTGTGACAACAGAGGGAAAGAACTTTAATGCAGCCTTGCAATAATCAACTTGTGCTTTAATTAAAGAAGAAAGCATAAAACGTTTTGCTGACTGACTTATGGGAAATACATACACTGCAGAATTATACAAACAAATACACGACATTCCTGCTTGTTCCCAAAGAGTGATTTCACACACACTGGAGTTTGCTCCCACTTCTTCCACACTGCTACAATAATAGCACGTTAATAGTGATTAATGTCCTGTTCTCTTATTTTAATTTTCATTGTTATAAGCAGGAATTTCTTCCTATTGTGCCCAAAAATGGAGAGGGGAATCTTGCTAAAGGATTCAGACTGCTACAGTAGAACAATTATAAACCTTAATCCCATGGAGTGTTTGAAACCAAATTTTTTCTATATTTTTTGCGTGTGTGTGTGAATTTTTTTCTGCAGAGCAAAAGAATTCTAAAACAACCATACAAATAAAGCCAAAAAACCAACAGCCACACAAATAAAGCTAAAAATCCTGTGTGTTCTTGTTCTTATACTCATGACTATTCCTCAAGATCTTGATTTTGGTCTCATTTATACTGTTAGAAAGCTAAGTGCAATTCCACTGTTTAACTAATTTCCACTGCTTCAGGATAAAGAAGTTTCAGAGAGAAATGTACATATAAATAAAAGGGCTAGAAATAAATGTATGTAAGCTCTTAACTGGTGAAATTCCCCAAAAACAGGGGGCCAGCCAAGACTCTTGCATGTTTTGGTCAGTGCCATTTGCTGATTGAGCAGCAAAAAAAAAATCAGAGAGAAAGTAAATGTTGATTTAAAAATAAGGAAATGTTTGGGTTTTTTTTAAACAAAGTGACCTAAAGTAATCTCTAGGACATTTTCAAAGGGGAAGAATGTCATTGATTACAATCAAGTAAGTTAAGGCAGATGGAGGACAAAAGAAGGCAAAAAGCTGTGAAGATTTTTCTGAGAGCTGCACACTTTTTAAAATTCGAATGTTCACTCTGCTTTTGTCTGTAGGGACACATTGGAATTTGCTAATTCATGCTCAGTGATAACCCAAAATGATGCGTTGGACAAACTGAAAGTGAAAACTTTTTTAATACATCTCCAAGAACTCTGAACTTATGATATTGTCCCCAACACCTGTAAATGGGACATCAGTGCATTGCTGGTGTCTCTCAGTGAGACTTTGGGCACTAACAGGGATAAATACATCCCAACTCTTGCCTTGAGACTGCACTGAACACGTCTGAGTCATGAGTCTCATGGACACCAAACCTCAAGGGTTGGTGAAAGACCCCAAAAACCAGAGAACACAGTTTTTGTGAGTTATCAAGTTAGACACTGGCCAAAAGTTTTTTTAAAAAAGCCTTGAACAGCCTTGAAATAGGTTGGTGATCATACAGAGTGTTCAGCTTTGGTGATCTCTAGAAAAATTAATCTGTACAGGAGTGAGCCAGTGTAATGGACTAAAAGAGCTTTTGGGGTCCCTTCTAGTCCTTTTTCTCTATGGACCTGTACTATGGTTAATGAAAATGAAAAGAAACACTGAGGAGAAGTATATAGAACAATGTTACCTCTATAAACCAAAAAGGATGTAAAGAAAGTGCCTTAAACTAATCGTGGAATTAAAAGAAAATCAAATTAAAGGTAGTAAACTTGATAAAGAAGTATCATCTCTCAAAATCTGTTATCCTTTATATTCAGAATTAATGCCAACAATAACAAAAGCATAAATGTTGTTTTGATCTAAAAGTCAGAATAGAATTGTCTATTAGTGTGTTCTCCCTCACTGCACTCATGGGAGATTAATTTTGGGAAAGATGCAGAGGAAGTCTTTTTCTATTGTCAATTTTGTGGCACTAATTACACCTGATTAATCATACAATTAGTTTGTAGGATCTTGAAGTATAATGCCATGATCAAATTATTTGAAATGCTGTCTTTAGTACTGTCATGAAAGTCATGAAGAAAATATATTAAAGGTAAGAAGTAACACATTCTGGAGTTTACAGATAATTAAGATGAATGAAGAGGAAAAGCAGATTTCAATAATGGGAAAAAATTGAGAGATACTGATGACTGTAAAAATGATGATGAATTGATTTTTTTTTCAAGATTAGGAAGAAAAAAGATGAAGTAATTTCTGTGAAACATGTAAGTTTATGGGGAATGAAAATGTTAAAGGAGACAGTGGAATTCTCAGCAGTGTAACAGCCAAAGATATTTATCCTCTTTTCTTTCCACACTTTTTCAGAGAGGCAAGAAACTTGTGGGATGGATCTGAAAGTTCTGAGGACAATAATCACTCAGTTAAAATTAAATTGCCTGTTTAGAAGACAACATTCTCCAGAAGGTCTAGTGAAAGCCTTGTTTACATTCCATCAGGCAGAGAAAAGTCTTAAAGCTATTAAAAAAAAAAAAAAGTTGCATTTCAGTTCTTGTTGAGCCTGATGTCCTATTTTTCAGCTGTTATTGTGCTTAGAATCAGTTTTAACACAAGGTTTTCTCCTATAGTTTGGCTATGAATGTGCCCTTTCCATAAAGTACAAACACATGCAGATATTGGTGTTCTCTGTTTTTCCTCACTCCTCTATTGAATTATGAAAAAATCTCTTCATATTAACAGGAAAAGAAAGTAGAAAGGTTTTCTAACTTTGACCAGTATTTGAAGGAACCATGTTTGTAGTTTTCCACAGTACATCCACACTTATTGAAAGCACTGAAGTGTCTATGGATATTACAAAAGACAAAACTGGGCATGAATTTGAAATTAAAATACAGATCACATTGTGCTGCTGAGTAGAATTTCCAGTTATTTCTACTGAATATTTCAGTGTGTTTCTATTCCACATTTTAAAACAGGTTTCTAGAAGACTAATTAATGCTCTGATTAAACATAATAATAATTGCACATCAGATTAAAAAAGAATATTTTGATCAACTGTGCAGTAGGGAACAAGGACCAACGGGTTCTAAATGGTCTAAATAGATTCTTCTACCTCTGGTGAAAGGGATGTAACGAAGATACTTCTCCAGACTCAGAAACTGCAGATACAAGTGCAAGAACTGCTGAGCTGGATGTGTGATGGTGCCATTTGAAATGAATGGAGACCATCAAAAACCTGTGTCCTCTAAATCAGGGGACCTGAAGCTCCAGGAGGAATTTAGTAAGGAAATTTGGGATTGTCACTCTACTTTCTGTCTCTGAGAGAAAGGTGAAGATGGCAATTTAGAGGTTACTCTCCCATCAGTTCCAGGTATCTCCACTACACTGAGGATGTGTCTTGTGCCACGTCTGCAGCTGCTTCTGTTGGACTCACTGCAGAGTTGTGTAGCTCAAAAAAGCCACTGTAACCTACAAAAGATCTGAGATGACACTGGGTGCTCTTAAGCTAAGAGTAACTTTTACTCTGGCAAAGAGTTTGGTTGCCCTGATCTCAGAAATTCTCACCACCCAACTTCTTTGAGGCAAAAGATCACAGACTGCCCAAAGAATCAAAAGATCTCCAAACCACAGAATCTGAAGAAAGATTATGCAGTTGTTTTGCTATTTAGTCCTGCCTGTTTAAAGTCAGAGAGTTGTTCAGTTTAAAAGCTGAGTCTTGAATGAAACACTTGGATCAAATATAAACTTTTGGGACGAAGACATCAAGGCCTGTAGTCATGTAAAGCAACATTCATCTCACCAAGGTTGGGACATACATAAATGTAGGTATTGATTATGAAATTATTAAAATAATGTCTCTAAATTCAATGTGGAGAAAAAAATGCACTTTTAAGGCCTAGTTCTTGCCTGCTATAGGTGTCTCTTTAAGAAGAGGTGACTTCTGTTGTAAACCACATGGGTATGCACTGAATGCATCTATTTATGTATATATTGATCAGCTTCATACTATGAGACATCTGCAATGATGACATCTAATTTTAGTTAAATTAAATCCACATTTACATTCCCTTCATTGCCTGTGAAGAGTAAGAAGCACTTACACACCAGGACAAATCACCTGCCCCTAAGGAAGTTCTTATCACATCCTAAATCTACCCATTGTCCACAAAGGGAGTCTGGACTGAGTTTGCCACATAAATTGCTGCCCTTGTGAAGTTCAGATTATAGGAATCCAATTTTTTCTGGTCAAATGTGCACATCCATCATCTCAGTGGTGAGTATGTGCAAAAAATAATCATGACAATATTTCAGATAGAAGGATAAAGAGAAAACCATGAAGATACATGCTGGCATTAATGATGAAATGCTTGATATAGCTCATGTTTAATAAACTGAAGTATCTATTTTATCACAAAGATGGTAATCACAGTTAACATGATTTCAGGAATCTGAATAATCTCCCTGACAGATGCATGCCTTTTTAAAAATTAGGTCTGTAGGATCACTTCCAAAATCCCTGAGATAATACCTAAACACAGCAAGTGATTACAGCTTTTTAATTTTCCCATGCACAAACCACATCTTCAGACCAAGGACTTGGAAAACAGGGAAGCTTACTGAGACTTCCATATTTTAACACCAAAAAATTAGGTTTAAATATCTCCTGTTTAGGCTGATCTCTCCTTGCCATTGACCAGGCAGAGGATTTCACCTCAGATAGTTGTCACTGTCCCATCTTTCTAAAACACTGCATTTAATATGACATTTGTTCCTCTGCAAAGGCTCAACATGAAGTCTGTGCTGCATCAGGGTGTCAGTTAAGCAGTGAACTTAAATCTCCTCCTAAATGTAGGTCCTAGTTTTACTTAACTGCTCTTAGTCTTCATCTTCTCAAAGTGTAGAAGATAAATATGCTAATTGTTCTTTTATTCTCTGCTTTTATTATTTGCACATTATCAACCTTTTGATTGAATGTTTTGAACATCTTCATCGATCTGTTTCTTAAGTATCTTGAGGAGATGTAAAATCACTGAGAAAATTCACTTTCCTGGGTTTTTTTCTAGCTAAAAAGGCATAACTAAATCTGTAGTTAAGTTACAAAACAATCTCTTTTCCTTAATGGTGTGAAAAATAATTACTAAGGATTCCTTAGCAAAGCCCTGGAGTGCTGGGTCTGTGTGTCAGGGCATCTCTGAGAGTGCTGATTTGAACTTATAAAAATGCTGTGAAATTCAGGAGGCAGATCATCAGAAAACATACTGCACAACAGACCTCTGAAAGATATTCCTCACCTACACAAAATGCGATGATGACCTTGGAGGTCTTTTCCAACCTTAAAAATTCTATGTATCCATGACAACCTGTGGGCTTCTTGTATGAAACAAGGGGTGAGGTGGACTATGGAAAAGTGATTAACTCACACTCTCTAGGCTGAATGGCATTTACTCATTCTTCTGGATGCCTCACTCTCAATAGACAAGTGTTTGACAATGACTTCAACTTGATGATCTTGGAGGTCTTTTCCAACCTTATTGATTCTATGATTCTGATTTCTGACTAGACACAAACTATTTTGATATTAGGTTAATCTCAACTTTTCTTCACCCCTAGGTGTTTGCTAACATAACTTCACTGAGTTTTATACCCATGTATAAAAGATGTTTTATACCCACTGAGAGTCTGACTGACTCAATCTTGCCTTGTCCTTGTTTTTCTAGCAAACTTTCAGGTGAAATATTTCCTCTCAGCATGAAGGTATTGTATAATAAAGAGCAGCTATTTATTAACCCCAAACCATAAATAGCATCAGCCATAAGTACAAAAAAAAATTAAAAAAAAAATAAAATAACCTTAAAATCCTCAATTGTGGTGCATCAGCAAAAGCACAGAACAAGAACAAAAAAAATTCTCCATGCAACAAGAACTCAATGAATGCTTGCTCTCCGCTTGCTACCCCTCCGCTCTTATCCATTCATTTAATTGCAACATGCTCATACAAACACAGTAATGTCACAGGAGTGTGAACACTTACAGGGTAATGGTTGATAGTTCTGACATCTTGCAAGAGTGCTGGTTAGCCCTCTTAGGCTTACAGTAGCATTTCTGAACGCAGCTGCTAAATATGACAAGATTAGCAATTTTTTTTTTTTCAGCATCTCGTGAACAGGCCAAGGTAGGTCACTCACAACACATTTCATGAGACACGTCACAAAGATGGAAAGCAGACACCACAGAACGGAGCTACAGCACAAACCAGCTGCTTGACTGAAGCAAAAATGTAAATTAAAAAATATAAATTAAAAATGCACCGGCTTTTGCTGGCGATTTAATGTGTTGGGTTCACGGACAAGCCAAAAACTGAACGACCTGAAGGCAGCGTTAGGCATCCAAAATATACACGACCTTTGCAGCCTGGGGGTTGTACAGAGGGTCACAGAACAATATATTCAATGGAAATCGACTGCATGCTTGTGGAGAACAGTCAGATAGGAACATAAACTTGTAGGGTGGTGGTCAGCATAAGATGAAGTTGGATCAGATGTTCCTCATTTTCGTGTGTGAGCACCCAGGGTGTGTGGATCCCTTCTTTTTAGCAAAGGGTACTAGTAAGGACACCAAAGCACTTTCTCACCCATCTTCCTTGGTGGTGGGGAGGGAATTCAGTGTGGAAACTGCAAGTCTGGAGGGCTATTTGGATGTACCACTTATTTTTTGTCCCACACACTAAGGCAGTGTAGCCACAAAAGCAGCAGGTACATAAACTGTGTAACCAGGACCGTGATCTCTACATGTTGTATCCCAGAAAGAGCTGCTGTGTGGGGAACGGGATGGTCACATTTACAACCAGCCAGAGAGGGGCTAATTTAAATCAGCCACCAAGGAGGTGATTTGAAACATGGGAAGACATTTGGAGGGATCTTGTAAGAGAGTTTATGACTGATACAACGGGCTGAAAAACACAAAAATTGAAAATAGCGGTTTCTTGTCGACTCTAAAGCGGAGATTTTTGGTTTTGCTTTCAACACGTGGTTGTTTTGGTGGGATTCACCTCAGGGAAGATTGGATGTTTACAGTGTGAATATCTAAGCAAACTGGAAATCCTCATCCTTTGAGAATCATCAGAGAGAACAAGTAGTTGAGAGAGAAATACAGTTATTGGCCAGGGTATATCCAAACTGTTTTAGATGTCCACTTTAGGATGGGATGAACAGCACTCCAAACACCACTGAGCACCCTGACCAATCTCCAATTAATATAAAGGACAATATGATGAATTTTAAAGCAATTGCCTTCAAGGTAAACATCTAATTTTGTTCCAACAAACCAAACTCTCTCTCTTGCTCTGCTAAAAGGCACAATCTAAGATTTGTGGTCACCTAAGAATAGATGGAAGATGGAGCTTATAAGCTGAACAGTAAAACAGTAAAACAGAAAACATACTAATTTCTCCCCACTTTTAACTCCTTTAAGTCAATCCTTGTTACTAGAGGGGCTTTTTTTGTTTCTTTTCTGGTAATCAAAGCCTGAAAACTGTGTTGCTCTTAAATATTATTGTATAAAAGCTGGAAATAATACAGTATTTGTGGTATGCACACATCTAGCAAATAGGAATAGTAATCGTGTTTCAACTTGTAAAATTAATTCAGTTCTTGGATGATGCTCAGGAAGTAAATATGAAAATGACTGTTCCTTTTGCAGCATCACTTCTGTGATAAATTTCTGAACCATCTCTGTTTTTCACAGAGTTAAGTGGGGGATTAATTGTCAGCTAAAACTGATCAAAATCAAGGAGGGAAATTTTAGAGTTAATTCAATGTTACTATGACTGAGACTTTCAGAAGTGATTATGGATTCTGAGTGTCTCATTTTTTTTATCACCTGATTGTTCTGAAACACATTTTCTCAGACCAATTTTTACCACAAGAGGGCTGCTCAGCCTGTGTTGAGAAGGAGCACTTGTGAAGGCATTTCCAGGCACAAAACCTGAAAATGAGGCATCTAAAAATCAATCATGACTTTGAAAACTCTTAGTCATGGGGTGTTGTAGTGATTTGTGTTCTTCAGTTATATACTTAATGTTGCCATGGAAATCTGGAAAAAAATTCCCCCCCCATGTTTACTGCTTGTGCCCTGTTTTATTTCACAGGGATTGATTTTTTAAATAATTTTTTCTAGTGAACAGACCAACATGACAGGACTTGGTATTTGCTAAAATTATCAAATAGGACAGACTTGATTTTGAAAGTAATATCTAAGAATTAAGTGCTGCTTCCCACCTGAGGAGGGGGCATTTCCACACGGGCTTGTGATGAAAAACTGTGAGCACTTCTTAGGAGAGTTAATGTTTTTTTATTTCCATCCTTTCTAATTTAGGTATAATCATCTCTCTGATGTTAGATGTTGTAAAGTGTCCCAAAATCTTTAGAGTACAGATTTTGTAGAAGTTTTCTTTCCTTCCTCCCTTTATAAATAAACTTTATTTACTTATTATCAAAACAGAGACATTGGTGGAAGGAGAGAGAGAAAAAGAGAAGAGACAGAGGAGGCAGGAACCAGAAAGGAATGTGAAGGAGGAAAAAAATCAGACAAATAAGAGAAAATTAATAGAAATGAGATTATGGATATCCAAACACTACATGAATCAGGGCAGGATCCTCAGACCTCTGTGGGCACACACAGAATGGATTCGGTCACGTCTAACTCTGCGTGTTCAGAGACAAACTTAAACTGAGCTGTCACCTTGGAGTCACTCAGTCATGGAAAGAACAGGGACTTCCAGGCTGAGCTGGAAGAGGCATCTCAGACACACGGGGTGCAGTGTCTGACGGGGGTGCCCCGGGGCTCCCAGTTTGACCATAAGACGACGACTGGACTGCTCAGATTAAATACGAGACTTGAGACAGCTAAAGGCAAACAAGCTGAGTCTCACCGCACGTGTCCTGGGCATGGACTGCAGCTGCATCTGGGAGGAAGAGGGAGGGTGCTAGGGTGGAAGGGGAAAGAAAAAGTTAAACATTCCCAGGATTCAATGAGTGATGTACGATGTGGCTGAAGGCCACCTTATCAGACTTGAACACCTTGACGGCCCCGGCACGTTAATGCAAATGAGAGAGTACACAAACTGGAGGCAAAAATAGTTGCAATTCGGTTCTAAAGGCTTTTGTGGGTTTCTCAGAGGGACTTAAGGGAAGTAAAATGAACATGCTGACCCAGGGGAATGAAGTTATGCTGCATTATCCATAACGAAAATGGTCAGGGTTCTGAAGTTAGGTCTCTACCGACACCCAGGGAATGACAGAATTTGTGGCTTGTCTCTGAATATGCTGATAGGGAATCCTTTGGGAAACACAGTAAAGGTAGAATTTGAGTCATGCAAATAAAAACTGTGCCTCATTAAGGATCTTTTTGCACCCTGCTTGGGTCATTCTGTGTAACCTCACTATGAACAGGATTGGCCACCATGTAGTAGGAGGAGAAGGAATGTAGAAACAAATCAATGAAATAAAGTATTGAAAGTACAGTAAAAAGTTAACCAAAGGGAGAGTAGAAAGATTGTATGGGAGAGAGAGGAGAAAATTGAAAATTGGACCCATATAATCTATTATTTATGCCACATACCTACTGTTACCCTCAGCTGACACTGCTATGGGTCGGGAGACTTCCCCTTGCTACTCAGTAGCTGAGGAATTCCTGAAGACGGACTTTCCTGGCCAATACACCAACTACATTCACAAACCCTCTGGACTTACAGATCAGATGTAAAGAGTTTGGAAAACTGAACTTGTGCTGTGAGCAGGAAACAGACTGCACAATTCCATCCCACTGCAGTGACTGCAGGTCTGACCTACCATGTGCAGGTCGAGTCATTGATCCCCCTCATCCACACACAGAATAAAAATTGTCAGCAAAATTGTCCTTTAGTTCCACCTCATCTAATTTTTGAAGTTAGCAATGTATCTGGGTGCTTTTCACCTTGTTACCCCATGCCAGCTTTGCAGTAAGTGGTGAGAAACAGACCATAAATTGAGATTTACCTGACCTGTTTTAAACATCTTTTTTAAAAATTAAATAAGTTGTACTAAGAATTTAATTCTCTGGACTGAGTAGATCTCTACTGACTATGAAAGGAGCCCAGCACCATTATCTTATTAAACCGTGTGGATCCTGTGCTGCCTTGCTAAAAGTACAACCACTGTTGTGCTCTTCATGGAAAAAAAAAAGAAAAAAAAGGAAACTGTTTCTCTAGTCTCTGATTGAAAAGAAATCCAAAATTCTCAGCCTTGTTACCTAGAGCTCTGCTTTTCACTGCTAACACCATCAAACTTGGAGGCTGAAGGTGAATTACTGCTTACAGATTAATGCTCTGGCTGAAAATGAATGTTTAACCAATATGAACTTGGACAAGAACTTTTTGCCCCAAAAAATCTGACGTTTGAGCAGATCTGAGGCTTGAAGATGCAACAGAACGGTCAAAGAGAGCCAAAAATTATGTCTACACTGTTCATTCTTGGCTTTGCTAACTTCTGCAGGGTGGACATCAAAGGATGGAGAAAGCCATTGCTACACCCCGAGATCAAATAATGAAGAGATTAAAGTTTAATATTTGCCTTTGCTCTAGAAAATAAAGCTGGAAGCGGAGAAGAGAATATTTCCATGAACTGTAGCTTCAAGGTTACATGTCCTGATCCTTCCTCTGCAGTAACTCTGGAGGTCCTGTTTTACTAAGCTGGGCTATTCCCATTCCAGAGATACGTGTCATGGGCTGTGGAATAATCCTGCTGGAAGTGCAGGAACGTGAATGCGGTGCAGCAGACAATAGAATGTTTAATGAGAAAAATGTACCACTGGAAATGAGATTCTTAAAGTGGTTTTGAATGTAGCTTTAGTGTTTGGAATGAAGAATGTGCACGTCCAAACGCAGACATAAATATCTGAGAATGTGATTTAGCTCATTGTCCTCAAAACAAAACAAAGGAGCCAAACCCACAGAGGATTTGTTGTCACAGTCTGCCACAAGAAGTGGGTTTTTAGGCACTGAAGACAGGTTTTGGTCCTGTCAGCTCAGTATTGGTATAACTACACTGAGTTTATATAATTTGCAGCTCTGAAGCTTCAGTTACACTGTTTTGACTCACCTGCCTCACATATCACACGAGATTGCTGCAGACGAGGATTCAAGTTATAAACCATCTCTACAAGCCTCTTAAATGAAAAAAAGAGAGTGCTGCCTTTGTTGAAAAAGCCTGGGCTTGCAGACATTTAATCAGCTGAACAACTCCAGTGTTTTCATTGGAAATATAAAGAGGAATTTCAGTTTGGGAATCTCTCAGTAATGATACAGGCAGGCAGCAAATGAGGTACTAAGGCTGTGATGTGAAATTTAGGCACAACTTTGGATTGGTCCTGTCTTGAGGTGGTTTACATTTGATTAAGCCACCTTCACTGAGACTTAATTCAATATTAAGCCACTGTAAACTGGTGGATTTTGAGAGTGTGCTTGTACACTCCAAGGCAGGAAGAGTTTGTTCCTGGAAAATTAAACTGATTGCTTTGCACCACACACTTCCTTTTACACACAGCGTTAGCTACAAGAGCCTCACAAGAAGTTCATCTTTCCGGATCAAAAGACCATGTGCACTGGGACAGCACCATCTTTCTTGTCCCTTCCATACCTCAGGCAGTGTCCTTGCATGGAGTACATCCTAATAACTCCTCAGATGTAGAACTAAACCCCCTGGATGTGAAACCTGCCAATTGCTGAAGTGAGGCACAATAAATCAATGTCAAGGAGAAGCAGAGACACTGAGAGGAATGTAAACTTCTTTTCTTCTCACATGATAGAGGCAAAAATGTGAATGGCAGCAAAAACTAAATGGAAGACCACGGATGCTGGTGTGCATCAAGCTTTGATGGAAATTGAAAGCATGTTCAAGATCTGAGATATCAGAATTACTCCCCATTTCCTGCAGTCTCACAACAACCAAGGCATGACCAGTTGCTTCAACTCCACCTTTGTCTTTACACCAAGTAACTGATTCAAAGAATCAGAGGTGCAAACTGACTGAGGGAGAAACAAATTTTCAGATCTATCCCTTTCAGTCTAACAGTGTGTTCAAAACAGGAGAATATGAGCAACGTGGGAGGGAAAGGGCAAACAGCCAGAATGGTCTAATTTGGATATTCCCAAGTTAATTTTCAGTTTGAATCTTTTGAAATTTTTTCTCCATTTCCAAAACCATTATCTTTCCCAGTAAGCAAGCGAGCTACTCTGCTAAAAGATGCTGCACCCACATCCATGGGTAATTGGTAAAGATGCATGGCCTCAGGCACTGGATGTTCCCTATCCTGCTGATCTCCATGACAACTGAAGCTTATCAATACAGATCAAAATTAGGTTATACACTTTGACGAAGTGCAGTGACTTCAGAAACGTATTTGAGGTCTGTATCACATTTTCCTTACAAAAGCTGCCTTATTTCTGCTAATCAGCGAGCTCAAGTGCGTGGCAAAATTTATAATGTTACAGCAAATTTAGTTGAGTGCAGCCACTTTCCCGGTACAGTAAAGAGGCTTTGTATTGTGCACGTTGCTAAAGTATTTGCGGTCTTTTAAAAAGCAATGCTGGAACCATTTGAGATACATATATATAGAATTTCAGACAGTACATGCGTAGGCAAAGACCTATATTTACACAGGCACCCAACAGATGTAAGCACTTCCATAGAAATCCCACTGGCTTCAGCCTCCGGATGTTGGGAGTTCTGTTCCATACCAGTTATGGCAATCAAGCCATGATGGTTTAGTGCTGTCTTTGAAA
Source organism: Neopelma chrysocephalum (assembly GCF_003984885.1). Classification (NCBI taxonomy): domain Eukaryota; kingdom Metazoa; phylum Chordata; class Aves; order Passeriformes; family Pipridae; genus Neopelma; species Neopelma chrysocephalum. The sequence continues at coordinate 1,711,677 of NW_020897764.1, forward strand.
GATGTTTGGATCTGAAATTTCCTGAGATATGACACTAACATTTCAATGGGAAGCCTAAAGACACTATTTAGTTCTTTTTTTGGTGCCTAAAACTCTTTGGAAACAGGCTGTTAGGGCTAATCCAACCCTGGATAGAAGTGAGAGCCCATCAAGCTTTACTGTGCCTCCTTAAAAAAATAGGAAAAAAGAGAATTGCACTATTGGATAAAACCTGGCTTTATTCTGTCCCTCACTAACCTGAACAACTGCTTGATCTTTCCAGAGAAGGATCATCTTTTAGTGGCTTCTCTTTTAATCCAAAAATGCTCTTTTCCAGTTCATGGCTTGCTCTTGTAACAGATGGGGGGGAAAATTCTGTGCTTTCCTTTTTTAGTATACAACCCATGGACAAGGAATTTTGCTGTCTAAGGCTGCCACAGATCGTGGAGCCAAGCAGAAATTCCAAGTCACCATTAGAGAATTCTTAAAAAAGTTAGGCAGAGATCAAAATATCAACTCTTCCATCAACCACAAAAATCAGCCTTGTATCCTTTCCTCTGTCTGTATATCCATTTAAACCATGAAACTACCCATAAGAAAAATCCTACAGCCACTTGCAAAACAGTGTTTAAAGACAGAATCATCCTATTTTTCAGTATCACTGCAGAACAGAAGACAAGAGGAGTCAGCTTGCACCTCACAGACATCACCTGTGCAGGCCGAGGCACGTGGCCTTGCACTCTAAAAGCCACCTTCTAAGGATTTCCAAATAACAGAAGCAGAACACTTTTTAACATTGCATTCACCACGGGTGATCTTGTAACCAGGAGAAATAACTTTTGTGATCCATGATTTCAAAATCAGATCCTGTCAAGTGCTTGTGTATCGTTGGACATGAGTGGAATTTCTTCTATAAATACTGATTTGCTCTTCTGGAATATCCCTCTGGCCCATGGAATAACAAAACCACTTTCAGGGTGGACATAATTTTGGGTCTAATCTCATCATCAGTGTAGGAATGTAAAAGATGCATTCTGGATGAAAGGACAGTGTTTAGGTTAGGAAGGTAGATTTGACAATCAAAGATTCATTGTCCTCTACTTGCCACAGGCACCTGGGGGATTTTGAGTATCCCCCTCTGTGCATCATACCCTCAGTTGTTCAAGGGCAATAACAGCTGCCAGGAACATTGTAAACACACTAAATATTCTGTGCTGTTTGCTGTTACAGCAGTTGACACCACAGCAAACCTATAGATAGATAATCAAAGCAGAACGGAGCTTTTGATTACTTTATCTGAAAATAAATAAATCCCTGTGTAATTATACTCTTTCTAATTATGCTACGTTGCCCACATGATCTTACATTCCTAATGAGTACACTCGATTTTTTTCCAAGCCCTACCTGAAAAGATTTGGCACAAATTAACACCTCCCTCCCCTCCAAAAAAAATTGCAAAACAGAAACCAAAAAAAACCCCATCAAACGAACACCCAAAATAATAATTTGCCTTGGGCAATGCACCGGAAAAGTGTAGTAGCTGTGAATGAGCTTTAAATAAATCCATCAAGAATTAGTGTCAGTTAAAGCAGCAAATATCTACTCTACTGGCATTTCTTAGAAATGAGAACTCCTTGATTATCATGCACTGATATCAAATGACATCACCTATGTTTTCCATTGTATTTCCATGCAGTAGGAAAGGATTAACCCAGGGACACCATTTCCTTTTGCTGTTGGTTTGTTGGGCGCTCCAGCACCCAACCGGCAGCGCCCGGGGTTCAGAGATGGAAGTGCCGTGCCAAGGAATACACTGTTCATCCAACATCTGCCATTTCCTCACCAAAAATGAGGCTTTTGGCAGGAAGACCCCGTGGATAATCATTAACTCTGGCAGTCTGAGCACTTGCAGCAAGACAAAAGCAGTAGCAGGATGAACCACCGAGCGCCCAGTGGCTTTGGAGGCGAAGTGTAGAGGAGTGTTGTTTACCAAAACATCTGTGTTACGACATTGCTCGCCCTGCCCTGACCCTTTAGGTTGCACCAGAGGTAAAATCATACCTACCTATGATATATGCCATGATTCTCCTTTCTTTCCAGCAAGATGCTGAGTGGAGAAATGACGTAGACCTGAATTAGCTACGTATTTGTGGGCTTTATTTTCTTTTCATTGAGCTTTCAACATGTGATACAAAATTTATGAAGAATCTGTTGAAGCAAAAGCAGAAACAAGCTTCCCCCTCCCAAATTATACTATTCATGATAAGCTGGAAATAGTAATAGTAATAATAATAAAATAAAAAAAGAGGATTTTTCAGTTACATGTGCTTGATCCTTGAAAATGAATGAATAAGCAAAGACTTGATGGGAATGTGTGGGTCTTTTTAATCCTAAGGGTTATTCCAGCATGCATCTACTTCATGCACACCTACTAAATACTGTGGTGTGTTATGGTAGTGGTGCTGTTGGATGATTTTCTCTCCATAGTGAATATTTCAGCAATGCAACAATGCTGGTGAAAATAACAGTGTGGATTTAAACTTTTTTGTGGGCATTTCTATAGAAATATGGCTTTTCTGTGGGGGGTGAATGTGCTCTCCCTGCAACAACTTGACCAAAACCAGGATGCCTGAAAGCAGATTCTGACATAGCAGGTTATACACTACTGGCTGGATTTTTCATGGTGAAAACAGCGAAGCCTTGTCAGATCAATTTATTACAAAATTCCAGAGAAGGGACTGATATGTGATAAATCCATGAAAATGATGTGGAGCCCTGTGTGCTGAGCCAGCCATGGTAGGGTTGTGGATGTGTGCTTGCAGTCCCCAGAACTGTGACATCACACTGGATTCATATGGGGCCCCTTGGCTTTCAGCAGACGGTGTAACTGTCCCCAAATAATCTGCTGCTTCTTCAAAATATTTACAAACTGCAACTGGAGATGGCTGAGAATCGGGTGGTTCTCTCTGCTGGAAAGCATGTTAGGTAAAATCTAACTGGGTGGGGAATACAGGTACCAGTTCAAGACATGGTCACTCATTCTATAAGAGGAATGACGTGTCACAAGAGGGGACGGCTTTAAACAGAAAGGGAGTTGGTTCAGATTGGATATTAGGAAGAAGTTATTTATTGTGAGGGTGGTGAGGCCCTGGCACAGGTTGCCCAGAGAAGCTGTGGCTGCCCCATCCCTGGAAGTGTCCAAGGCCAGGTTGGACGGGGCTTGGAGCAACCTGGGCTAGTGGAAGGTGTCCCTGCCCATGGCAGGGGGTGGAATGAGATGACCTTTAACATCCTTTCCAACTGAAACCATTCTATGATTCCACGATTGTCTGTCCATAATCATGGCACATTTCTCTTGTTGATGATATTCATTCACCAGATGGGGCAAGAAACCTGTCTGAACTATTTTAATCATTGTCTTAATTACTCTGGGAATACAATCAATGTCACTTTGTGCTTCCCCAGCACCTGAGGGTCTCAGAACATCCAACTCAGACAAAAATCTATTGCATTTGCATTACTGATCTTGCTTTGGCTGGATGCTTAATTTGGCAGGACTGATACGAGATTAACTGAAATCAGACATGTTTCAAGAAAAAAAACTTACGCCTTTGGCAGTTCACTCCTCACCCTAAAACATAACTAATGATTATGATGCCTATGAAAAGCTCTTATGAAAAAAATCCCAAATAATAATAAAATTATAATTAAAAAGGTGTCTTCTATATTTTGAATTCCTACATCAGCTGCTTAGATATTTTGATGGATCTATCTCCCAATATTTTCAACCATAAAGAGGAGTTTCTATCTAAAACATCAGTGAAAAAAAAGATGGAGATATTGTTCCTCCAGTCACTTCTTGAGCCCTTCAGTCTGGAATGGGATCAGCACATGCAGGCAGCTCTGAGGGGGAACTAAAGGCATGAGAAAGGTAATGGATGACTGAACATACAAGTAGATAAAATGGAATTTTATCATGACTGAAATGCTTGTTAGGAATCAGCTACATATTTCCAATTTTTTTTTCAGCTGTTGCATACAATGATCATCAGGTTATTTAGAGAGAAAGTCTGATTTTTTTACAGGAGTAAAGCACTCATAATGTGCTACAAATGTTACAAATGATTTTTTGACTTTTTTTAAAGCAAGTCTTATATTCTCCGTTGGCTACACTGTATTAATTAATCCTCAGTTCCTCAGTGCTCTTCATCCATAGTCACAGCTCCCAGGGAACTTCACTAGTGGGAGATTTTAATAATGAATATATTAATCTTTAAATTTAAGCCCATCCCCAAGGTTTTTAAAGTCAAATACAGGCTTAAATGCTTTACAGAACCATGACCATCATGTTTATAAAGTGAAACCAGTGGTAGATTTTCCTAAACAAAATAATCATTAAAAGGGCCTGAACCTAAACATGTCCCATACCTATAAGAAAAAAAATAAATCTTACTCCCAGTCACAAGTTTTTGGGGTCTTACATTTTCTTTTTTGATGATGGAAGTCCCAGCTGGTTAAAGGGTTATTCCAATAAATCATATTAGAATAAAGCTCAATCCCTGCTGCAGGTACCGTGTGATATTTCCTTCAGAAACAGGCTGAAAATCCTTCCTCAACCTCATCCTTCCTCAGCTACTAAAGGGAAAGCATTTAAGTGTGTTGTGGAATAAAGATCTGGATGGAGAGTTTGCTCTGATGGATTGATGTTGTAATAGTTTGAAACAGCAAAATAGAACATGGAAAATGCTTAATATGGACCACAGTCTAAATGCCACAGAGATTTCAATATGGTGACAGAACCAGATTATCATCAGACTTTTTCCTTCCTTACAACAACCTCTGTTTTTACAGGCTTTGTGTGCACAAATATTGTCTGTCTCTGGTGTAAATTGGCACAGAATTGTTAATTTCATTCCTTTTAATCATTCCTGTGTGACCTTTCTGTTGTCAGATCTGTTTGGATAAACAACACTCCACTCCATAGCACAAACATCAATGCAAGGTCCGTTTATACACACCCAGTTAGAAAGTTGCAAAGAAATATGGAAAAATAATGGCAGCGAATGAAACAGAAAATATGATGTTCTCTCTTGGTTTTGGTGGCTAACTATACACATAGGAAAAAAAACACCAGGAAAACCCAGTCACCATATTGATCCAGGATGACAAGGATGTCGGATAACCTAGTTCAAATCACTGGAATCCATGGCATGCTTTGCTTCACATGTGAGAGATGTGCAGCACACACCAAACATGCACTCCAGAGGTCGTAATCAGAACGAGCTCTGCACATCTTGGGTGCTAATTACAACCTGGGACTCAGTGGGGGGACTTCCCAGCAGCACATCCACGGGAAGTCTTCATGCAAGCCCTGGGAAAACCATGCACCTAATCCCTACACTCTGTCCTGAGTTTCATTTCTGAGATACATCCACTTACAGAAAGGATTTCAAGCGTTATTTTTGGCCGCGGAAACGCAGTTTGGAGCAAGATGCAAGTGCAGCACTTTCAGTAAGTGGATGTCTGACTACAGACATGAAAATATTATCTTTTCATGGAAATGCAAACTAGATGCTAGGGAAAAAAATAAAAAAGAAGAAAAAGTAGGCAGCTGGAGGATATATTTTCCCCTGAAAATTGTAATTTAAATGGAGGACATCATTATATTATGATTGTGGTTACTTAGGGTGGAACTAATCACTGGGTAATTGTATTTGCTACAAAATAAGGATCTCCTGCTTTCCCCTGACATCTTTTAGTTTTATTTAAGGTTTTCATGGCTTGCCTATTTTCCTCAGGAATTCAGTGCTAAATCAAATAGTCTTACCCATGTTTATGAGTGCAAGAAATAATCCAAGCTCACAAAAAAATTGGCAAAATCAAATGTGTGTGGTGTTTAGGCAGAGAAGCCAACACCAAACGTGCTGCCACATATCCCAGTTATTCCAAAGGATGTTATAATTTTTATAAGGAGAATGCCTGCCTGCACTCAAAATTAGAATGAAGACCATCTCAGATGGCTTCTTCTAAGGTGGAAACTCACAAAAAGGATTTCAGCTTAAAAAACCACTTAAATCACAAAGTTATAAACTTCTAAAGGAAAATTTTAGGACTTATGTGGATTTTAAAACAATTTTAAGTGGTGTGAGAATTGTGTGGTTTAAGTGGAATGAATTTAAGGTTACAAGAAACATGAACATGAGCAATTTTAAGGGATCTTCCTAGATTAGAATTCAGCCCAAAGTTATTAAATTTTGTCACTAAATCTCATTGATTTCAGGGAATTTTGGACCATGTCCCTGGAACGTATGAAGCGCAGCAAACTGTCCCATGAGCATAATAGTTATGTATATACCTGGTCAGTATTTTAATTTCCAGATAATTGACCTGTAAAAAAGTTAAGTTTTGGTTTGGTTTTGGTCTTTTTTCAATCTTGTATTTATGCTTATTTTCTAGGCCTTTTAAAGAAAGGTGAAAAAACTGGCATTAAAATGCACTTTGGTGCCTGATGGATTAACAAAATAAAAGTAAAAATCAACCAAAGCAATTTAATAGACCCTGTGACTCTTTTTGAAAATCGACCTAGTTCAGCTGAGGTGTCTTTTCTTACTTTGTCTCTTTTTCCTATGTGTATATTAGCAATTTAAACTGATTACTGTTTTATTTGTACTTACAAGTAAATGCTGGATTCATTGCCCCCGATATCAGGTGACTGGAGTTTCTGCACAAGTATCACAATTATGCCAATAAAAAGCACAAAGTTTATCTGGGGGAAAAAAAAGAAAAACATTATGACAATGACTTATTCTTTTAAAGTATGAATGGGACATTCCCAGTGACTTGCTGATTCCATTCCTTTATTCTTCTCCAAACTGCATTCTAAAAGCTTTATAGTGTCAGAAGTAATGGGATAAGTTTACAAGCATCTTATCACCCCTTTTGCAGGTAGAAATATCCCTCTTCCTGCAGATAAAGTGACTCAGGATTTCTGCAGTTCCAAGACCAAGAGAAGAGAATCATAAATGGAAGAGTTTCAATATTTTTCATTATCAACCAGTGCAGAGAGTAGAGAGATCCCTGCACACCAAAACCACACAGCAAAGATCTCAACAACAGAAGTATCTTTAACTTCCATTCTCTGAACTAAGGGACTTCTCAGTTTAACAGTTTTTAAAAATTTGGAGAATAAGAAAGTCAGTTTTTTCTAATGCTCTGGCATCAGACTTGGCTGCCATCAGCTCCAAAGCTTCTTAAAGCCAGAAGAAAACAGTGGAAATTTGTGTTGGTCCTCTGTAGGGAGAACCAAGAACTTAAAGCAGTTGTGTGCATCAGAAAGATTTCAGAATCTTCAGAAAGATTTTCTATCTGATCCAAGGACTGCAAATGGATGGAGAAGCCCAGTTGTCCCATGGAAGATTCTTGGTTCTTTCATGCTATCAACAGAAACCCAGTATAAGTGATTGGCCAAACCAGAATCTGATCCTTCATGGAATGTGCCTGTAAAGCATGGAAATTCACATACAAGGACAAAACCCCTGGATGGCTGAACCCTCTCCATGTTGATCCCCTTCACTGTTATCAGCTGAATTACCTTTAATTTATCTGCAGGTTGCTCTAATTTAGGGAGCTGTCCAAATACAGCCAAGGAGAATCATCAGACCTGATATAAACTCCTGTGAGCTGGATGTCTGAATTCCCAAAACAATCACTGAAAACCTGGCTGATGCTGCCTCTGGAGCATGGAAAGCAGCTTAGGATGCCCAGAATCAGACAGCTCCATGTGACAACCCTAACAGGTTTTCAGGTGCCCCTAACCCTGTTGTCTGGGCTCTCAATCTAGTTTCCAACTCCAGGAGCCCAACAACGCTTTAAAATTCCCATATTCTGTTGGGGCACCAGAATATCTCCTTCTCTGGAGATATTCAAAAGCCATCTGGACACAATCTTGGATAATGTGTTCTAGGGGATCCTGCTTGAACAGGGAGGTTGGACAGTGGTCCCTTCCAATCTTACCCCTCCTGTGGTTCTGTGAAGCCCAAACAGGGCTCATTAGAACCTCTCAGTCATCCATAAATGGGTATCCAACAGCATTTCAGTCAAATCCAAGACCTCCATCAGCTGAAGAGAGCTTAGATACCTTGCAGACAATTTAGTATCTTGCACTATGACCACAATACTGTTATAAATCTAATATTAGATAAATGTAACTGTGAAAGTAGTTCCATTCAGCAGCCAGAGTCCATTTTCCTGGTCGCTGACATCTAGTATTGTTTTAGATGTCCTGGATTGTCACATTTGACCTTCAGCTGCTGCCCCAAATGGCACAGGATTCCCACACATCCTATGCCTCGTCTCCCAGCCCCAGACAAATGCTCTGGGGTGTTTTAGTGTCTATGTTTAAACAACTGAATAACCCTTTGTCTGCACAGCCTTTGCTCGCAGGCAGAGAATCATCATTTAATTTGTACTAAAACTTTTATTTAACAGTGGAATTACGAATCATTGTGGGTGGCAAACAATGGGCATTCAGAGAAGGTGCCCACCAGCCCAGCATAGTTTGTAAAGGTATTTGAAGATATTTAAATTAGTTTTTTTGTCCTCAGAAGAGTTGAGGAAGTGTCTACTCCAAGCCCTACTTACCATGATTGATCCAACCACAGGACCCTTGATCACCCACCACAAGGCAGTGTTGTCATTCATGTCCCAGCAGCTGCAGTCATTGAGGAAAGAATGGGATGGGGAGAGAGAAGGGAAGAGAAAAAGATATAACAAAGAAGTTTTATAATGTTTATAATCATTTTGAAGGGGGCAGAGAGTGGGAGATCGGTCTTGCAGATAAATTATTTTGAGTTCAAAGTACAAGTTCTTTAGTTTGTCCCTGTTGTAGCTTTATTTAACAGCCTTTCCCAACTTACCTGAAAGTAAAAAAAGTATTTTTGTGTCAGTTAAAATGGTACTTCCCCCTAAACAGCTTAGACATTATGGAAAATGCCTTAATATGTGTTTCTGTGCCTACAGTACAACTGTAAATTTGTCTCCTTTTTTTTATAAAAAAAAGACAAGGATGCCCCAAAGGGTAAGAGATAGTTATTCCAAAGTTTGATTTCTCAGTTGCTTTTCCATGGTTAACAGATATGAGTGTGGATTTCTGACCCTAATATGAGGATTCTTACACATTTCTAGTACACCAGGATGTACCAGAGCCTGGTTGTACTCACAGATGGGAATGAAAGTCCAGCCAAGGAGCAAGGATTCATCTGAGAAGGTTCAAATACTGGACAACAGTTGGGGTCAGCTCTTTTTTAAGCTGTTGGGAATGAGGGACAATAAATAAAATGACATTTCTACCTGAGCATTTAAAATCTTCCTTTGGATTTACCAAAGAATAATCCAGAAGTTTACTCCACATAGGTTCGTTTGGACATTTATTTGTAGTGAAAGCTAAATATAGGACCCATATATATATAGGGTTTTAATGTTAACAGATACTTTTAAAGCTAGAAAACCACTAATAATGAAAAAAATCTTGTTTTTCCACCCCTGCTACACTGTTGTAATGACAATTATATATCATTGAGACATAATGTCTTAATGACTGTTTTAAGTCATCAAGAATTTGACTGTCAGCTAAAATTTTCTTTCATTTTTCTCCACTTTCCTCCCCTGATATTTGCCTCTAGAAAATACAAAAATCACGGAAAACTGCCTACTTTGTACCTGCAGTTTTGAGAAGAAGGTTTTCCCCCCCACTGGGAGCACAGCCACGAATCCCAGCAGTGGCTGTCATGGTGCATTTGTCAGATGCCAAGAAACGATTGGAAAGAGCACACAGGAATAAAACACTGCTGGTCTTACGAGAGGTTAATGCAACCTCTGTGTCACTGAAATGGTTGTCTGGTGGCATCTGGGGGAAAAGTGAAAATCTTTCCTTTGAACAAAACTATTTACATGTGTAAAAGTGAGGAGGCAGAGCTAAAATCCCATCCTTAAAGAGCATGTGGGAGAAATCCCAAGTGGCTGAGTGATGCCTGGCTCAGAAATTCCAGTTGAACTTATTTTTTCCACGGAACAATTTTTATTATATTTCACTTAGACAGTATTTTACTGGATTTCCATAGAACCAATAACAAGGATGTATGTGGTGTAGCTGATGAGAAGAGAGAAAATTTAGAGTTGGGGTGCCAAATTTGCACAAAATTATTTAATTTTGCTTCTGTTTGCAATGCCCAGAATCCTAAAATTGCCCCAAATCCACGAGACTGATGGCTGAGATTTTCAAATGCAAATTAATATCTTTGAGTTACCTCACTGTGGATGCCCAACATAAAATACCTGGAAGTGGATAAATGTTTAGAGGGAACTCCTCACCCCCAGCCTGGAAATCAGACTCTCTTCAGTGATCAACAATTGTATTTCCCCAAACAAAATCACCTGAAACCACCAATTATCTTTTAAATTATTTGTGTGTTTACAAATTAGGTGCTACCCTCTGAAAATTACCCATTATGTCAGAGCTCAACCTCTTTACAATGTACATTAAATCTACCCTGAAAGTCTTTAGTGAGTTGACCAATGCTGGAAGAATCTGGGAAAATTCTGATAATAATTTAAATAGATATTGATGTATGGTAGTTTGTCTATGTAAAAATGAGAAATTACAGGGAAAGGAATTTCCCTCCTCTAGTTCCAGTCATCTCTACTGAAGACATGGACAGTCCAGCTAATTATCCTGGAATCTGGTTGGGACAAAGAGACACTTGGAGGTTGTTTTGGGGTGTTTTTTCCACACTGAGGTATTTTAAATCTGTGCTCTGGGGTGATACAGCATCCCCTACAAATTCTTATCCATTTTAGACCTTTTCCTCAACTTTTACAGGATGAGCTCGGTTTCCCACCTCTGCCTTGCAGATGTCAACAAGGAATCAGGTGAAGCTCACACAGAGGTTTATCAGGGATTTTTTCTTGTCCCAGTCCCTGTGACATCTGTAGGATGGATGGAGTGGAAGAAACATCATCTTCTCCTCAGCCAAACGTGGCCAGAAGGAAAAACAAGCAAAGCACAACAGGGCAGTCAGTGTTATCAGCCAACAAGCTGCTCCACATAAACAGGCTCCCTAATTTCCCTCAAATGCATCACTGCAGTGCAGGTCAGACAGGTAGGACTCTTTTCCAGGATGGATGCAGGGGAATGAGCCTGTGGGCTGGGGGAGGGATGTGATTTCCATCTGAAAAGGCCAGAGTCTGCTCTCTGCCACATCTCTGGTGTCCATCTGGAATAACTCCCTTTAATTCAACACCAGAGCTCTGGATAAACAGACAGTTGGATTTATCTCCACAAACCTGTCGCTGACAGGGATGGGAATCAGGAGCTGAAGTCAAGGGAGCTCTGCCAGTTTTATAAGGAACAAGCAGAAGGAGACTCAGACTCTGAATCTGTATTTGAGTCCATGCCTTTGCCACTGTGGTTTTCCAGTTCAGTAATTCCTGCAGTGTTTTCAGGCTCTGTGTTGGCTTCTCCCCCACCCCCTGAACAATGCCTGCTGATTTTTAAAAAGTAACCACTGAGACTCTCAGCTAGAATCTGCCTAAATGTGTTGCATGTTAAATAGCTTCTCTAAGTAAAAGAAAATAAAAGTTATGGTTGTTTTTTTTTTCCTTCTTTTCCTTCTGTGAAACATTCTCTCTACCTGCAAAACCCTATTTGGACTTCTAAGAGGAATTAATGCATTTAGGACCAGTGTTGTGATCATAATAATGACACAACAGGGGTTTCTGGCTTGTTTTGCATGGAAAGAAATGATTTAATTTGTCTTAATGTCACAATAGAACATTGGGTCAAAGCACTGGCATCCCCAGTGGAGGAAGGGCTTTATGTGTTTACCAGAGAGTCTGAAACAAGAAGGATGAAGAAAACTTGGCAGAACAATGAGTCCTGTGAAAATTTTGCATCCAGGTATCTCCAGTATGAGGAGAAATTAAAGCACAAACCTAAATGTCTTGGAAATGGGATTTGGGTACAAAATGCCTTTCAGTCAGTTCTATGTTTTCGAAGAACCACTGATGAATTTTTGAGATTTTACTCAGTCTCCCTCATTTTTCTAACATTTTACCGAGTTCAAACATGGATGGTATGGACAAAACATTGCTAATTTTGTGTTTTCAGGGTGTACAGGCATATCCCTCCCTACCTGCCATGTCTGCTGCCCTATCAAACCAATCAATCTACTGCCTACCCAGATATGCAGGTCCGTCTCTGGGAGCAGCTTTTCCTTCTGGTCCTTCAGAAAAGGATTCAGGATATTTGCAGGGTTTTTTTTCTTTACCAAAAGAGACAATTTAGGTATAATCTAACCTCTTGAATCTTTCTGAAATTATTTAAATTTTATTTATTTGTTTTTCTTCACACAGAAGACAGGGTGTGGATTTCTGTCTCACCCCTGTTCATCTCCCCTGCTGGAAACACTCCTCAGTGGGAAGTTAAACTCCTAATTGCCTCTGTAAATCAAAACTCAGTAATGCCCTGGGCAGATTTCACTCATTTCATCAGAGATACCTCCTGGAATTTCTACAGCTGAGCTCATCCCCTTTGTCCTTCTTCATAATCAGCTGGAAAGGGGCAGGAATTACATGTGTGATTCACCTCACAGCTCTTTTAAGATGAGATAAACCACATCCTGGACTCCACTAATTTATGGGAGCAGGGAATGGAGGGCAATGGATTCAGCTGCAGGGTTACAGGTTTGATGCCTACAGCTTCTTTTAGGAATTGCCCTGTGCCATAACAGCAGAGACATCAAATTGTGGTTCTATATTCAAATGAACAGGGCAGGACTCGAACACTGGACCTGAATTACTGGTGTACACAAAAAACAATGTCAGAAATGGAAGGAGAAAAGAAGACAAGTGGAAATGGCCGGAAGCTGCACCAGAGTAGGTTCAGGCTGGACATCAGGAAGAATTTTTTCACTAAAAGGGTTGTTAAGAATTGGAAGGGGCTCCCAGGGAGGTGGTGGAGTCCCAACCCTGGAGGTGTCCGAGGAAGGACTGGACGTGGCACTCAGTGCTCTGGGCTGGGGGACAAGGTGGGGATCAATCCAAGGTTGGACTTGATGATCTCAGAGGTCTTTTCCAACCTCAATGACTCCACAATTCTATATCCTCTGATCCCCACATTTCCATGTCATCCTTGCCATGGTGCTGAAGGCACATGGAGTGGTTTCCCAAGCAGCAATACCTACCCAGTGTCATCAAAGTGAAGCCTCAGCACTGCCCAGACAGTGACACAGATTGTTGGGGTACCTGCAGAGGACGACAAGGTGACACCATTAAAAGTTCTAGACACACCTAATATTCAGCAATGAGCTCTTCATGCAACCTCTCCACTGAGGTTTTACTTCCTAACAGCACTTGTGCATCAAATACTGCAATTCATTGCATTAATTCAGAGCTCTGCAGGGCTGGGACTGCAGGAGCAAAACTGATAACAGGGAAAAATGATGCTTCTTCAGGCCATTATTGCTCCAAGTTGCTGCACCACATCTTGTTGCATGAAGAGGAAAACAAAGTCTGCACAGAATAGAAGCAGGGACGTCCTGTCTAGAGCTGCTGTAATGATGCAATAATTGAAGAGGGCCAGATGTGGAGCTGCAATGGCATTATTGGATTCCCTGGATTCTTTTGAGGTTTTGTTGTAAATGATTTGCATATGTTGCATTTTCTCTGTTGCTGTGTAAATAACTGATTTTGCTTTACTTATTCAACCAAAATAAATCAATAGAGGAGAAATTTCCTTTACCCACGGGAATATTAAAATTTTTTCTTTAAAAAAAACCCCACAACAAAACAACAGCCTCTCAAAAGAGAATATTGGAGCAAGGATTTAATTTCTATTCCAGACGCTACTTCGTTCTTTCAAAAAATGCGTGTAAAATGCAAATTTAATCAAAACACCAAGAATCCACTAAGAAACCTGGATTTATTTTCCTTTCTAAAAACTCTAGAAGTGTGATTTTGCAATGGAATCATTTTTATAAAGTAATACAGTCTTGCAAGACAACTCTGGGTAATTTGGATCTACATTTTATGGTAAATAAAATTTTGATTAGGAAACTGCTGACATCTATTCAGGCACCACTGGAAAAATGAAGTGCTAAAAAGCAAACAAAACAAGGACCTTGGTAACCCAGCTCGCTGCAGTGAATGAGACTCATAAAAGCTGACAAGAACAATTATATTTCATATATTTTGCAAGGTTGTGTTGATGTCACGTTAATTAGTCATTTGATTGAACCCACTTAAACGAGACTCTGTCAAATCTCATATTCCCACTCCCAGAAATACAAATTTCCCTGTTAGACCTGATGACTGATGGAGCCCTTCTCCTTGAAATAAACACATGGGGGAATATTTGAAAGGAAGATGATATAAAGAAATAAAATGACAGGGTTTGGGGAGCAAAATCATGCATATTTAATGTCAGTTGAAGTCTTCTGTTCTCACAGGTGAGAAAACATGGAGATCTTTGTGCACTTATCAGATGCACAGTAACAAAATTAATTTTTAAATATCGAATTTTAATTTTAGTTTTATCAAATTAATTTTGAAATAGCAAATATCTACCCAGAGAACTTGTGGGTGTCCCATCCCTGGAAGTGTTCAGGATCAGCTTGGAGCAACTTGGGATAGTGGAAGGTGTCCCTGCCCATGGCAGGGGGTGGGAATGAGATGAGCTTGAAGGTCCTTTCCAACCCAAACCATTCTGTGATTCTCTGATTCTATGAAACATGGCTCTCACATTTTGTCTAGTTTGCACTGACTTGCACTGTATAAATTTGGATTTTATGAATAGTGTTCCAAATCTGAAAAAAAATATGCAGGAGGGCAGAATTAAACTAAATGTGTCCTAAAAATATAGTTCAAAAAAAACCCCACATTTCAGATCTGCTTGGAGCTTTGAACCATCTGCTGTATGAATATACATATACCCACAGAACTTTTCTTTACATCAAAAGATTTATGTCTCTTCATCACTTTCTTTTCAGCTTCTGAGCAACATTAGAAAACAGACAAGCCCCAAAGGCTGAGAAGAGAGTTATCCTTGCTGGCTGTACCCCCGCCCCGGGCACGGGGCAGGTATTAGGAGAGAACTCAGGAAGACAACAGTCTATCCAGAGAACTTCCCAGCATGTTGCAGATGTGAGGAGAAAAAAAATTGCCTGGATCAACAGAGCCATCTGTAGCTCTCATTAATCAAACAAGGACACTGCCGTGCTCAGCACATTTCAAGACAGAGATAAACATCCAGATGCTGCAAAATGCTGAGCTCTTGCTTATTGTTGCTTCAGTGCAACTCCCTCCCCACCAGCTCTGAGCTGAGGGGCTGTTTTGGCCCTATAGGAATTGCATCCAGAGTCTGGAAGTGCTTTGGTTCCTGCCAAGTGCTTCTACCAGGGCAGGGGAGCTACCAGTCAAGGTGGAATATGCAGGAGCTGAGACAATAATTGTGTTAAAAAACAAACCCAAACCATACACATCTGCAGATTCTCTTAGTGCTGTTAATGGATGTTATTGATGCTGCTTTGAATATGAAGTGATCTGAGTCTGTTCCCAGCTCTGGGACCCTCGGGGTAAGATAGACATGGACCTGATGGAATGAATCCTGAGGAGGCCAAGGGGATGCTCTGAGGACTGGAGCCCCTCTGCTCTGGAGCCAGGCTGGGAGAGCTGGGTGGGTTCACCTGGAGAAGAGAAGGATCCAGGGAGACCTAAGAGCCCCTTGCAGGGCCTAAAGGGGCTCCAGGAGAGCTGGAGAGGGACTGGGGACGAGGGATGGAGGGACAGGCTTTAAACTACCAGAGGGTGGGGTTAGATGGGATATTGGGAAGGAATTCTTCCCTGTGAGGGTGGAGGCCCTGGCACAGGCTGCCCAGAGAAGCTGTGGCTGCCCCATCCCTGCAAGTGTCCAAGGCCAGGGCTTGGAGCAACCTGGGCTAGTGGAAGGTGTCCCTGCCCATGGCAGGGGGTGGAATGAGATGACCTTTAAGGTCCCTTCCAACCCAAACCAATCTAGGATTCTATGATACCTGTAAATTGAACAGCTGAATTTTATTTATGGTATTCAACTCAAAACTGAATATTTTGAGGTTGCTTTACAGAATGAATTCATCTGGGTAGACCAGTCATTATAAAGACTGACTTCAAAATAAAAAGTAAAAATAAATATCAGTTAATATATTTTGTGTTGCAGTATTCTCATATTCAGACAAACCTACAGATATGAAAATTGTGCAAACTTAACAAAAGGAACCCAGCAACCTCTGGCTTGTTCAGATTGCTGAGATTTATACTTTTTTTTCCTTTGCAATTGTCACGTTTTCATGTACATAACCCCTAATTTCTCTTTGAGAACACAATTATGTCACAGCTATAATGTGACTGTTCATCTGTAGACAGTACAAAGGAAACTTTGAACACCCTTTCGAATAGTTTCTTTTCCAAAAACCTTTTCCAGTAACCATCCTTTCCCAATAGCAGTTTTATGCCATAGGTTATATATGATTATTTGGTCCCTTCTTTCTTCTCTATACCTTCTCTTTACTTTCTCTACTTCTATACCTTCTCTGTATCTTTTTCCTCCTATTGTAGGGAGTCTTTGCCAGGAGATGAGAATTTTTGTGTATGTACAGCTACCTCAGAAGGGGAAAACAAAATTACCTGTGGATTATTTGAAGATTCAAGAGAAAAGTTTAAGAAATGGGGGTTTTTTTGTGTAGACTTCACACATGAATATACAGGATTATTTCTAATTATCTCAAAAGTATGTTTAAGTGTAAAAATCGAGTTTAACATTCTCAGGGTACATTTTAAATGAATGTACTCTTCTGCATTCACCATCTGACTTCTGCACGAAAACATCAGCAAAGAACTGCTTGAATTAACACGTCACAGGAACCAATTTATCTCCAGAAGGCCAGAATGAAAAATAATTACTCTGATTATCATCATGCAACTGGCCTTTCTGAAAGAATACTTGTTTCTTCTCACTGCAAGCTTTTATTTCCCATCCAGGTAGGATGAGCATATGTGAATACCCTTTGGATACATTTTCAATTTAACTGTTATCTGGAAGAAAGGCACAAATGAAGCAAATGGACTGGACTTAGGATTGAAGATTTGATTAGGCTGAAGAGCTCGATATTAAGATCATATTTTGTAGGAGGCAATTTTCTGTCGTGGACTTCATCTCTGAAAGGGATGTGGTGTCCTCCAGATTTCAGTTCAACTCTGCTCAGGCAGAAAAAGCACAACACAGCGGTACTTCCACACAAAGACTAAAATTATGCTTTGAAACTGTGCGTGGAAATCTCAGACGAGACACATTTTAGACAAGAAACGTCACCTACCCCAGCCAATGATTGTGTACCAGTAGAAATATCTCCTCTCTGGGAAAAAGGTTTCTACCAACAAAGTGAAAAGGTACAACCCCTCAATGAAAAGCCAGAAGTAGTTGGACATGACGCAGTAGTGAAAAAACACCATCACTGCTTTGCATTCCACCTGCAGAGAGTCGAGAGAAACAAAGTTATTTCCGTTGTCGCTTCTGTCTAACAGACAGAAAAAAATGCTTTTAACCTCCCCAAATCTCTCTGTGGAAAGAGCTGGGGCTGGTATTGCACACTTTTAACAGTAAAGTTTTGAAAGAATGAGAAGAATGTGAGGTACAGCAATGCTTGAAAGGGGAGGAAGGCAATTTTACCAGTGGGAGCATCTGCACACGGACAGTCTTGCACTGGGGAGAGTTCACATCCTCAGTGAAAACCAAGTGCTAGATTTAAGCCCCCTCCCAAGCATTAAGTGCAGGGAAGAAAAGAATCCAGCTGTGTTTCGGGAAACCTAAGGAAGGATGTGAAATGGCAAGATGACCGTAGGGGTCCCTGAGAGTGGGATCAGGGAGGATGCACCCTCCTGAGCTCAGGTGAGAATTGCACTGCCTTGACATCATCAGGGACTAAAAATGAAAGTAAGTGTGAGAGTAAAGAAGGCTGAGTGATTAACTGTATAAAATGATGGAAACTTTCGTTCATTAATGGGGGACAATGCAGCAAACTAAAGAAAAATAAAAAATAATAATAAAAAATAATAAAAAGAAGGAACTGGGTTTGTTTAGCCCAGAGAAAAGAGGGCTCAGGGGAGACCTTATCACTCCCTACAATTACTTGAAATGAGGTTCTAGCAAAGTCTTCTCCCAGGTAATAAGTGATAGGACAATAGGAAATGGCCTCAAATTGCACCAGGGAAGATTTATATTGGATATCAGTGAAAATTTCTTCATGAAAGGGTTTTCAAGCCAGGGAACAGGCTGCTCAGGAAGTGGTGGAGTCACCACCCCTTGAGGTATTTAAAACATCCCTGGAGGTATTTTGAAGACCTCCAAGTGTGGATGTAGCACTTGAGGCCATGGTTTAGTGGTGGATCTGGCAGTGCTGGGTTAATGGTTGGACTCCATGATCTCAGAGGACTTTTCCAACCTAAACCATTCTGTGATTCTCTGACAAAAGACTAAGATGGAAACTGAGCTCTACCCTGACTCTGAAAGCAGGACGCACTGGTCTTTCCAGTGTTGCACCTTAGTGATGTTTTTAGATGTTTTAGGTATTTTCATCCCTACAAAAGTAGGACTTCTCAACAAATCAGAGCAGAATCAGTGGATAAACTGGAAGCTCCTGCCTGGGGCAGCGGGAGCCTGGCAATTTTGGTTGGTTCCCACTTGCCTTCCACCCTCTGGGCCAAACCTACAACCAATGTGTAGATCTTGAGTTTGTTCACAGAAACTCTACCAGGAGGATTTGGGGATTGAATGGTGAATTTTTACATGTACTGTGCTTCAAGTGTTTAGAAACAAAGAGGCAGATGCCACCATTGGAAGAGTGGTAGGAACAAACCACAGAACTAACATGTCTTCAGCTTTACCACAGAGAAGAATTGAGAGAAAAAACTAGTTTCAATGACAAAGAAAAGGCTGACTAAGAAACTACACAGCTGCTCTTTCCTTGTGGAAGTGACTCATAGGGAATTTAGCTCATAACTGGATGGATAAAGGAGAAGTCAGTTTGTAATTCCGTCATAATTACACCCAGTGAGCTGATTTATGATATCAAATACTAGCCTTAACTGTGAAAGAAAATGGGATTTACACATAATATATGGCTAAATGCATCTGTGAAAGAGACTGCTTTTCATGAAACTCCACATTTCAGAGACAAACACGTGGCTCATACCAATGAGTTGCTGAGAGTGTGACCATCGGATGCATTTTCTGTGTGAATGGTCACCCTGTTTGCACAGGACTCTGCCTGACATCCGGAACAAATGAGGCTCTGGAGGAAAAACAGACCTTCAGAGGGAGGAAATTGCTTGTGCCTGCTCTCATCCCACCCGCTGCTCTGCAGACTGTGAAAGGGAGAAACAGTCTGAGCAGAAACCAAAACCTGTAGGTTTGTCCTGAAGGATTGGCCACTGGACCCTGGTGACATCATGAGATACAACATCCAGTTTGGCTGTGAACTGGGAGGGCAGTTTACCACTTTTTCTCTTAATGGCATCTCAGTTTATGATACTCAACAGACTTGTGCCTGCCTCACTATTTTCTTTTATCTCATGCTGGAAAGAATCAAGGTTTCAGTTTTACTCACTGTTGAGATGAAGCAGTGGTTGCCATCCTGTTCAGCATAAAGAACCCCATCTTTGATGAACACGGATATTGCACGCAGGATGAACGAAACAAAGAGGTTCATGTGGATGAAATTCCGAGTGCAGTGAAGCTTCCTAGAGAGCAAAGAGGAAGGGAGGGGAAAAGAAGAGAAATAAAGAAGAAAATGGTTGTATTTCATCACACTGGGCCTATCTGCACATGGCCAGAGCACCTTGGTGCTAAGAATAGCAACATTTATAAGCCAAGACTGTGGTTATACTGATCTTAAACCTGAGCAAGGGGAGGATTTGGGCATTTTCTTGTAGCATAAAATAGGCTCAGTCCAATGCATCTTCTGAAGATTCATAAAACAGACACAAAATTTCTCCTGATGCATTTACAGCCTACTGAAATGTGACTACTGGAGTGTGCCCAAGCTGGGGGAGCAACTCAATTAAAGGGTTTTCTCTCTTGTATTCTACATCTGATGAGGTAAAAGCTTGGACAGATGAGGTCCAATTTCTCTCCTCCAGTGACCCAACAGCTCATTGCCCACGTCCTGACTCACCTGAAACGACACAGGATGACCATGGCAGTGGTGAGGGACACCAGGGAAGTGCTGTATCCCACTGTGTACAGAGCCTTCACAGACAGATAGTAGTAATCCTTGGGAGGCAAACAACACGTGGTTAAAGGGTTCATCTACAGCCACATCTTCCTTACCCTGTCAACATGTAGGGGGAACCAGAGGCAGGATTTGTTTCTTGAACAACCTGGTTTCTCCTCTATTTCCTCTGAGATCTCACTGGATATCAGAGCTCTGCTCTATGTCAGCTGTGTCCTTGGCTTTGTGTATCATGAAGTTATTTGTCAGAGAGCTACCAAAAGCTATCTTTATTTTTTTTTGATCACTGTGCACGCATCTGTAGGAAAAAATACTTGGCCAAGGAATTCTTTAGTCAATAGGAGAAGAAGTGCAGGTTAACCCACAATTCTATAAGTTACAAGCTGCATGAAGAGTAAAAACTCATCTTCTGTAAATATTCAGTACCAGGCTAAGAAGGATTTAAACCTCACATTTTTATACCCATAAATATCCGATTGCTTATTCTCATCACTATCAAATCATAACATGACCAGAGGCTGGGCAAAAAGCAGTGCTGCTGCTGCTCCCCCCCTTCATTTGTTTATAGTTACAAGACTAATTCCCACCTGGTTATCGGACTCTGTCTCATTTTCGTCAAAGCCACAGGCATCGTAGTAATGAGGGAAAGGTTCAGACCAGCCATCCTCAGTGCAATTCCTGCTGATGTCCCCTGTGCCAAATTGGGAATGTGACACTGTGGAAGCAGACCCCAGGACATGCCCTCCCTCCTCTTGAAAAGAAAACCCCACGGTTCTACTGAAAACACTGTTTATCTGGACATCCATAGAGGATTTTAATTTGACATTTAATGACATCTTTGATGACCCAGTTCTACAATAGGTACCTATGGATGGCAACCACTACAGAGAGCAAAAATATGTAATCAGAGTATTCAGTGTCTCCAAGCCACCAAAAATCTCATTCTCATGTGGGTACCTAAACCAGGGGGCAGCAAAATGTCCAGTTCTCTCCATTGATTCTGAAAAGCATCTCGGGAATCCAGCTTTGCTGTGGACACCTACATTTCAGGGGGCCAAAGGATAAAGTCCAGTGCTTAAATACAGGCCCTCTGTGCTATTTTAAGTGGTCTGTATCTGAGGCACATGCATGGGACTGGAGAGTAAACATAAGGTCAACATGAATTTTTTTGGACCAGTTGCTGGAAGCCAGGTAGGATATGTGGGATATCTGAACTAGCCATTATATATCCATGGTGAGGCAGCTGGTTTGTTTTCCTATGGTCAGATATACATCATATATCCCACTCAATTATCTTCAAGGATAGGCTCTGATCTGAGAGTGAATTTTTAGGGAAGGTCTGTAGGAAAACAGGTCTGTAGAAAAAGGAAAGATGGAGTGGGAGTTTCTCTCCAACCTCTGTCTTCATGGCAATACGTTCATTTACAGATGGTGGCTTCAGTTGACAATTTAAAACCTGGTTCAGAGCTTCTCACATTCCTCTGACTATTAATTGTTCCAGTTCTGTCTATAAGCTCAATTTTAAGCAAATATTTGCTTAAATACCCAGGTTTTTTTCCTAATCTGCTGTAAAGACTAGATCTTAAATGGCTTTCACTGACACACAGGCTTAAAACTGCACTGGAAAACTAGAGTTGAGGGTAGAAGAGGAAGGAATCTCTTGACACTCACTTTGCTACGAGGCTGCCTGAGGTGGGACAGCCCTTGTGATGCTCTTTTGAAGCACCATTATCTTGCCAGAGCTCAGTGCCCTGGTTATAAAACTAGGGCTGGGCTTCTGGCTGCACTTCTCCCTCTCCAGCACAACAGAACAGCTTCCATTTATTACAGTTTTTGGAGTTTCAGCTGTACCTTGACCAAAACCAATGGAAATTTCCAAGGTTTGGGTTTGGGTTTTGTAATTAAGGTTGTGCTGCTTTGAATTCTTAGAGCAGTTTAGTCAAGCAGCTCATGACCTTATTTTTAGAGATTGTGTTTGCCATCCATGCAGCAGAATATATCTCTTTAATCACAGCATTCATTTAAAAACATTGCATTACTTGGCAAATTTTGGTAAATGACTCTTGCACATTCATCCCTAGTTTTCTATGGAAAATAACAACTGAATCATGGTGTTGACTGTCTTTAACACCATTTAGTAATTACTGTTAAGCAGGTAGATATCATTTATAGCAACACACTTCCCCAGATTGTAAGGCTTAATAGCAGAGGAATAAATTTTCATAATACTGCTAAAAGTAACATAGCAGAAAATATATCATTATAATTAGCACTGATTAGAAAATAATATCAAAATGGCAGGGAAAAAAAACCTCTGAGCTTCCTTTTTAACAGAGATAAATAAAAAGAGAAAAAAACCTCCATGGTTTTATTTCTTACCTAGGGGAGACTGGGCTGTGCTTTCCAGCAGGTCATAATCACCTGGAAAAGTGGAAATTTGGTATGAAATTGTTTTGATTGTGTTTTCTATTAGGACCCAAACTGGTCTCTGTGGAAATCCGTGAATAGGATGCAATTGATTTTTATTAGTTTAAATCAGGCCCAAAGGCAATAAATACTTGATTCTGTCTTCTCAGGAAGTAAACATGGTTTTGCTTGTGAGTTTAAATCAAAGTTGAACCTCTAAAATTAGAAGGTAGCTACTGTAAGAAACAAACACATAGCTAAAAACACAGACAATCAAACCAGGAAAAGTTTGATTGTAAAACTATAGAAGTCAAATATTTTATCTTTAGGAATTTACATTTATAATACATAGGTATTTAAATATGGTCAGTTTTCAGAGAGTTAATGAAAAATTATATTCATCCATCAATGACAAAAAGCAGTAACTAGTTGGTTTAAGTAAGATAATTTGATTTTGTGGGTTTAAGATAAATCACATTGATTTATAAAGACTTATGAGATTTTTAATTGCATTTTTTATCTGAGACTTACAATCAACTAAGTGTATGATTGTCATAATGGTCGATACACAAACAACTTTCCAGTAATCTGATATTTCCATGTGCTCTGCACAGTTTTTGGGAACAGAGGTACCTAAAAGGTAGGCAGCACAAATGGTTCTTACCTGCATGGGTTTGCCCCAAATTATCTACCTCCCAACCTGAAATGAGAAGGATAAAAGTAATTAATTATTTCCTGTCAATAGTTAATATCAAAATTTAATTTTGATAACAGTTTGTTTCCCATAAGGGGAATGGATGTAGCAGAGCCCAGAGAAGAACTGCAAGTTTAATTCTCTACTTCATTATTGGCCTTGTGTTTTTATGAATGGAAAATGGTTTTCAGAAGATGATTGATTGCATTGTATTGTTAAATATCTGGTTATCAGGAAGTTTGATCAATATCCAGGAACAATAAGAAAAATAGGTGAGGGAGCTTTGTTTCTGAGGATTTTTTTCTTTGTTTCTTTCATATTTTTAAGTGAGGGGGAAGGTTGTGAAATAAGAAAGACCCACACACTTACAAAACATTGTGCCAAAATCCATGGTGATTTGTATACTAAAAATACAGATGTTACAACATGAAATGATAACAATTTGGGTTTACATTAAAAAATGTCCTTTTCCTTTATTTCCTTTTCCTTTCTTTATTTCCTT
>NW_020897764.1:1735582-1785704 GCF_003984885.1 Neopelma chrysocephalum
TGAAGTCAGACTTTGCTGGCCCCTCAGAGGATTGTGGCTCGGGCTGGGTGTTGGGGGATGCAGGAGCCATGGAGTGGTGCTGCTGCATCGTGCACAGGCACTGAGGAGCCTCGTGAAGCTGCAGCAAAAAGCTCTGCCAGAGGCCCACAGGCCAAAGAAACAATATTTCCAGTACTTCATTGACCACTGCATCAGGTTAAATGTTCAGAGCAGCTCAGCTCTGCATCTTCTGGAGCCACCACAGGGCTCCAGGTTGCTCCTTTTTTAACCCTGATGGTCCAATATTAATTAGAGATTGGAAAAAACCCTTCAAATTATGTGAGAAGGTTTTTACTAACAGTAAAATCCCAACAGAGTCTGATTTTGATCCTATGGGAAAAGAGGTGTTGAAGGATCTAAAATAATTCAGCGCAGCATAAAATGCATTTTCCAGTTTATACTTTTTCAAATTCCTTATCATGTAATAATTTAAAATCAATTGAGTTATCTCTCTCTTCTATAATAAATCAGATGTGCTTTTTGATTTTCTGAGATAGAAAAAAAGGGTTTAATGTGAAGGTGATGGAGGGAGTCTAGAAAACCCCTCTGAAGCATCAGGGAGTCTGTACTGTGACTTTGGATGGATGTATTGAACATCAAACCTTCGCACTCAACACACCAGTGACTCTGGAGGGTTAATACCCAAAGCCATGGTGAGAACACCCTTGGGCTCCTGCCTTGTCTGCCCAGCTCCAGCTGCTTTGAGGATTTTACATATGGGAATTTAGGCTGGATATTAGAAAAAGGTTCCTCCCCCAGAGGGTGGTCGGGCACTGAGCAGGCTCCCCAGGGCAGTGGGCACAGCACCAAGGCTGCCAGACCTCAGGAAGGGTTTGGATGATCCTCTGGGGAACAGGGTGTGAGTCTTGGGGATGGGCCTGTGCAGGGCTAAGAGTTGGACTGGATGATCCATGTGGGTCACTTCCAATCCAGGATATCCTATGATTCTGTAATTCTAATTCTTGTGTGTGTGCAAATATTGTGTAAGTCTAAAAATTCTGAGGAGAGGTCACCAACGATCTGAGCAAACCTTTTCTAGCAGAGATTGTTCAGCTGCTGCCTCAGACTGAACTGGCAGATGCTGCAGCAGAGCTGGGGCTGTGCTCAAGGTTCTTGGCACAGTAACAGGGATGGCTCTGCAGAATATTTTGGACAGACCTGTTTCCCTCCTAAATCTACCAAACCCCAGGTTTACTGACAGTGATATAGCTCAGATATAGGCACCTGTGTTGCTAAAATCCAAACTCAGAATGCAGATATTGGATTGTCGTGTGGGAATTTTCGCCCGTGGGTTTAGTTGGCAATTAGAGGATCAATGAGCAAACCACTGTTCCTTTATCCCTGTCTTTCCTGGTGTCTTCCACAGCATGTGCCACTCAAATCAGCAGTTCCCATGGAAGTGGCTCCTCACATGAGGTCACCTCGCACACCAACCTATGCCTTAGAGTGACCCACAAAAACAGGGTCAGAAGAAGCTGCAAGAAAACCTCAAAAAACCCCTCTTTGACTCATAAAAAAAACCCAGTTTTATTTTCATCATTTATGGAGTAATTTGACATTACAAACTGTCCAAAATTCTTTCTGGAGAAAGACCAGGCCACTACTAAATGGATTGAAGCCTGATGTTCCTGGCAGCCTGCATATTACACTGATGGCTTAGAAAAAGATATTTTTTTTTACATTTAAATCTTTTAAATAGGTTATTTTTTCCTATAATCTAAAAAGGATGAAATAAAAATTACTGTTATTTCACTCCAGATATAGGTAGTAGTAAGTCACATTGATGTTAAAATATTAGATTTGAGTTCATTTTCAATTTCATGACATCCATAATAACATTGATGCATCATATTAATTTAGGTTTTCTGACATGAATAGGCTTTTTACAGTGATATTTTTATATATATACCCAAATTATTATTGCATTTCACTGTGTTTGGGCATTATGAAGGGATTCACACTTTCAACAAAGTTAATATTCTGATTGCTCTAAGAGCAAACTTGCCTTTCATTAACATATTTTTCTATATAGCTAAGCCCTACTAATGTACTGAAGACAGTTCCACTGCAACCTTTGACTGTACAGGCTTTTAGGTTTGATTCATCAACCTAATTTTCCTTAATAAGCTACTGAAAAGTCAATTAGATTTATATTGAACATCGTACCTTGAATTGCAACTAAAAGTCAAAGTCCATCTATTAAATGTGGAATAACATACATATATATACCATTATATTTGTGTGTGTGTACATGTATATACATACATTTATATTTATATACAAGGACATGGTGAGGAACATACAGCCACCATCTGTAATTCCTTAAATTCCCTGTAACACCTTTAAATTCCCATGTGCTGCTGCTTCCCTTCTCTCAGACAATGTATATTTGTGTATTCTGCACCAAAATATGGGTATTTACTTGACAGAAAACCATGCCAATGGCTGCGTATGCCCACCTGTAGGAGAATGCAATGGAGTTCATATGGATTATTTCTGTGTTTAACATTTAACATATTTACATGTACAGGGACAGAACCTGAGCTTGCATTTGAGCTGGGGTTGTAAGGAAGCCCAGACATAGGGCAGTCCCTCTCATTTTTCACACTATTACCCAGAAATGGTATTTTTGTGGGTTATTGTTTCATTTAAGTGCCTTTCTTACTCCAGAGACGACTCAGAAAATTTACTCTTGCTGAGTGGGCAAGACTGTAGGGCCCCTCACTGCATGGGCTTTCACAGGATCCTCTTGTTGCCTTACTCTTAGGACATAAACAACAAGGGGCTGGAGTATCAGACTTCACTGATGAAGAAAAAGCCCATTGATATGGTTATACAATGGTATAATGAAATATGTTGCTCTCCCAGAAATGAAGAATAAATAAAATAAGACTTCCATCTGCATTTTGACTGGAAACCCATTTTGCAGGGGATTAATTCAAGGATTAGTTTTTTGAGGGACTTTTGAAAAGGATGTGTAGTCACAGGAAAAGGGGGAATGGCTTCAACCTTCCAGAGGGCAGGGTTAGATGGGATATTGGGAAGAAATTCTTCCCTGTGAGGGTGGGGAGGCCCTGGCACAGGTTTCCCACAGAAGTTGTGGCTGCCCCATCCCTGGAAGTGTCCAAGGCCAGGTTGGACAGGGCTTGGAGCAACCTGGGCTAGTGGAAGGTGTCCCTGCCCATTGTCCAACCCAAGCCATTCTATAATTCTACTATTCTATGATAATAACATCTTAAATATCATGATTTTATGACTTACATGAGTGACACCTGTCCTTTTCACACCCAAAATACAGAAATATGGACACAATATCAGCTATTAAACAGTGTCTTACAACACCACTTATTAAATCAAGAATTGCTCATATTAGTCAATGAACTTCTGAAAAAAACACTGTTATCCTTGACACAGCATGGTTTATCCAGCATATTGACAGGCTGTGTTATTTATTCACTGTTTGACCAAACTGGACACGTAAGTGTCACTCTTTGGGAAGAAATGCAAATCTTTCATTAGTGCTTTAATTGACATTATTAATTAGATGTTATTTGCAGTACTGCTTAGAGATCCTGGAGAAGATCCATCAGAGTGCTGAATTGTCAGTTCCAGAGACCAAGTACTGAAAATATTGTTTATTTCTGTTTTCTATGTGAAGAGGTGAAAGAAGGAGGAGGGAAAAAAAAACCAAAGGACTTGCCAAAGGCTCCCCATTGAGTTGGTGGCAGAGACCCAGACCTTTCCTGCCCTTTTCTTGCGCATTTATCAGACTTTCTTCCTTGATTTTTATTTACTGAGACCCAGAAAACATAATTCACTCCTTGCTATGCTCCAGCTGGTGAGAAATTCGATGCAAGCAATTGTTGCTCCTGATTTAAAGTGGCCAGGACTGGTAAAGCTGGAGCCAAGAAACAGCCTGTGCACGGCGAGTCTCGGAGCTCAGAGCAGCCTTTTAGATCTCCTCCCCGGTGCCAAATTCTGGCTGCTCTGGGTGTCAGCTGGCAGGGCACCTGCCTCATCTCCCACAGTTTTGTTTATCCGAACACAACTTGCATTTAACCCTTTTGTTCCAGCATTTAGTGGCAGAGTAGGAGGGGGTGAAAGGATTCCAAAGACGTTCTGTCCCGAAACGCGTCGCCCACAATTTTCCCTCATGCCTGTTTTTCTCATCCTAGGATTATGGGTTGCAGGCCTGGTTCACATAGGTAATCCTCCAAAAGGTTGGATTTTTACAGCATTAAGATGAGTGTTCAAAATCTGCACTGATTTTACTGCACGTTAATCGTGTCCCTTCAGAAAGTGCAGAGACTGGGGCAAGGAGAAGCTGAGGAAAACATTTCCTACAATCCTTGCTGTTCAGCTATGTGGATAATGAGCTGGTTAGGCAGAAATTGAATTTTTTTCCCCTTCTTTTACATAGCACTGATTAGAAGCTGAACATTTAATTTCTAAATAGGAAATAAATCAGCGAGCCCTCACGCCCCACTCCCCAGCATCCACCACGCTGGGCCTTTTCACTCCCTCCCCTCTTGCTTCCTGCTGCTCCCAGGGACCAGCAATCTGTTCAGCCGGCTGGCAGAGCCACAGTCGGGAACAGCAGGATACTTAGCAGCTTTTCTGTGCTCTCTGAGCTCCCCACATGGATACTCTGCTTCATTAGAAGGGAACATTAACCCTCGGCCCGGTCCCGTGCCTGGAAACGCAGGATCCCACACAAACACTGTCCAACCATCCCAGTTGCTTTGTTGTGGCTCTCTTGTGGGAGGGGTAAAATGTCACAGGTTGCCCAGAGAAGCTGTGGCTGCCCATCCCTGAAAGTGTCCCAGGCCAGGTTGGATGGGGCTTGGAGCAACCTGGGAGTTGTCCCTGCCCATGGCAAGGGGTGGAATGAGATGACCTTTAACATCCTTTCCAACTGAAACCATTCTATGATTCCATGATTGATTGGTTGATCCAGGATGAGCTGCATTTTCTTCACAATCTCATTAGCATGATCTGTAGTAATTAGCAGGCAGGCAAGCTTACAGGTTACATGACCCTCCAGGTTCCCAAACCTTTCCCTGTGCTAAGCACTTCCCTCTGCTGTTTCCAGGGGTTTGGGTCTCTCCAGCCTCATGCCCAGTAGACAATTCTTTAATGTAGAGATTAAAAATCATTTATAGAAGGGCATGTGGTGACAGGACAAGGGGGAACAGCTTCAAAATGACAGAAGGAAGGTTTAGATTAGATATTAGGAAGAAATTCTTCCCTGTGAGGGTGGGGAGGCCCTGGCACAGGATCCCCAGAGAAGCTGTGGCTGCCCCATCCCTGGAAGTGTCCAAGGTCAGGTTGGATAGGGCCCTGAGCAATCTGGTCTAGTGGAAAGTGTCTCTGCCCATGGCAGAGGTTTGGAACAATATGATCTTTAAGGTCTCTTCCAACCCAAACCATGCTGGGATTCTATTATTCCACAATTTACTGTATATCACCATTTACCTTGACAAAGGGATTTGTGAACATAGTGTTCACATAGAGACAGGACAAAATTAAGTGGTGCTGTTCATTTTATTTAGAAAGCAAGAAAAGCGAGGCAGAGGATAATTAAGGATAAAATCAGGAAGCCTTTTTGCATTTGTCTGTTTGAACAAGAACTGGTGCCCAAGAGCATCTGAGGGACTGATCCTGAGGGGCAGATCATTCCATTCTTTTTACCCATCTGAAGATAAGTTGATTTATTTTTCAAGCCTCATCCCATAAAGGGAACTTCCAAATGGTGATTGATTTTAGACATCTGCCATAGGATGGGGTGAACTGGCTTCTGCAAATTCTTTGTTACCCAGTGTTTTGTGCAAAACATTGCAGTAAAGGCAGTGACAGAACTGATAGACAAGTCCTTTTTTTTTCCATATCCCAGACTAAATTCAGGGCATGTGGTCTCATGGCACAGGGACAAGAAGACCCAGTGAATCATGCCTGGAAATCATGGGAGAATAGAGTGAGGTCCCACATGGAGAACATAAAGGCCAGAGTACACTGGGCTGGCACAGGCAGGACTGATGTACAGATATGATCAATAACATTTAAGGGAAATTATGGCTTTCTTCTTTTCTTGCTCTTTCTTGCCAAAGGATGTGGAACTAGAAGTGGACTGAGGTCACCATAGCAACTGAGCATCACCCAAACGTTCTGTGAACCCTTCCTATGAGTCTGGCTGTCACAGGAGCATCCATCAGAGAGCAGGATCAATGCAATTACTATTGAAGGGTCTCCCAGCTCTGAAGAGGGCAGGGGTCATATTTCAGAGAAAAGCAAATGTTTTCCAAACCAGAAACACAAAAAAATAAGAAACATTGTCCAATGGAGATTAACAGTTATGAAATAACTCCTAGAGAAGGAAGCAAATTAAAACCCTTGCTTAAAGGTGAGAATGAATGAGTTCCCACCACACCTAAAATCTTTCAGTCAACTGAAACTCCCTTCCCAATTATTAGAGTTAAGATCAGAAAAACAAACAGAGCAAAGACTGTTAGTAGGGGTTGAAGGATCTGCCCACGTTGCACCTACAGTGATACTTCAATTTATCATCTTTTGCTGTCTAAGTGTTCTCCAATCTGCTCAGCAGCTCTCAGTAACTTCCACCCTTGAATTCTTCCCAAAGGAGCATGATTTTTTTTTTCCCCAAGGGCAAATTAGCTTTCAAATAATTGCCAAAGGTCTCGAGCTGTGTTATAGCTTTCCCGTGGCCACTGCAGGATATCATCTTGCAAAGGACCAAGGACTTGATCTTTAGCTGAAATGTTCCTGGTCATGCTACATATTTGAGTACAGAGGCACAGTCTTATATCCCCATAATTTGGTGGGAAAAGCCACAAGATGTCATTTTTTTTTTCCCAATAAAAAAACACCTAAGAGGCCTCAGCTACTTGATTAGAAATGTAGGTCCAGTTGCTATTCTTTGATGACAGGATTTTCCTCCCATTTCCCTCTGCATTGCAGAGGGACTCTGTGGTGCTGTGACCGAGGAGGTTTAATTACAGCTTGTCCTCCTCGCTCTGGAAAAGCTGGAGTAATCCCATGGCTTTCCTGCCTCTGTAAAGCCCAGGGATGAAAACCAGCATGAAATTACTTGTTATCCAGCTACTGCTATTATCTTGGTTATTGGCAAGACTTATTATTTTGAACATCAGCACTTGGTAGGTCTCTTGTACCCATTCTTTGTGTCACAGTTCTTTCTAGGACTTGCTGAGCACTCAGCAACAATGACACAGATGCAATCTGCAGACAGCTCTGAAAGCTGTCCAAAACCTGCATTAGGAGTGTATATGTACATGGTTTATACATAAAACTATATAAATACATGTGTATATATTAATGATTACATATAAAACAGATAACCTTGCATTGAACTTGCTTCTGAATGATCTCACATAAAATTAAGGATGAAACTAAGGTATGCACGGAGCCCTGGTTGCTTCAAAGACTAGAGAAGCTCTGATTATTATTCCAGTGATGAAAATGCTGTGGGATGGGTCTGAAAACAGACACTACTCCTTGGTTACTTGTTTTTCTTCCCTTGGTTTCCATGCAGGATGTTGAAATGCCCACTGGGGTGAGGTATCCTTGAATAGGAATGTAGACCTTTGCATTGATCTTTTGCCTTTTTGACAGGCAAATGTGATTTCCAATTTCAGCCTGCTGCAATGCTGACCTTAATTTCAGCAGTAGCAAAGAAAACCTGCATCCTTTACTTCAGTAGAAAATAAGCACACGACCTTCCAGAGGCATTTTGGTGTTTAGAAGGCTCCTGATCTGGTCACCTTTGTCACCTTTTTGTTCTGCCTATATCAAAAAATATCAATACATAACCCAAACTAATAGAAATTGTAATTTGCAAATGTTTTCAGCAGCTTTCACCTTGGGAAGTCAATGACTTTTATTGTCTTTTCACCCAGCTTGGGAGTTATGTGCCATTTTCACAGTGGTACATGGTCAGCTCCTAAAGAATTTCCCAGGACAGTCTCCCCAGAAATGACACCGAAGGGCTTTCCACACATAAAGATGTAGCATCATTTCCCCTCTCATTAACTCTTCTCTTGTCATCTTATTCTGATTGATTAGGGATAAAATCTAAACCCAGGCAGGAGGAAAAAAAGCCACACATGGCTTCCCAAATCCAATTAACCCTGAATTCATAAATCCCACTGTCCACCCATGGCATCTCTAGTGCAGCATACATGAGGCTTGGGGTTCTTACAGAATCAATTAATCAATTAATTAGTATAACAAAGTACTTGAGTGCTTGCCTGAGTGTTTTTAATGGGATCAGTAATAGACTATTTTCAATTTCTTGGGACAACAAAGCTTGTTGATGAGCACTGAAGTCCTGCAACTCCCAGAGTAGCAACAAGCCAAACATTTTGGTTCAAAAATATGAGCACAGGCTACAATTCCCTCTTAAACTTTTTAATACCTGGATAAATTCTTTATTTCTAGAGGATTTTAATTAGGATTTAATTAGGAACCCTTAATCCTGGTATCAACACAGGATGGGTTTTGTGTCATTGACAAAACTTATGTACATTTTCTCTGTCTTATATGTCTTGTAGTAATGATCTTTTGGGGGTGTAGCAGGTGGTGATCTAGACATTCTGAGTGGTTGGAAAATTCAGTAGGAGCTACTCATATTTATTACTTGGGTTTGTGAATGAAAGCATTTTCCAAATGGGGAGCATATGGCAATGCTCAGTAACTGCCTATTATCATTTGTATTATATTATGTATTATGTAGTATTTTTTTCCTGCAAATCCAAGAACTAAAAATATGCTCATTTCTGATCTGGCTACTGAGTTTCATCCAGTGGTTCCTTTGACTAATGTGGCTTTTTTTTTTATAGATTCTGACTATCTAAGCTGTACAGTACAAAGAAGAAAAAAAGCACAGACTTTCTTTCTGTAGATTTCCATTGCCAGGTAGTATCACCTCTGTCTGGAAAAAAACAAAACAAAACAACACAAAACCAAACCAAACCAAACCAAACCAAAAAATACAACAGCAACAAAACCAACCAAACAAACAAAAAACAACCCCCCCAAAACACAAAAAACCAAACAAAAAACAAAACAAAACAAACAAACAAAAACAGAAAAAAAAAGAAAAAAGGGAAAAAAGAAAAAAAAAGGGGGAAAAGAACAAAGCAGAGAAAATTGTCCAGCTGGGAGAGCAGATCACTATGTCAGGGCCATCTCCAGGTCTTTCTATGCCCTACTGAAATGTAACATCACAGCTTGACATGTTTTTCTTCTTTCTTCCTTTGCAAAGATCCCTTAGAATGCTTTAAATGTCCCTTTTCCTGGAATGGGTGTCTCTGGAGCCAGGGCTGGGAAGGCACTTGAGAAACAGTGACACACAACAGAGAGATCATGGGAGTTACAGCTCCTGGGGAAAATAAGGCTTGTGGGCATCAGTCAAAGAAATCAATGCTGAAGAGGGAAAGAAATTAATATCTAGGAACCATCTAGAAGGAAATCATTGTAAATCCCTAAATTTCTAGAGGAGAAAAGGCTCAGGAACTAATATGCTTTTTCCACATGGGGAGATTTTGAGAACGATATTTTCGTTCACAGTTTGCATTTGAAAGGAATGAATGAAAAATTCTGGTGAGCTGGGAGGATCAGAGAGGTGAAATGGAATTTTAGGAGGGTTGCCAAAGACACAGAATGGGATTGAACATTAGGCTTTCTGTGTGATGTTGACAGCAGCTCAACTGTTACTCCTTGGTTCAGTTGCAGTGAAGGTTAAAGCAGAACATATTAAAACCAGCAACAGCTGGCATTTTTAGCTAAATCCATAGCTAATTTTTTGAAAAAGCCTCTCTCCAGGTGACAGTTTAGTCAGTTAACTTTTATTGTGTAGACTCTTTTATTTTTTCCCATTTTACTGTAGGTGGAAATCAGACATCCAAGGAAAGGCAGCTAAGTTCCTTTCTGAAACGTATAAAATGAGCAGACCCCTCAAGTGACTTCACCCATCTCAAAACAAGCATCTGAGAGGGGTCAGAGGAAACATCTTCTACAAGTTCCTATTGATTTCTATTCACTGAATCTGAAATCCATGTGTTCACTTCAGACTTTCATACATAATTTTTAAATACCCAAAGCCAAGTGAGATACCTTCTCCCCACTCTTTAACACATCCTATGATTTCCCTTTTATTACACTGCACCCACAGGTGCTTCATAGGACAAAAGTATAATTTAAAGTTATTGCTGCAGTTTGTAAAAATGATTTATGGTCATATAAAAATTTGCTGTATTAAGAACAATTTTACTATTAATAAATATTACTGTTGGTACCCAGCCTAGTTCCACATTCTAGAAACACAGCAGCAGCCAGAGGACACTGTAACAATCCCCAAAATGTGATTAGCCATGTCTTAGGAACATTAGAGTTCTCTAATAACCCTTTACTTAAGGAACCATCTTAAAGGTGGCCTTTTTTCATTAAACCCTCATTGAAACAAATAGACTTGGCTAATTAAAATTAGCAGCAATAACAGTGAAAGCTCCTGCTGATTCACCCAGGAGAGTGATTAGAGATGTCAATAATTCCACCTTGGGGTCACTGGTGTAAACCAAGCCCGGTCTGGAGAGATTTCCAACCGCTCCAGATTAAATGTTTATTTGTTTATTTAATGAATTACGAATCTTGGGTTTGTTCCTGCTGAACAGATGTCCCAAAACCCCTCAAACCCAGCCCTACATGAGGTAACAGCTGTCACTTTTATTAGTGATCCTTTGAGGAGAGAAATAAAGCAGGACATATGTTTACGCTGGATGGACTATTCCTCCCTCAGGGTCAGACTAAAACACTGCTACAGGTCAAATGTGAAGTTCAGTGTGTGAAGAGATCTGTAAATCCTAGGCAAATTACTTAAAAATATTATTTCAGCCCTTTATTTTACAGAGGTCTAGTTAGATGGGGCTTTTTGTTTTATGTATATATATTTAATTGCTTTTCTGAAGCCTGTATTATTTTTTTATTAAAAAAAATTATTTTCCATTAGAAAAAAATATTTTTCATTAACAGGTAACAGTTTAATTAAGATCTGCAATCAATCTATTAAGTTAATCTTGTTTGTGAGGTGGGACATGATCACACACTGGTGGAGTTTGCAGCCCTGAGTCTCAAGGGTCAAGTGAAGGGTAAAATCATGATTCCAAAATTTAGCACAGCAAAATTCCAGATGTTCAAGGAATTAATCAACAGGACCCCCTGGGAAACTGCCCTCAGGGACAAGGGAGAAGAACAGAAGTGGCAGATGTTTAAGGATGTTTTCTACAGAGCACAAGAGTAAGAAATAGGGCAACAAAGGCAAGAGATGGGCACGGCTGAGTCAGGACCTGCTGGTCAAACTAAAGGGCAAGAATGGAATGTACAGGCAGTGAAAAAAGGGACAGGGATCCTGGGAAGGGTGTAGGGATGCTGCCTGGTTGTGCAGAGATAACTTCTATTTTGTAGTCTCTTTCATTTTTTCCCATTTCACTGCAGATGGAAATCAGACATCCAACTCTAGGCAGTCAAACTCCTTTTTAAATCCATGGAAAACGAGCAGCCTCCTGCAGTGACCTCACCCATCTCAAAACAAGCATCTGAGAGGGGTCAGAGAAAGCACCTTCTACAAGTACCCACTGATTTCTATTCACTGAACCTGCAATCCATGTGATCACTTTTGACTTTCACATATAACTTTTAAATATCCAAAGTGTGACACCTCCTCCCCACCCTTTAAGATTAACTCATCCTATGATTTCCCTGTTGTTACACTGCACCCACAGGTGCTTCGTAGGACAAACTTTTTAGAAGTATAATTTGAAGTTATTGCTGAA
The DNA here is from genome assembly GCF_003984885.1 of Neopelma chrysocephalum. Lineage (NCBI taxonomy): Eukaryota > Metazoa > Chordata > Aves > Passeriformes > Pipridae > Neopelma > Neopelma chrysocephalum. Next base: position 1,747,486 of record NW_020897764.1, read on the forward strand.
GTTTGTAAAAAATGTGCAGGGATGGGGCCAGGAAGGCCAAGGCAAACCTGTGCCTGGATGAGCTGAAATGGGGGCATTTAAAAGTGAGGATTTCAGCATTCCTGGAGCTGTGCATGAAACACTGCCTCCCAAAAATTGTGCTCTGTGTGTGGCCACGCAGAGAAGGCAGATTTTGGACTCCAGACTGTAAATGAATAATTAATTGGCGAAATGATCTTTGGGAAAAAGGATCCTGGGGGACAGTGATGAACTTGTTCCTCAAAGGACAGTGCTAATTAAGCGATCTGCAGCAGCAAATGGACAAATGTGTGTTAATTATCAGGGGCACAAGGATGTTTCTACCTTGTTTCTACAGACCACAAAAAAGCATGATGGACCTTCTGCATCTCACCAGAAACCTTTAATTCCCACTGACTTCTCCCTTGACCCCCAGCCTGGGAGCTCCTCACACTGGTCATCTCAAGCCTGTGTCCTCCTTAAGCACAAGCAAAATCTGCTCTGAGTGTTAATTATTGACTAAAATAAGTTCAAATTGTTTTATCCAAGACCCAAACACAGATTCAGGTTTAGTGAGTTTAGTGAACATTCCCTTAGAAGTTACATTTGGTGATATTTTCATGTCACATAATCTGTGAAGGCTTTTTTCAAACATTCCCTCCCATCCCTGTGCACACACACTCACATCTACACAAAAATATCCTGCTTTTCTAGTTTCTTAACCAAAGCCCAACTGTAGTTTTTTTAATTTCTCTTCATACTGAGGATCTAAATGAGGGTTTACACTCGTGCTGGGCCACGAAACTTTACCAGACAGAGGCAGAGAACAAAGAAAAGATACTTTACCATCTTCAGAGATGATGAATCTGAACAGTGCAGGACACTTGACAAAGACAATTTCACCCACACTTGCAGGTTTCCAGCATGTAATGTTGTCCCACATTCCTGGGCAACCTAGAGGAGAGAAAGAGAGATAAAATACATTACATTAGTGGTGGAAGGAGGGATAAAATACATTAGTGGTGGAAGGAGGGATAAAATACATTAGTGGTGGAAATCCATTCCTTTCTTCACACTGCTATTGTGCTTTATAGTTGGTTCTTCCTTCTATACACAAAAAGGTGTTTGTTTAGAATAATAAACAGTATCAATTTCCCTGGAATAAAATAATTTTCTTTCACAGAAATAGCATAAAATAAGTAGTAGCACAGTAATGGCCAGACTCTGCTCTTGCAGAAGGATGGCATTCCTTAGCCTCAATTAAATCAACAAATTTTCCCTTGAGTATGAAATCTGCTGCCATTCAGCTATCTTTCAGAACTTCTGGATTAATTTTTTAAAACTATTTATGGATCATATCTTTGATTAAACTCTATGAATTCCTGTTGGCTCTAATCCTTGTCAAAGGTTGGGCACTGGCACATTTTGGAAATCGTCTGAAAATTGAAAAGCAGTTTCTGCTTCATCCTACAGCTATTTATGTGGATATGTGAGGGAAACTCACCTCTTTAATGCTGTTTATTTTCTAAAAATACATTGTGAAAAGTCCTTCCTTAGTGAAGAAGTGTCTTAACATCACTCATTATCTTTACTGCAGCCTTTGTTCTACAGAATATAAACTCACAATGTCAAAAGGAGGATTTTGACCTCTAGTGACAAACTGGCTTCCAAGAGGGATAAGTCCTCCTGTAATTCTTAAAACCACCATCTTACCAGCTCACAAACCTGGAAGGCTTATCCAGTTTATCCAGAGCAATCTCTAAAATCTCCTACAGATGTTTAAAAAAATGACTTAGTGAAGGAACCTCAAATGGGATCAACTTCTACCTCAGAAGGAAAAGAAAGAAAAACTGGATCTAAGCACCTCTGTTTATTTGCATTTGATGTTGAGATCAAGCACATAATCTTATCAACTGCTAAATGCCACCAGCTCCAGGATTTTATAAATCGTTTACCATTAATATGCTCTGTCTGACTATGTGCCAAGGAAAATAAGATTTCAGCAAAAATTACTTCCAAGTGTTACTTCCTGACTGGCACAAGTACAATATAATGAGCTATGGGTGATGAACTTGTAAAAACATCACAAGTGTGGGCTTTATCAGCTCTGGTGATAGTAGCAGATTTCCATCAGCGGAGGATGTTCGTTCACAGGACTGGAATTGGCATCTTTTTTCCGTCGTCTTCAGTGGCAGGGAATCAAATCCTCTGTTTCCTCACAAAAATATGAGCCATGAGTGGTGGGCAGAGCAGTTCTGAGGGATGTGGGGTTTGAAGAACCAGGTCGGTGCCAAACAAAGTTGTTCTGATGTGTAATAATGTGATAATGTTGTGATAATAACAACATGTTACACATTACGAGGGTGACAGATGCCAAAAAGTGGATAAATACTCTTTCAAACTAAAGGCTGCAGCATCAGATTGCATTATATGCATAATATAAATTGATAATCACATAAAATCCTGACCCTATTACGTAAAATCCCTCAGCTTTCAGACCCACCAAAATACAACATTACTGCAAAAAAAGCTCATTAAATCATGACAGGAGCTGAAAGAAAAAAGGAATCATTTACATTTGCCCCTACTCCTCTTTTTTTCCACCCTTACCCCATATTGTTTCCTTTGCCAGATGAGGATCCCATGATATGAGTGCTGTGATTCGCCAGAACGTTTCTAAAAGTCTCAAAGGCTGGGGTTTGAAAAGTTTGAAAGCTCTCAGGCACATGGTGGGATTATTGGGGTGTCCTGTGCAGGGCCAGGAGCTGGAATCGATGATCCTTGTGGGTCCCTTCCAGCTCAGGATATTCTATGATTTTGTGATCCTGTTTATGTACTAAAGATGGAAATCAAGATCATATTGAGTGCTATTAGAATTTATTGTCTGTAATGACAGTTTGTGTCTGTCCACGCACTAGGAATTATATTTTCCATGTAAATCTGAAGATGTTAGCAATAAGTTTACAGCTCTCTGATGTATGGCCCTCTGTGAAAAAGTAAATTATATGTAAATATCCATGTTAATGAGACATTTGCTTACAAGAGGTGCTGAAGACAATCAAAGTAGTTAATGAGATCTTTGGAGAACCACCTGTTAGCCTTGCTTAAATTAACTTCCTTATTTTGAATTATTATTTCAACATCATTTGTCTTCCAAACACTGGGATAGCAATGGATGCTGCAAACCAGCCCTGAGGAATGCAAGGAAATCCTCACACTGCAGAACAGGGAGTGCAGCCACAGTATAAATATCTCATAACAGTGTGTTTGAAATTCAGTTACACCAGGTGGCTGTTTTTGTAGCAACACCACGCAGAGATAAAAAATAGCCCCCTTTAAAAAGTCATTATAAGTTCATTGTGCTAGAAAACACTGATGTGCTGACACTGGGAGAGAGGGGGAAAGAAGCAGCAAGTCAAGTAATTTACCTTAGTCACTAAAATAGCTGAGTGATGGAGATTGTAAAGAATTCACCACCAATAAATTGTCTGATCCTGCCTGGAAAAGCAGGTTGGAAAAGTGCAATTTTAGAAGAGCAAAGAAAAGGATGACAAAAAAAAATGGAATTAAATGGAATAAAGGCCAGTGTGTACAATCTCTCTGCGTTTGTAAACCATGATAACAGCCAGAAACTCCTGCTGGGGGAAATCTGCCCACGGAAATCAATGTGACTTGAGTGTGAAACTGCCCAGCAGGGACCCCCCTGGCATGGACAGGGTGTCTCCACTGCCCTGTGACGTAGGGATGCCCGAGCAAGCTCTGGAAGAGGCAGCTCACACCCTGCAAGGAGAAAGGTACAGCTTCGAGTGGGCAATTTTCCTAATTTTTAGCATGTTAGAAATCAGTAATAATAATAATAATAATTAAAAAAAAATTTGAAGAATAAGATTTCACTGGGCCAGAATGAAAAAAGAATTATTACAAGTAGGGGTCTTGCTAACGGATGGTCTTGAAAACAAAGCAGAATCACAGAATCATTAAGGTTGGAAAAGCCCTCTCAGGTTATGAAGCCCAACCACTAACACAGCACTGCCAAGCCCAGCACTGAACCACGTCCCCAGGTGCCACATCCACATGTTTTTGAATGTTTCCAGGGATGGTGATCCCACCATTTCCCTGGGCAGCCTGTTCCAATGCCTGAACACCCTTTCAGTGAAAAAATTTTTCATAATATCCAATCTAAACCTCTCCTGGAGCAACTTTAGGCTGTTTCCAGAAAGCACAAATCTTGCCTTCCCTTCCCATCTATGCACTGCAACCTGCAGCCTGGAATTCAGTTTGGCAAACGAGGAATTCATCTCAGATAACATAAGTGGAGTACTAATGCTTGGTGTAAGTACTTATGTCCTCTTTGTAGTATGGGCAGAAAAGGGCTTCAGCTTGGGTAGTTAGCTCTTCTTTGATGGCTGGGTGATCCTTTGGGAGCCAATATTCCTTGCTGCTGACTTTTGAGGAAACACAAAATGATCTCTCAACCATAGGATTAGTCCAGATTGGTTTAACTTCAGCTGGCTAAGCCTTACCCTTTCGCCCTGTTCAGCCAAGCAAAGTTTCATCTGCAGTCCATGGAAAGAGTCTTTCTAGACAGGGATAATCCCATTTTAAGGTGGCAGTCCAGGGGAATCACCCTGTAAGGTGGAGTTGCATCTCTCCACTGACTACACTCAGTAGGAGGAGGTTAAGAACTAGATTAATATATACAGCTGCCTTTTCAATGGTTGAAGTCTGTATTCCTTACAGAGTCTGGTTGGTGTTTTGGAGTAGACGTGGACCAACTCTTCCCTCTGGGCACAGTGACTGCTTATGAAGACCCCCATGATCACTCCCTACATCTCTGTCTCAAGCTTCTTCTTGTAACAGTGAGGTAAAATTCATGTTTAAATTGTGAACTCCCTGTGATTGGATCCACCATGCACTTTTGCTTCAAAAACCAGCCTGATTTCAGCTGAAGCACAACGTGGATTTTATATGGATTTCACGACGTTCAAGTTTAAATTCAACACGGTTGAAGCTGAGGGAGGTGCCTCATATACCTAAGGATGGATCTGGCCTGGCAGCCACTGAAAAAGAACAGCTCTTTCAAATAAAAAGGTCATATTTCTTAACAAGGAGAAAACTTTTATATTTTTTTTATTTTATTTATGATTGCAGAATTTTCTGATGAATTTTTAAAACTAAACCTAACACCAAAACCATTCTAGTCACTCTACCTCCATGGAGATCCACACAAACCTTATTCTCATCTTTCTCTTACAATTAAGCCTCTTGGAGGAAAATACTCTCTCTCTAACCTGCTACTTCTGGCAGCTGAAAGGCTCCCTCTTGCCTGAAGTTTCTGGATAAGCACCAAGAGAAAAAAAAAACAAACAAAAAACCAACTCAAAGCAAGCCATGCTGGCAGAAGAGCAGTGATAAACAGCTCTGTTGAAATTGCTTGTGGTCCCTTATCTTCCTTTTCTTCTCTGTCTAGGGCTGTCTTGAGAGTCACAGTTTGATAGTGGGTAGATTAAAAAAAAAAAAGGTTTTAGGCAGCCACATAGTTGAAGTTCACTGAGCTCAAGGAATGGACCTCGTTTTAAGTCAACTGAGGATAAAGCCTGCTATCTTTCACCAACAGTCACTGTGTCACCAGGACTGTGTTCAAACACTTATTTTTTATAGATTTGTGTCCTGTTTTCTTATGGTGCCTCTACCACCATACCCTCATTTACACTCTGTATTTGAATCCTCTTTGCAGTCTCCACAACATCCTCCCGTGTCCTTATCCTGCCCTGGTGAAAAATGCTTCCTCTCATCTCTGTCAGATTTTTGGCAAGAGGAGATGCAAAAGCAGAGATGTGGGTTTTTGGATGTGTTTTTTTTTTGTGTGGTAACTCACTGCTCACTCCATCCCTGCTCCAAAGACAGTGGGTAACTCCTACCTGACTCCTTCTCAATGACAACCACTGCTTTGACATCTTTTTTATACTCAGCACAACATTTTCACAAAAAAGGGGAGTGAAAAAAAGTGGAATGACAGGACAATGAACAAAGGGATTTATGGATTCACACACAGACAAAAGTGAATGGACAAGAATTTGCATACAATTTGTTCCCTTGGCAAATCAAGGAAAAATGTAATTACATAAATGATAGACTTCTGTATTTTTCATGTAGGGAAATAAAAGCTTGAGATGAAAATCCATCCTTCTGGCTTTACAGCATTCAGTTTGATTTTCAGTTCCTCTGCTCATTTATTAGTTTAAAATATCACCTTCAAGGTCATATTGCCTTCAGGAGAGTAATATCAAAGGAAATGCAATGCTACAAGCCAGCATATTAAACTGAATTATGTGGTGCACAGTAACTTCTAAAGGGCATCCTACATATAAAGCCTTTCAGAGAGAGGGGGAATAGGAGATGGGTGCTCTCTGTTCCTTCATAAATCCTGGTAAATACCAAAATAAATAAGGGCTTAAGCATGGTCTGGGTGTGGGGCTTGGATTTTCAAAAGTAATTGACATTTCAAAGTGCAGGTATCTTAGAGGAGCTCCTATTACAGGAATGGGGTTTCTGGAGGTGTTTGGGGTCAGGCAGGAAACTTGGAGCTCTGTCAGATTCAGCCACATGTGTTCACAGCCCACGTGTGTTCAGAGCCAAATTCTGGGCTGCACCAAATGCAGCGTGGGCAGCAGGGCAAGGGACGGGATTCTCTCCCTCTATTTGGCTCTGGTGAGATCTCACCTGGAGCACCACATCCAGCTCTGGGGCTCCTGACACAGGAAAGATGTGGAAATGTTGGAATGAATTCAGAGGAGGCCCCAGAGATGCTCCGAGGGCTGGAGCCCCTCTGCTCTGGAGCCAGGTTGGGAGAGCTGGGGGAGTTCACCTGGAGAAGAAAAGGATCCAGGGAGACCTGAGAGCCCCTTGCAGGGCCTAAAGGGGCTCCAGGAAACTCTGGACAAGGGCCTGGAAGAACAGGATAAGGGGAAATGGCTTCCCACTGGCAGAGGACAGGGTTAGATGGGATATTAGGAGGAAATTCTTCCCTGTGAGGCCCTGGCACAGGTTGTCCAGAGAAGCTGTGGATGTCCCATCCCTGGAAGTGTCCAAGGCCAGGTTGGACAGGGCTTGGAGCAACCTGGGCTAGTGGAAGGTGTCCCTGCCTGTGGCAGGGGGTTGGAATGACATGACCTTTAAGGTCCCTTCCAACCCAACCATTCCATGATTCTATGATTCTATAGTTTCTTTTGGAAGTCCAGACCATAAGAGAGTAGAAATGTAACATCAACTGAAGATCCAGAGTAAGCTATAAAAAAGGAAATACATCCAAAAATGGAGAAAAACACTAAAGGAAGACATTCAATGCTGGAAAAGAGAATAGTTGATCATGCATAAGCAAAAATCCCAAACTTATTCTTTCCTTAAAATGTCACATATACAAAGCAGGCATGAAGGACTGAGTACAAGGGAAAGCTGAGCAGAGAGAAGGGAAAAGTTCTTTTTCCTTCCCACTTCTGCCCCTGATTAAGTCTGGAATTATTTGAACAAGGTCTATCCATGCTTTCATCGTGTCATTTGTACCAGTTACTACATAAGAATTAATTTCTCTATCCAAGTTTTGTTACTGGTGCACCGAGATGCTCCTGGTGTTGTCTAACATGGTATTAATTCCCCTTACCAGGATAATTGTTATATGTGTAATCCCAAGAGAAATTCCACGTTTCTTTTACAGTGCATGAATTAAAACAAACAACTGTGGAGGGCACTGCTAGAGGGTTTCTAATCCTCATAAAATCACAGAATCATGGATTGGTTTGGGTTGGAAGGGACCTTAAAGATCATCCAGTTCCAACCCCCTGCCATGGGTAGGGACACCTTCCACTAGCCCAGGTTGCTCCAAGCCCTGTCCAACCTGGCCTTGGACACTTCCAGGGGTGGGATATCCACCACAACTCTGGGCAACTTAAGATAAATTATCATCTGGAGATGTGTCTTTTCTTTCCTGATTAGAAAAGGCACCAAGAGAGAGCCTAAGTTTAGTCTTAAAACAGATGGAATTAGAGGAATTCCACACGTATAGTCCAAGTGACTCTGCTGGAGTGGCGTGTGAAGAACAATAAACTGGGATCAAACTCAACAGGAAGTTGATCCACCTTAACATTTTCCATCTCCTTTCTTTAAATAACTGCTGTCCCTGTATAAAGTTACTCAACACTATATTAATCATTATTTATGATTATTTAGAATCTATTGTTTATGTAATGACATTTAAAATAGCACTTTCTACTGGTACAGCATTATCAGCAAAGTGAGTTGTTTTATGAGATGACATTTTCAGACGTACTAAGTGCAGCACTATTTGCAAAAAAACTATTAAAAATATCAGCTTAATTTATGAAAGAGAACATCAGAAACATTATTTGAGATATTCCACTTCTAATGCACCAAGTTAATCATAGATTATACTAAAAACTAAAAGGGGAAGTACCCAAAACACTGAGGTTTTTGGAATGGAATGATGGATTTTCAAGCATATTATTTTTATAGATAAACATTATACAATTATAATAATATTACTTAATTATAAATTTAATACATGTATTATTATAAATAGACAGTTATTGCATATGATTTCCTAAATATTTAAAATATTATATAAATATTAATCTATAATTATGTATTGAATCATATTTATACATTATATGTTTTATATTATATTTTTATATATCATATATTTATATATTGTAGCTAAACTTATAAGTATTATAAAACATTTTAAAAAACATATCATCTTTATGAAATATGCTGCATTTGATAGCATTTTTTTTCCTTGAAGACTTGATGCAAGGGCAAAGATCAGCTTTTAAATTACGGGAGCTGCTATTTATAATTGGAGAGGTGTAAACTCTTCTTCTCCTTTTAAAGCTGTTTAGCTCTTTACAGTCACAGGATATTTATTTCTAAGCTCACACTCACTGCTGTTCTCGCATTGATACCTGCCAAGAAAACCTCATCCAAGAAAACCTCCAGAATCCTTTAAGTGCTGCCAACCAATTGGCCTTAGGTGAGCTTTGAAGAGTTTTAAAGGGGGAACTTCAACTTGGCAAAATCTGGGAACATTTCTTTGTCTAATTATGCACCAGAGTAAAAAGCCAATGAGCTGTGAAATTGAGAAGGGTTGTTGCTTTTTTAGACTTTTTTTTAAAAAAAATAAAAAAAGTTTGGCTGTTCCTCCCTGAGAAAGTCACCACTTTGGTGTTCTGGAGGCAGAGAGGCTCTGTGGGATTGCTGAGAAAACTGGGAGATTTGACTCCAACACTGCTGGAGGATGGGATGACACTCACAAACTGCCAGAAGTTGAGCCAGTGCCAAGCTCACCAGCTGCAGATAATCTGGCATTGCTCGGGATATGGGATGTGGGAGATCCTGGGGTCTTGCCTGGTAGCAGCTGGTGCCCCTCGTTCCTTTATTGTTGGAGCAGCCAGAACATCATTGTCCTACCTCACCACCAGCCCTTCTGACTCACTGCCCCCTTCTTAGGAGGAGAAGACAATATCCTGTGCTTTAGCAACTCTATCTTTCATCAATTCTCCAAGCTGAGACAGATGGGAAAAAGGGAGGCTTTTCCATCAGTGCTTTGCAGGCTTTTCATCCATCACAGGGCCACAAATTTTCCTCCTTACATGACTGGGCTCAGAGTGATTTCTGGGAAGAGCATGATAAAACACAGGCTGAGGGATGCAGAGTTAAGGCAGAGTTTGAGAAGAAACCAAGAGAGTAAGAACCACAAAAATGTGTTCCTCTTCCACACAGCCTTGGTCAGACCCTATCCAAAGGGATTCTGCACTTCACAGGCACAACCTGCCCACAAAAAGGGATTTCCTAAGACAACAGGGTGGAGCTTGTCTTTCTGAAAAGTTTCAATCAACAATATTGGCTAAGCCTACAACTGGTTGTGCTGATGGAGGAACTGGATAGAAACAAACAAATAAATAAATAAACATAAAATATTATACATATAATATATTCCTCCCACAAGTACTAATGTGCCTCACAGCGAACCCTGGCTTTCAACTAAGGCTGTAGGTAAGGAATCTTTCCAAGCTGGGTGGCTGAACTGCTCACTGCCACTTTTGCAACCCCAGGAGGGATATTTGGCACATTATGAGTTTTTATGGGCCTGTGAAGGAGACATCTGTAAGGATCACTGGGATAAACAGTTGCCATGGAGACAGAGAAAGCAGAAATTTTTTCAGACTGTCTTTTTGGTGTTTTGGAGTCTGCATTCCTTTGAAAATGGAGAGATGATTTCATTGCATGGAAGAAGATGAGATTTAATAGCAGGTCTCTTGAGCCATGAGGATTCCCAGTAATAAATTCAGGGCTTCAAATCTTTTCTGTCTCAAAAGAAAAAAAATGACAACGTCTTTCTTTGATTGGTTCATTTCTAACTAATCTCACAGCAGCACTAAAGTGGGACTAAAATGTGACACAAACCTTGAAACAGTGTCTGAGTATGAGGTTATACTTCATTCTTTCAAAATCCCAACACAGGAGAACAGGATTTTCAGTGGGATTTATTCAGGCAAAGCCTGAGGTCAATAATTGCCCAATCAATAACATTTGTCAGGAATTTTGACTTGTTTCTATAAGGATAAATAGACTAAAAAAAAAACCCAGGCAGACACTGAACAACTGAGAATAGCAGCTGACCTCAAACCTATATGATTGATAATTTCAGAAGTTTTATTAAATTATGTTTCACAAATGGTAGGATCCCTCAAGAGGAATTTACAAACTATTACTATTTTGGTTTCAGGCTAGCTCTTTTTACAGCTGGAAAACAAACCCAAACAAAACACAGTAAGTGGTGACATTGTAAATTCTGACCCCTGTGCTCCCCACCTTCTTGCTTTCCTGGTGTTTATAAATACAGTTATCCCAGTGGAAAAGGCAAGGCTGTAGTAGAAGATAACTTAGAACAGAACCTGGGCCAAATTCTCTCCTGATATAACCACAGTGACGCCAGTGTGGATACTCTGGAGAGGCATTTGTTCCTTGTTTACTCCTCCAAACCTTCTGAGAATGAGAAATGACTGAATTAAATAACTTAATTTCTTCCAGCGTGCAAAATCCATAATCTCTCCTGGAAATTGTTCTAGTGGTGACTCAAACAATTCCTTATTAGAGCCCATGGGATCTCATGATCTACTGGAGGAAACAAAGGAAATAAAGACATTACAACAAGCCAGTTCCTACCCTGGGAAGGGGCATGTTAACATATTGCATTTTATACTCCTTGACAGGAGACAAACACTGTCAGGGTTTAACAAAGGCTGTCTCCTGGTCTGTGCTGAACTTTTCTGACTGTGTTCAGAGAGTGAAAAAAAAAAACCTGAAAATCAACAGTGATCCAGCCTCACTAGGATTACACAAAACTGGGAATTTTGGTCAGTGTGACAGGGAACAAAGAAGGTTGGTGAAAATAAAGAGTGAGAGGTATCAAGAGATGAAAAAGGAGGTGGAGTGCTTGAGGAAGTAGGACAAAGAGGGTGCTAGGGAAGGATGAAGAACTGTAGTGATCATTCATAGAACAGCTTGGGTTGGAAGGGACCTTGAAGATCATCCAGTTCCAACTCCCCTGCCATGGGCTGGGACACCTTCCACTAGCCCAGGTTGCTCCAAGCCCTGTCCAGCCTGGCCTTGGACACTTGCAGGGATGGGGCAGCCACAGCTTCTCTGGGCAACCTGTGCCAGGGCCTCCCCACCCTCACAGGGAAGAATTTCTTCCCAATATATATCTAAACATCTCCTCTTTTAGTTTAAAATGGTTCCCCCTTGCCTATCACTGTCTGCCTGTGTAAGAAGTCACTCTCCTTCTTTTTTTATGTGCCCCCTTTAAACACTGGAAGGACATTTCCGTGGTAAGGAGAAGTGGAGCAGTGAATGCTTTTCCTTTTTTGGTTTGGTTTAGTTTTTGGTTTTTGTTTTTGGTTTTTGTTTTTGTTTGTTGTTTTTTTTGTTTTGTCTTTTTTGCAAAGGTAAGAGGGGAAGAAATGGAATGGAATGTTTTCTGGGAAGGAGCCACCAGTGCCATCACAACCAGACCAGCTCTATCACCAACAAGCAGAGACCATATAAATTTAATCCCAAATAAAGTGCACCTGTACACACTGCTCCCAACTCTACAATGGATAAGCTACAAAACACAAAATCTCCCAAAGGCAACAGTGAAGTACAAAACTCCAAACCCCATAAACATCACACAAGAAAATGTAATAACTCTTTCTGATGTTCAGGTACATGAAAGACAGTAAGTGATAATGCCCAGAAAACCACGGGAAGTGGCCACAGGAGGGCCCAAAATTGCAGTGGTGGTGATGCAAAATCTGAGCCACTGGAGACAAGATAATTTCCCTTTGCTTCCCTTTGGATCAGAACAGATGTGTTGGATCTGTCTTTCTTTGTCTAGAGGATAGAAGGATACAAGAAGAAGTGGGAAGGGGCTGCCAACTCTACCTGACAATTTATAGTAAAGGAATAATAATGTCAAGAACATACAGAGAGATGTATCAAACCTCCAACACTGCTGGATTAGTCACTGCCTCCATAAAAGCCATCACAGGAAGAAATATTTTGGAAAGAATGCAGATTTTAACCATAATTGGGGAAAAAAGAGGTCTGCACATCCTCAATTTCCTTTTGCTTACTCCTGCAAGTGAAGAGTTAATTCCAAAAGAGCCAATGAGTTTCTGCATATTTAAAGCTGCTGTAAGTCAGAGCAGTTGATTTAGGGAATTTACAGGTGGGTTAAAAAAGAAATGTGAAGAAGGTTTAAACATATTATTCCCTCTCCCTCTCTTCTTACTAGAAATAGTTAAAGATCTAACAGGGAGAGAATTTGGTCTGTGGTCTTGCTCACAAATATTTGAGGGCAGGTAATTCACTCCCATCTGAAGTAATCCATACCAATGAAAATTTGCATACATATAATCAATATTTTTTTAATGATGTTCCTTATTGGAATGCAGAATAATTATGGAAAAATAGAAAATAAGCCTAAAGGGACGCGTGGAGGTCATAGGGATTATTCCCTTCACCTGGGCAAAATAAACCATAACTAAAATATCTAAAAGTAATTTTGAGAGTTCTCATTGTCTGTGAAATTCTTACAAGAAGGACAAAGCCCAAGAAAAGTACATTACAGGGCCAAATTCTTCATGCTTGAGTTATGAAGATCCAGAAACTTCTCTATTTCTCAGTCATTTGATAATTTATGGCTTGCAGGGATGGTGATAACATCACTGCCATATATAAAGACAATAACAAATTTCTTCCTGATATTCTCAGAGTGAATAGGGCAGACTTAAAATTAACTCCTGATTTAAACCTTAGTTAGATGTAGGATTTTTTAATAGCTACAGGTGTGTATTTATACAGATATAGAGTGTAGGCTTATATTTACATATATCTTCAGATAGATTAATCTGCCTGTTTGAGGTACATGTAGAAGAAAAATTAGGAAGCACACAAAACCCACTCAATTTATAACCCAAGTGAGAAATCTTATTCCTGTGAACAGAAGGCTCAGCTGCTGTAATATACCACTGGAAATTTTCTTTATCAGTTCTCAATCTGGAGGAATAAGGATAAAAAAATCAGGAATTCTGGTCTCTCCTGCATGAAGACAATCATGGAATAGTCCTACTGACTGGGAGCTCTGTATTTAATTTTGTTCAAGCTTATTCAGTTCTGATAACAGTGGGTTCTGATTCAGGCAGTTTTCAGGTCAACAGAGAAGGGGTAAACTGTATTAACCATTTGGCTTTCCGGCCAAAAACCTGGAGTAGATTCGAGTCCTTTCCCATCTTGGTAATAAAATACGTGCGACAATCCTCCAGCACATTTTATTAATTGTTTGTGGTCATTATTTCAATCTGGCTTTGCTTTTGGCATGTGGCTTGAGAATACTCATTACACATCCTAGTTAATTGGGTTTTTTTTCTTTCCTAAAGCATTTCCTTGTGTGCTGACTTCTATGTCCAGTGATTTTTCCACCCAGGTCCTGGTTAGTGACTCACTGATGGATTATTCTGACCTGGTCTTTTGTTTGGGTTGGGATTTCTAGTTGTGTTGTTTTACTCTGCTTCCTTCGATTTGTTTTCCTGCAAAGGACACAAACCAATCGATTCCAGCAACTGTGTGAGCAGGAAATGTATGGCTTGATTACCAAAAGTGCTCTGGAAGGCTGAAGTGGCTTTTAGGGTAATCAGAAAAGCAAGGAAAAGGATCAATAAGAAAAGCATCTGCAGGTGCTTGTCCACAAGATTCAAGTATCTGGCCTTGAAGAGGGAAAACTGCACCATCTCACTGATGTTGAATTATTTGGGTAGGGTTCTCACTTGGTTTACTCAAGAAACAAATAAAAAAACCCCAACAAAACAAAACTAACAAATAAACCACAAACAAAAAACTCTACCAAAAAAACCAACCCAAACCCTATCAAAAAAAACAGCCAAACAAACAAAACACAAGGAAAAAACCCTATAAAAAATAAAACAAAAAGCTCTACCAAAAAACCCAACACAAACCCTACCAAAATAACCCCCCAAACCCAAACAAAACACAGTCAAAAAAACCCTACCAAAAAAACCCCAAACAAAACCCAAAGAAACCAAAACCTTACCAAAAAAATCCCCAAATGCTAAAAAACCTAAACGAGCAAAAAATCAACCAGTCAAAACAAACAAGCAAAACACAAACAGAAACCCTACCAAAAAACTCCCCAAATGCTACCAAAAAATACTCCAAAACCTCCAACAAAACAAAACAGACACAAAACCCTACAAAAGAAAAATCCCAAACCCTACCAAAAAAAAACCAACAAAAAAACCCCAACTAAAACAAACAAAATAGAAACACAAAACCCTGCAAAAAAACCCCAAACCCTACCAAAAATACCCCCAAGCCCTGAAAAAACAAAACAAACAAAACACAAAGCCCTATAAAAGAAAAATCCCAAACCCTACAAAAAAAAAAGCAACAAAAAACCCCCAAAATACGAACAAAAAATCCTGCCAAAAAAACCCAAACCCTAACACAAAAAAACCCCAAACCAATAAAACAACAACAAAAAACCCTAAAACATGAACAAACAAAAAACCCTACCAAAAAAATCCTCAACCGAAAAAAACCCCGAACCAAACCAAACAAAATAGAAACAAAAAACCCTACCAAAAAATCCCCAAACCCTAACAAAAAAAACCAACAACCCCCAACAAAATAACAATAAAAAACCAAAATAAGAACAAACAAAAAACCCTATTAAAAAAATCCTAAAACCCTACCAGAACAACTCACAAAATAACAAAACAAAAACCACAATCAAAACACAAAAAAACTTACAAAAAACCCCAAACCCAAAAGAAAAACAAACTAAAAATGCCAACAAAAAGACAAAAAAACAAAAAACCTACAAAAAATATGCCAAAAAAGAGAAACGCAAAGAAACAAAAAACCCCAAACCCTACCAAAAAAAATCAAACCAAAACAAAAACAAACATAAAACTCTATCAAAGGAAGACTCCAAACCTTACAAAGAAACAACAAAAACCCAAATAAACAAAACAGACAAAACACAAAGAAAACACCCTATCAAAAAAACCCAAACATTAAAAAAAACCCCAACAAAACCCCCACAAAACAAAATAAAACACAAGAACCTTACCAAAAAAAACCCAAACACACCCTCAACAAAACAAAGAAAACAAACTAAAAGCCAAAAAATCCCAGTAAAAATCTCCAAACCCTACCAAAAAAAAAAAAAGACCCAAAAAACCCAAACAAAAATCCTACCAAAAAATACCCCAAACCCTACAAAAATACAACAAAAAAACCAACTAAACAAACAAAACAAAAAAAATACAGAAAAACCCCAAAACCCTATATAAAAAAAAAACTTAACCCCCCAACAAAACAAAACAAACAAAACACAAACCAAGAACCCTACAATCCCCCCCACACCTTACCAAATAAAAATCAACAAAACCCCAGCAAAATAAAATAACCTGATCAGAACACAAACACAAAATCCTACCAAAAAATCCCCAAACCCTGCAAAAAAGAAAGAACAAAAATCAACCAACCAAAACAAAAAAAAAACAAAACAAATGATCAAGAAACCTCAAGTCCTACCAAAAAAACTCAGACAAAACCCAAAATTACAAAAAATTAAAGAAAAGTCATACAAACAAAACCCAATGAAAACCCCCAAACCCAAAAAAACCAAACAAACCCTACCAAACCAACCAAACAAAACACAAACAAACAAAAACCCTTCTAACCTCCCCAAAACCCTAACAAAAAACATCAACAAACACCCAACAAAACACAAAAAACCACAAAGAAACCTACCAAACCCCCCCAAACCCTAACAAAAAAAAATCCCAAACCCAAACAAAAAAATCCCTACAAAAAAACCCAAACACTGAAAAAATATCCCAAATAAGAAATAAACCACAAAAACCTGCCAACCAAATAAAACAAAAAACAAAACACAAAGAAAAGAATCCTATTAACTCCCTCAAGCCCTACCAAAAAAAAACCCCACCACCCAACAAAACACAAGCAAACAAAACCCAAACAGAAAACCCTACCAAAACCCCCACCCAAACTCTACAAAAAAAACCCAATAAAAAAACACCAAAACCCCCCATCAAATTCTACTAAAAGAAGCCCAGCAAAAACCTGACAAACCAAAAAAACCCCCAAACAAAACACAAACAAAATCCCTATGAAAAAACCCCAAACACTGAAAAAATACCCCAAATTAAAAAAAAAAACAACAAAAAACTGACTGAAAACCCTCAAACCCCCATGAAACCCTACAAAAACAACCCCCAACAAACACCCAACAAAACACAAGCAAACAAAACATGAACAAAAAACCCTACCAAAAGGCCCACCAAATTGTGCTAAAAGAAGCTCAACAGAAACCTGACAAAACAAAAAAAAATCCAAACAAAACCGAAACAAATAAACCTCTATGAAAAAAAACCCCAAACACTGAAAAAAATACCCCAAATTTAAAAGAAACAAACAAAAACCAAAACCACTCCAAACTCTAAAAAAATAAACAAGCCCTTTCAAACCAACCCAACAAAAATCAAACAAATAAAATCTCTTTGAAAAAACTCCAAACACTGAAAAAAAATGCCCCAAATAAGAAATAAACCACAAAAACCTGACAACCAAATAAAACAAAAAACAAAACACAAAGAAAAAACCCTACTAACTCCCTCCAAACCCTATCAAAAAAGCCCCAACAAAGACACAACAGAACACAAGCAAACAAAACACTAACAAAAAAACTCTATCAAAAACCCCCACAAAATTGTGATAAAAGAAGCCCAACAAAAACCTGACAAAACAAAAAAACCCAAACAAAACCCGAGCAAAAAAAACTCTATGAAAAAAACCCAAATACTGAAAAAAATACCCCAAATAAAAAAAATAAAACCCTACCAAAGACACTCCAGCCCTAAAAAATCCAACAAAACCCTACCAAACCAACCAAACAAAACACAAACAAAAACCCTACTAACCCCCTGAAATCCTACAAAAACCCTATGAAATAAACCCAAACACTGAAAAAAAATCAAATAAAAAACCAAAACAAAACAAAAGCCAACCAAATAAAACAAATAAACAAAACACAATCGGACAAAAACCCCACCAAAAACCAACCAACCAAAACCAAGAAAAAAACACTAACCAGAAAAAAAAATTGTATGTCAACTCTGAGGAAAGAGGAATTCCAGGATTGGGAAGTGGAAGAGGCAGCTGAGCTCTGTGAGGTTATGGATGTGCCCTCAGTGGACTCAGTTTGCATGTGAAGGCACTTTAATTTAGATTTTTTAATATGCAAACGGGATGTAAATCCCTGTATCCATCACCTGGACAAGGAGCCCCGGGAGCCCAGCCGGCTGATTTAGCCAATGATTTCCATGTCTAACATCCAACGATGCAACTGTGCCCCAAGGAGCCCATTTTTCCCCTAAATCCAGAGCCCTTCACATGCTCCAAGTGCCTGTGGAATTCTGTGGGAGTTGAGGTTGGATTTAGAGCAGTTACACCTGGAGAAGGGAGGGAGCTGTTCCTGGTGCTGCAGCACAACCTCCCTTTGCTGCCTGAATATTTGCTGCTCTTGTCTTGCTGAAAAGTGTGTTTAGCTAAAGAATTTTCACAGTCTTAAAGATGTGGCTTGTTAGGGATCAAAACAAGCTATAAATATATTATTAAGTGGAATCTGAGTCTGTTTGGATGTTTCCACATGGCTTGAGGCTCAAAAATATCCATGTTAAAAACAAAAATGCCTCTAAAATACATGTTGACTGTGTGGTGCAAGAGACAGGTAATTACTTTGCTTCATCTGTAAATCATTTATAAGACATTATCTATTCATTGAGCTGTCAGAGTCACGAGTCTTCGTGGCATCCAGGAGCAAAATTCGGAATGGAAAAGAGAAAGAAAGAGCATTTATTTCAACTGAGATCAATTTGAAGCCTGGTTGGCAAGTTTTTTTTAAATTCTATTCCTTTCCAACTATTTTGCAGGAATAGTGGATATATTTGAAAAAAAAATGGACTCTAATGTTCAATGTTCCTGTAGATATGAAATGAGGAAATAACTGATCACAGATCAATAGGGAAGAAGGTCAACTATCTTACTTCTGAAATAAATTAATATATTATCTTAAAATAGCTATAAAAGATGGGCTGCTCAAATCAACTTCTTTTCCCTCTTTTTTCTTTCCTTTTTCTTTTTTCTTTTTTGCTGTGGAGGAGGAGCCTTTATGTTCACTTTGAGCAAACATTCTACTTTTAGCCACCTAAAGTGAGATTTATTTCACCTTTAAACTTAAGAGATATTGCTAAACTATTCCTGCACCATCAGAATAACCAATTTCTGTGGTGGAATTCATATTAGAAAATGAAATCTCAAGCTGGGAAGCAAAACAGCACAGGCCAATTTAATTTGTTTTCTAGCATAGAGTGCAAAATTCTTCCCTCTGGATTGAAATATAATCTTTATGAGCCCCAAAGCAAAACATGAGAGGAGTTCTTCTTTCCTTCATTTTTTTTTTACAAAAGGCTGGAAAAGTTGCATGAGAGAATTTTCCCTTCTTACTTTCCTGTTCCTCCTGTTTCATGTAAGGAATTTGAGGAAGGAATTGCACATTTTCTTTCCCTCCCTTTTCAGCGGGAGCAAATTCCCGTTCCCGCTCTGAGTCAGCAGAGCTGGAGAGCAGCTCCTGGGCAAAGAAAGCCAAGGATCTCCCTTCCCCACCCTCATCCTCCCTTGCACAGGGACTACAATGAAGATTGGACATGCAGTCCTTGCTGCCTTGTTCTTCCAGTGATGAAAAAGGCCAAGAACTGTGTGGGAAAAAAATAGGGCTTTGCAAGGTCTGAGGGAGTTGATATTTAAGATGGAATCGCAGAATGGTTTGAGTTGGAAGGGACCTTAAAGACCACTTAATTCCAGTTCCCCTGCCATGGGCATGTGAGATATGAATGGAAGTTACTTTGTGCTTCTTCTTTTGGAGGTCAGTAAAACTGAATTACCTCATTTTGGCCCCGGTGAGATGAGTATATACAGGTATTTTTCTACCACTTAGCAGAAGGAGTATTTGATAACTCGTTATAGTGCTGTAACTTGCTCGTCCATCTGAAGATGATTTAACTTACTGTGCTTCAGTTTTATTTTGCTGAGGAAAAATCAATATGCAAAACCTGTCAGGAGTCCAAATTATTACACTTATTCGACTGCATGTATTATTGAGTAGGCAGTTCCCTGTAATGAAGTTCTTGGCTTAAGTTGGTGAGGTATATTAAGAAGTCGTGGATGTAGCTCAGAATAAGCTGCAACAAGAAATGTAATTGTACAGTTGGGCAATTTTAATCATAGGCCACCTCTGTGAAAATGAAAATCTCACAGAGATTTTGATGAAATCTCATAAGAAAAAAAACATTTCACGGTAAACAACAGGCTAAGAAGACTCTCTTGAGTCTTTGGTCTAACAACACTTGATCCGTGACTAGAGTTTTCCAAGGCATCCTAAAATAGATGCAGATACGAAAAAGAGTGATTCTAAATATGCAAAGTGTGGGATGTCAGAATGTTCCTCCAGAAGTCCAAATGGTGCTGAAAAGGAAGTGACTTTTAGGTGGGTACAGAAAATCTTCCAGATGAAGTTTTCAACAGAGAGCTGTTGGAATTTCTTCTACCTCATTCTTGTTCTCATCACGTTCCCTGTTCTCCCAGACTTAACGGTCTAAGTACAGGCAGCCATTCCCATTAACAAAAGAAGCAGCACCTGGAAAATATGCTTTCCAGGGTGGGATCCAACTGACTGATTGCTTGCCAACATCTACATTTGAATAGCCCTCAAAAACTTTTGTGGGAATAGACAGAAACAGGCAATCCTAGAGAACAATGTCTCTCTTTGGAAAGCAGATGTTTGAAATAGGTCTGATGAGTCATTCCCTCAAAAAGCCAGCTTTTGTCCATTGGCTGGGAAGGTAACTTTGGGACGACAGCCAAGAGAGAAACACCTCTGGCACAGGAACATCAAGATCCAGGAGAAGAACTCCATGATGTCTCACTGCAGAAGAAGACCCCCAAAAGCACCCTGATATGGTTCCCATCTTCATATCAAGGTACAAAATAAATAAGGAAGTTCAAACAAGGCCAGATTATATCCCATAAAAGAAAGTCCAACCAGTTCAATTCCTAAGCCTGTTAAATCTACCTCCAATGAGAGACTGAATGAAGGATCAAATAGAAATGGAAGGAAACCACAGGATATTTGGTGACTGCCATTGTCACCTGGACAATGACAGACTGGGTGATTCCAGTCTCCATGTGGAAGTAAAAGGAGGATTCTGTTCATGTTGCTCCACAGGAAATCCCAGGCTGGTGCATTGCTTCCCACACACACTTCTCTTGGAAAAGCTTTGTGCATTCCATAAGTTCACAGCCCCGGCAGCTGTTGAAAAACCAGTGTCACACCTGTGTCTCTGCTCTAGTGACTCCAATCCCTTTTGTGCTCCTTCCCAACACAAAGCCAGAAGGAATAAGGATCCTAATTTTCACCACCAGCAATGGGAAACATCATTACAAATGGGGAGCTATTGTGGGGTAGAATGGAAATGGGCTGGTTTATAGGAGATCCTTCATAATTCCAGGGTGATAAACAGGCAGGAATCCTTGTTTTAATCCATGGTAGTAAATTCACTGGCCATACTTAATGAATTAATTAGCTGCAGAAGCCCAAATCTGAGGAATTACGGAAAGGATCAACATTTGTATTTTGTCTATATTAACTATTAACACGTACCAGTATCTTTTACACCCTTCTAGGCTTTCATAAGCTCAAGCAAAAATCATAAATTATTTCTGTAGTGTCCTTTCCTTGCCTTTGGGTAATAGGACTAAAACAACCAAATTTTGTGGATGTGTGTGTGCAGTAATCCCACAGTTTATCTGTTAAAAACAACCAAACATGCCTCTGTTTGCCAGTGCTCAGAATAATTCACTTCAGTAACCTTTTTTTTTAATCCTTTGTGTCTACAATCAATGTATTTTTTTCATAGGTTTACTAATATCCTTCAGCAAGCAAATATTGGAGGGTTTTTTGTTTGTGTTTTTGTTTTTGTTTTGTTTGTTTGTTTGTTTGTGTTTTTGTTTTGGGTTTTTTTGTGGTTTTTTTATCATCTCATTTCCAATGAAATCAATGTATTTATGAAGCCTTGAAAGTAATCCCAGTGATATAATGAAGGGATCTCTGGGCAATGGTTTACACTTAGAGGTCTTCTGTTTTTCCTCACTGATTATTCAGGGAGCTTGGGTGATAGGTTGAACATGGGATTTTTAGGAAGCTGCAGCAGGAATTTCCACTTTAAGGATTTAATTTATTTTTCAAAAAATAGGGGTTTAGTGCAATCTAAGATGCATTAAGATTGAGTTGCCAGTCTGGATAGACACAAATCTTCTGTAGGCCCCATGTCAGAGTGTCTCGATACCCTAAGGAATATGGGGACTCTTATGTTTATGTGCACCTGCATCTGGTCCTAAAAATCTCCAAAGTAATTCCCTATTTCTCTTGCTTCAGGAGCTTATTGGACACTAGAAAGCAATACAGGCAAAGTCTAGGGTTCATCCAGGTTTCCTCTGAAATGTAGTCACTCCCAGTGAGGAGAAATTCAGACAACCAGTGCTGTCTTAATCCATGTTTCATCCCTGGGAATAAAGATCCCAGAAACCAGTCAAGTGTGCCATTGATTCCACAACAATCGAACTCACTCTCTCACTGCTGTGTTTTCTAACAACCTAAAGAAGCAATAAAACCTCACTCTGTCAGAAAATCCAGCAGCCAGCACAGAACACGCCACGGGAATAGGAACAAAAGAGCGTTTTCACTGAATTACCTTTTAAAAGAATAGCCAGTTGTCTGACACCTGACTCATTTATTCCTACAGGAGCATAACATGCTTTTAGGATCTTTATGAAAACACAATTTCCATGCAAGGAAACACTTTTTTTCTTTTTCCAGCACTGGAGAAGATTGTAGCAGGTGCCTGCTGGGATACAGCACCAGCACATGCTTTGAAAGGAGCTGACCATCAGAGATGGTTATAATTCAGATGATTTTAATAATCTTTTGGGGATTTTTTTTCCCCATGGTACTAGAGATACTTAAAAATTCGATGACAGCATGTTGTCACAACTTCCAGCAGTCCGTGACCTTGAAGATACTGACAGATGAAACCATCACTCATTTAATTGCATGAGTTTTGCTGCTGTTCATCATTCATTTTTTAACTGCAGTGACCTGGTATAACACGATTGCAATTCCATGGGCTGCTCACAGTTTCAGCTTGGGGCAACAGGAATTAAAACAGTCCCCCTGCCAAGAGATAAAATCATTTGCAAAGGCATCTGAAATCATGGAATCGTGGAATGGTTTGGGTTGGAAGGGACCTTAAACATCATCTTGTTCCACCCCCATCACGGGTAGGGACATTTTACACCAGATTGCATCTACTACACTTTGTATTTGAAAATGTTCATTAAAAAAAAAAAACAAACAAAAAACCCCAATCAAACAAAAATAAACCACAAAAAACAGAAACAAAAAAAGGCAAGTAAATAATATATGGGGCAAATTCTCATGCTTTAACAGTCTCTTCATATATTGGAAAGAAACTGCCCCATTTTCTCTAGATCAACTTCTCATTGCACATCATGTCCACCATGTAGTGGAAGGTAAGACTGATAATATTTAAGTCTGAACAAAAAAAAAAAAGAGAGATGGTTTGGTTTAATGAACTATATGTCACCATAGAAACAAGGAACTCAAAAGTGGAACTGTGTAAATAATTGATTTTTTTTTAAAACATACAAAACAAAAATGCCATTATGGTCAATTAAGTGGGATTTTTACCTTCATTTTGTCTGACATGAAAACAGAGAGTTGGACAGGGAGAGAGAAAAATTCATTTTTAGCTTTTTATCTTTAATTTTAACGTTTCTTTCTCTTTTAACCCTAATTCAATTTAAGTAGCAATACTTCTGAAACAATGTTCTGCCCAGAAAGGGCCGTATATTTTCATTTTCCAAACATGTTATTATTTTTCAGCCTTAATTATTTTTAAATTTAACCTTAACCTGCATTTTTCAATGACCAAACTGCTTGCAGAGAAATACTTTTATTCAATCTTGTTCCCAGAAACTTACCTTATCCAAGTCATTATGTTACCCAATTGCCTGGACAAAGTCCAACCCATATTTTATTTTCTTTGCACTTCTGTTCCTTGGTTATTAAAGAAGGACTTCCTGGAAATTCTGGGGATTACAAGAGTAATAGCTTTAAAAGAACTGTGTAGAAATCACCAGGATGAATATCCTATGGGATGCGGAAGTAGCTCCCACATGTGTTTCACAGTTAATGATGTTTTTCAGAGCTGTAGGTGTAAAATTCCAGTACTTTTCCTCCTCTCCATTTCCCATCTGAATGGAAGTCCAGCAAATGATGAGGAGATGACTAAACTTGGGATTTATTAGCAGGGCTTGCAAGGGAGGAGTCCTCATTTAAACCACCAAAATGTGGTCGACAGAGAAAATAGAAATTTCTGCTCCACTACAGCAAGTTTTGCATCTTTTCTCTGATTCGTCTTCACTGACCATTCCCAGACTGAGCTTTAATTGCCTTAAACAGTTCATGTGGCTTAACTTGTCCTCTGGCTTCCCTCTTGAGCCTGGAGAGAGGAAAAGGCCATTCCAGGCCAGGATTTATCCCACCAATGTCAGAGCAGTTTGAAAGGAATGGCTTTCAGGAAGGAAATACAGCTCCACAGGGGCGGCTTAGACTTGGTTTAGGTCAGAGAATTGAGGTTTAGTCACTGAAATCAAGAGAGACAAATCACATCCCTGGAGACAAAGCAGTGAATAAGAAATTTTAGGAACTCGAGGCTAAAATTCTAATGGCAGAGGGTGAAGCGTCCATATCTGTCCTGTGTGCTGTGGAAAATCCATGGCAGAACTCTGCTCTGGTGATGCAGGAGGCACCTCCAGCCCCACCCCACCCACACTTTGCCATGGCTTAGCACTGTCCTGTGGGCAGCACAGGGCACTGAAGGGAAAGGGATGGTATATTAAGGAATGATTTTCTTGAACTGAGACACATCAGTGACAGACACTGTGATCCCTAATGATCCCTGGTACACAGATCCCAGCTTGTTAATCCAGCTGGATCTGGAAGTAAACCTGTAGGATTGCACAAGCACAGCAGTGCCCTGGAGAATAGTTCTGCTCCCAGGGTCATGATCTCAGCTGAGAGTTCCAATGGCAAGTGAATATCCCTGCTCAGCTGCCATTAATGTCACGTCTAGGATACAATGTAGATGGTTTTTTAATCCCTGTTACCAGGAATTCTCCCCCAGTAGAATTATTGTTATGCTATTTCTCATCCCAGGCAGACCATCTATGCAGGTATAGCTTTGATGTGTGTTATAGAGGAAGGAGAAAGAAACATTCCTTGGCTCTTCCAAGGAATGTACCAGTGGTTCACCATTGGAGGTTTGTCCTGTCTGCAGCTGTGTCTACCAAAAACCCTTTCAGTAAATGATGCCAGTGCAGTTTGACTGTGACACAGCACCTTTCTTTCCCCTGCCAAAGCTGATCATGAGCTCTTTCAATGGCACTTCCAGGCTTTCAGCTTCACTGATGTGACTGAATTCACAGCAGGTTACCATCAACCCCTTTAGCTTTGGCTGCTCCATTTTGGGAAAAAGTTCTTTATGGAGCCTGCAGCTTGGTTTATGCCTGGATTGGGAAGATTTTGGTCATTATTATCAACAGAATTCACAGAACCTAACTTCAACCTTCCATAATGACTGATTTTATAGGCAATGGAGAGAAATGGGCACTTGTCACACAACCTTCTCAACATAAGATGGATGCTAAAGTAGGCCAAGTTGAAGTTCTGTAAGTACTTGTAAGTGTAACTCAGTTCTAAGTACTGATTTTAATCTATTGACTATAAACACAGCTCAGAAACTAACACTGATAAAGACCTCTCTGCTTTATAAGCCCATATTTAAGTGGTTGATTCATTGTAATTAATGAACAAACTTACAGTATCATAGGATCATGGAATGGTTTGGATTGGAAGAGATCTGAAAGATCATCTTCTTCCAATCCCCCTGCCATGGGCAGGAACACCTTCCACTAGCCCAGGTTGCTCCAAGCCCTGTCCAACCTGGCCTTGGACACTTCCAGGGATGGGGCAGCCACAGCTTCTCTGGGCAACCTGTGCCAGGGCCTCACCACCCTCACAAGAAAGAATTTCTTCCCAATATCAAATCTTAATTCACTCTCCTTCAACTTTAAGCCATTCCCCCCTTTACAAAAACTTCTAAAAAGCACGTTGGTAAAGTCACAGATGTTCAGCAAAAAGCTAAAGAATGAGTCAGTGCCTGGAAAACAGAGATCAGAGAAACAATTTTTCTTGCATTTGCCTGAGAAAGAGCAAAGTTTGTTAACGGTTTGGGTCCTGAGGGTTGCACAGGTGGTTTGGTCAGATAGAAACTCTAGAATAAGCACAGACCTTGTGTCTGCTACCACATGGTTCCTAAATTCTCCCTTGAAATTCTTGCCTGTTCCTACCATCTCTGATATGAGGTTTGTAGAAGACACTTCATGCAGTGTCACATGGATAAATCAAGAGTGCAAAAAAAGCATCTGTGAGCAAAGACAGATGTATTCTGGCAGATGAAAAGTCTGTATCCTGGATTAAAAAGCAGCTACATAGGAAACAGTCTTCCCTTCCTACTCTAGGAATTCATCAGCTTGAATTCAATCCCAGCCCTGTTGCTCTTGTGCACCAGTGAGGGAGACACAGCACACAGACACAGGCACACAGTGAAGTAATGTCTTCCCAGTGGTGCCAAGGGAAATAAGAGCAGATAATTCAAAGGCTCTGAAAGAAAGAGAAGCTGATGAGACACTCAATAAAAACATGAAACTAAAAAAGAAACTTGTTCCATCATCTTTGTGGGATGGAAACATAATTCAAAACCTCTCCTTGCATTACCACATCACCTCCTAACTACCATCTCCTACTCCCTTGGTGCCCTTTCCAGTTTCTCTCCTGTTGATTTACAGGGTAACTTGTTGAGAGGATTCCTCTTAACAAAGTTAAGGCATTGCACCCCTTCAAATCCTTATTTCTTTTGAATTCCTTGATGTGTCTGTGAATGTTACTGCCCTTCCAGATTTTTCAGAGGAAGGACAGGAGGAGTGGGATTAGACAACAGGGGCTATAAATTAAAGATTATTTTGATAGTGAGTCACGAACCACAAAATCACCAAGGAGTCGTCAGCACTTCTCTTTCATTCAAATTCTTGTGCTGAGTTCACTGTTGTCATATCTTGGCTCACCCCAAATTACTACATTTTAAACTCTATGAACAGAGGCACAAACCCGCAGATCACTCAGGGGACTCCCTCACCATTTGAGACAGAGCCACATTCAAGGGACAAGTGTGGGATATCTGGTTCCAGCAGCAGAAAGTAAGACAGGTAACAGGCTGGGAAAAGCCTATTTTGCCAATCTACAGCTGGAGATGTTCCACATTTCATCAGCAGGGCTCTTTCCATCGTGGGATTTCTCTGAGTGGCACGTTCCTGGCTGTGATCCTGTGAACCCCACAGACAGTATCAGATCACAGATTAAGCCAGACAAGTGTGTCTGGCCCTTGGGGTGACAACTAGGAGAGGTACAATCCCACCAGGAAGCAGAAGACAGCCAAGGGATCCTCTCATGTGGTGAGCGTGAATTTGGAGGCTGCTGAGCACCAGCCTGTAATTTGAGGTAATTGACTGCAAAACTGGCTCACCCAAGCCTGAGTAGATCCACTACATGGATGACATGAAGAATTCACCTACACATCAAAACATACCATGGTGAAAACCACAACCCAGATTTTTGGGGTAATCCAGACCTCCAGCATGACCTAGTCAGTGTGACAGAGCCAGATGCTCGAGGTGGGATTTGTCTCATTAAATGCTGACACCTACAGTGGGATTATTTAGAACTGAGATGGTCATCTTTACTTCCATGTACATCCAGAGAGCACAAAAGGCATCATCTAATCTACATTGAGAGGGAAATTAATTATGTCTCAGGCTCTACATGCTGGATATCCAGAGCAACAAAGTGAGGAAGGTGACTTGTTTATTTGCAGTGTAGATGCATTTGCAGGTATCAACATTTAATTAGATAAATCCCATGCTGAATGTACATAACCCAGGAAACTGTCATTAACATCTGAGTGACTCCTGTGTCATTCTTTCCCAGCCCCAGGTTTGGGAACAGGTCAGAAGAGTCTGGATGGAAAAAATAAAAATGAAAAGGGTGCATGTGGGTCAGCAGCGGGATTTATCAGTTCTGATTTGGCAGAAAGCAACTTTAGGGCTGGTGACAGTTAGAGGAGGGTCCAGCATGAAATGGGGCAGTTCTACACTAGAACAGGGATAAAAACTCAAGCAAAGGAGATTGGAAACACTGATGTAAGAAATAGCCTGGCTCCACTGCCTGGAGAAGTTTGCTGCAGAGTAATCACTCCTCTCTTTCCTTTCTTGTCTGCCTTTGGATTTCATTATTTCCCTTTATCAGTTTACTTCCTTCTCCAGAGTGAAGGAGTCAGATTCTGGGTCCTGCTGAGATTTCATTTCCTTCAAATTCTCTTTTTCATTCAGGCTGTAGGGGATGGTTGAACAGGAATGAACACACACGGTCAGCACACGCCCCTTATTCCTTTTCATATAAATTCCTAAAAAATGTAAGGTATTTAAGAGGGAGAAGACATCAGAAAACTAATGGGAAAAAAAAATTAAAACCAACAGAAAATCTCAAGGCAATCATTGTCTTTGAAGCATTGTAAGCACAGCAGAGGAGGAGAGAAAACAGTGGTGTGAGGAATAAAACAGTAATGAGAAGAATGTCTGGGCATGAGAGGTAGAGTGGGAGGGAAAGGGGAACACACAGACTGTTCATGTCCTACATCCAAGTTTTATATGTGACCATCTGACTTTTTGTTACCTGCCCCAGAAGAACACGGAGTGGTCTTGCTTAGAGAGGTCACTTGGTGAATTGTTGTTAAGTCACAGCAACTTGACCATGTTCCCAAGTCTCTAAGATTTCCTAAAAGCTCACAATCCCATTTTATACCCTGCAACCCCTCTGAGGTTGCAAGAAAATTCTCAGAAAAATATATATATTGAATTGTTCTATGGAAATTTTCATGCAGGAATAGTCAAAGGAGGGAAAAAATAGTTGTGTTCTTCTCCTTCCTCTTAAATAAACAGAAGTTTACTCACCAGTCAGGAGGAATTTCTTTCTTTTTTTTTCAGCTATTTCTGACAAGCAAGAGAGTTATTTCCTATGTTTTTCTCTCTTTGAAGGAAACAAGCTAATAACATATTTCTTCACTACCTGCCATCCTTAGCAAATCTTAGTGCTACAGCTGAATAACACATACACAAAAAAACTATGTCATGTAATTTTCACTTCTCCCAAGAGAAAAACAGGTTGTCTGCAGCAGGAGAAAATCAAGGGGAATCAACATCCTGCACTTATGACTGCTTAGTTTATGGAGAGTTACAACATCTTCAGGGTGCTTTGGAGTGAAATACTCTCCAAAAAATACAAACAGTAAGAAGGTGGTAGAGTTTTTGCTGATGTCCCACCCTTTAACTATGGATGTAAGGCTTTTTTGGGAATGAGGGTAGCAGGATCTGGCTTGAAATAAGTATCATGTAATGAAAGGTGGGTCTAGAGGTCAGGACTTAAAGGAGGTAGAGTGGAATGCTGTAGTCCCAGAGGTAAAATTAAATATATTCAATATATGTCTACAATAATTAAAAAAAAAAAAAATTAAAAAGTAGAGAAAAAGGGTAACAAGCAGGATCCATGGAATGAAAAAACTTTCAAACAAGAAATACACCCAAGTTCTTCACTGGGAGATTAATGTCTTTGTGGGGATACGGTTTCTTTATCCAAAGCCACATAAACTGTGGAACTCGTTGCCACCGGATGTGGTGAACAACTAAAAGATGCTCAATGAGCCTGGAAAAAACCTTCCCAATGATTCAGTCTGCAGATACTGGGGGAACAGGATAAAGAGCAGCTGGGTTCTGCTCTGAGGGAAGAGCTTGAAAGGATGCAGTCCCTGCCTGCCTGAGTGGGTGATACAACTTAATCACACTGAGATGCAAAAGCCTTTCTCTAATGGCTCTGGACTTCCTCTATCTCTGAGCTGTGCTCTTTGAATTTGGAACAGCAGGAGGAGGAGCTGGGTCTCAATAGTCCACCAGCTGCCAGGGTTGTTCTGGATTTGAGGGATAAAGACCAAATTGGTTGGTGAAATTGGTTCTTTTCACCTGGGGAAATCTATGAATTCCTGAATCCAAATAATAGTCGTTGCATAAGCATAAGGAGTAGGGCTTGTGGTCAGCTTCTGACATCATTCTGGGGGTAGGGGATGAGAAACAGGGTTTTTGTCCCCTTTTGTCCTTGCTTTTACCACTTCTGGATCAGGAAAGCATTGGGAAGCTCTGCTGTAGAGCACAAAAGGTGTCTCAAAACCACCTCCCTGTGGGTAAAATGAAGTGCCTGATGCTTTCCTCAATTCCACCAAAATTTCCTCATTTGCCCAAAGCTGGGAAGCAGAACGGGAATCAGTTTATATATGAGATGAATAAGAGGACTCTGATAGAAATATTCCTTGTAATGGTTTGCTTCAGAGGACACCCTGGTAACACAGATATCTGCATCCTACCCTCCTTTACTTTGGGGCTAAAATATGTGCCCAGGAAAATGGGGGAGAAAGCCCCCCTCTTTTATCACACAAGATGTGTTTTTATCTGCTCTTCTCTGAGGTTTTATCAATTCCAGTCACAGCAGAAGCAGCTTGGACAGGTCTCAGAAAATGGACCCTGATTTCCAATTAGTTTCTTTGTCATTCTTTGCCCTTCTCTCCTTGGTGCTGGGCACAGGCAGCTCCTGCTGCAGTCAGTAGGAAATAAGGCAGGATATTAAACTATAAATTTCTTCTTTGCTGGCTGCCTCAGTTTCTTATCTCAGCAGCAGCACAAGTATCCTTCATCAAGATTACAGCCATCACAACCCTAATCCCTGTAAAGGTCTTCAGATCATGTGAGAGATGCACAAATTATTACTGAGCTGATGAGGGGAAAAGAGCTTCTACACAGCAGACAGATGATGCTTTTAGTCTTATGTCCAGTCCCCAGGAGCTGCTGTCACCTGCCCCAGCAGAAGTTCATCCAGGCACATTGATTCTTTTTAATTTTCTTTTTTTTGGAGGGGATTAGTTTTGTAGATAGATGTCACTCTGTCACCTAAGGTAAAGAAACAAATTCCTGACCTCTGTAATAACCACGAATGGTTCTGGTACATCCCCATTGATCGAATTTTTGTCCTTCTGCTGTTTCTCCAGGCTCATTCAGCAGCAGTGATGCACCTCTTACCATCAAGTGTTTGGAAGGACTTTGCTGAAAACCCCTCCAGGCATCACAGGAAATGTTAAAAAACCATCAGTTAAATGTCCATGGTCTGAAACTCACCCGGAGAAGAGTCATTGAAAGGGTTCAGGGCAGCTGCCCTCCGGATCTTCTCCAGACAAGTCTCTTGCTCCTTTTTAATGATGCAGTTGGAGTGGGTTGCTGCAACCTGAAATATGGGAGACAATGTGAATAAAGGACAGATAAAAAATTAAAATAGTGAGTTTACCAGGAAGCATTGGTACATTTTAAGGTCCCGTTGCAAAAAAAAAGAAAACAGAGAAAAAAGAAATAAAAAGATCATTAGAAGCTGAGAGAAAATGACAACAAACTTTGTTTTCTTTCCCTTTTTTTTTCTCTTTGTTTATTTTCTTTTACTCTTCTTTTTTCTTCTTGTAGCAGGTTTAAGGACAAACTAAGGAATTAAAATTATCATTAATTATTTTGGGGTTTTATATTGTTGTCCCTATCAAGGTAATTTCTAACACCTTTGCTTTATTTTATTGAATTCCTTCTTCATATAAAGTTAGAATAAGGGTATTTCCAAATAGAGAAATCATTTAAAGAGGAATCAGAAATCAATTTAGGCTCAGTTTGATCTTCCACCTGTTCCTTACGAGTCTTTGCATAGTCCATTAACCTCATTCCGGACTCTAAACTAAATTAAAAGCTGTTTCTCTCAGACTTTCACTCTGTTTATTCCCTATTTTTCCTTCTTCATTTACTCCCAGAGCACACAAGGCAAATTCTTTTGCCTAAAGAGAATGCAATGCCACTTAAACCAAGATGACTTGATCCAAATATTTTTTCTTTTTTTTTGTTTGTTTTTTTTTCTATTTTCTATCTTGAAAGATCTAAGCCCACTATATTAAAAAAAAAAAAAGGAGGGGGAGAAAAAAAGAAAGGAAAAAAAAGTTAATTTATAAGAGGAATTTTGCAGCCAACAGAATGCAGGCAATCCCAAAGCAGCAACAAAATAAAGATGTGACCCATTTCCAGAAATCAATACAGGATTTCGTTCCTGCAGCAGACAGTGGCCAGGGAATATCAATCCAAGGGCAACACACCCTGAGGTTTCATCAGCTCACTTTGCAGTGGCACTGCTGGGGTTCAAATCACAGAGTGCAAAACACCCCGAAAAGCAGGGCAGTGGCTCCAAGTGGGAAAGGTTGTCCTGGGTCACTGTAGCAATTCTGCTCTTTCATATTTCCTGTTCCATTTCCTTCACTCTGGATGATGGAAAACTCCGGAGGGAGTGGAGCGTACCTGGCAGGGGATCTGTTTTCCCCTTACCTGCTAAGTAGGAACAAGCAAGCAGGGAATATAAGACCAGAATTCAATGTGTTGTGGTTTGTTTTGGACCCTCATGTTCACAGTTCAGCTTTTCTTCCCTCATATCCCAGAGGAGGGAAAGGAGTGAACACTTTGGGTCACTGATGCACCAAAGCACCACCACACTCTCAATGCACACTTGGAGCAAATCCCAGGGCAAGTGCAACCCCTTCAGGAGTTAAAGGGGCTTGTAAGAAAGAGAGAAACTTTTACACAGACAGACAGTCCAGGACAAGGAGGAATGGTTTTAAACTAAAAGAGGGGAGATTTAAGTTAGATGTCAGGAAGAAATTCTTCCCTGTGAGGGTGGGGAGGCCCTGGCACAGGTTGCCAAGAGAAGCTGTGGCTGCCCCTGGATCCCTGGAAGTGTCCAAGAACATGTTGGACAGGGCTTGGAGCAACCTGGGCTAGTGGAAGGTGTCCCTGCCCATGGCAGGGGGATTGGAACAATATGATCTTTAAGGTCTTTTCCAACCCAAAACATTCAATGAGTCCCTGATAATCCCAGTTTGATGGTGCCTGTGTGATGCTGCACGGAGCCATTTGAACCCTTTTGACCCTGTAAATGTTCTAAGCCACCATCCCTATTTCAAGGACAGAGAGGGTTTCCTGATGTACCTTCCTAAAAAGCTTTTCCCACCATTTGTGGGCACTGAAAATGCTACACAGCTTCGTCTCCAAGATCCCAGTGATACATTCCAGCTGGGAATGTATTCCAGTGTATTCCAGCTGGGATACACAAGGCACAACCATATTAGATTTGTCTTCAAAACAAACACGGTTCTGTTCTAAGGGCTCCCAAGTGCCTGGAAAAGATATATTGTCACACATCTCTAGGATATCCCAAGAACTTAAGGGCTTTTGTTACATCATCCCCTCAGCCTCACCAAAGAGAGAGAAAATTGCATTGCCTGGCATTCAAGATTTAAGAATATCTTTTAAAAGGATAAAAGAGAAAGAGCAAGGAAACCAGGGTTCTGCTGCTAGTGCTGGTTCACTCTCCACAGCTGCCCAGGTCTGAAAGGGGTTGTCTCAATATATAAATGTGGCAGTTTCTATACAGCTCACCATGTACAGATTAGAAAAGCTGTCATTTAATAATACTATTGTTATTATTATTAATAGTAATAATAATACATTGTCTATGCAAGCAGGATGTGACTAAACAAAAGGAAATATTTCTTCACACACTTATTGTTAATTTGCAGAACTCTTTTCAGCTTGAAATTGTGTATGTTAAATACCACAAGAATTATATATATGGATATATTCATGCAAAGTCCATCAGGTGACAGAAGTTAGTGAGACACTAGAACAGGTTGCCCAGGGAAGCTGTGAATTCCCCATACTGGAATGTTCAAGGTGAGGTTTGACAGGGCTTGAAGCGAACTGGTCTAGTGGAAGATGTCCCTGCCCATGGCAGGGAGTGGGACTGGATGGTCTTTAAGGTCCCTTCCAACCCAAACCATTCTGGGATTCTATGAATTCCTGAAAGAATACCAAGAAAGCCACCATGCTCATGTCCTAAGGGGTAATCAGAGACGTTTGAAAAGGTTCAAATTCAATCTATGGTGAAAAGACAAAAGAGCATGATTTATCCTTTCTATTCTTGGCATCTCCTTTACCAGAGGTATATCAAAGCCAGGACTTGATTGATTCTGAAGACAGCCTAAGGTTAAAACCTCAGATGTTACTGTTCTCCTTGCAGACAGGCACATCTGGTCAGATGGCTCTGACTGAACTGACTACATTTAGTCCATTGTATCTGAGTAAGTTCTGGCTCAGGAGGCTCAGACTGGTGGGCACAGAGAGAGCACCAGAGCCACGCGATTCACCTGCCCCTGGAGCCTTCCTTGAGCTCTCACTGCTGCCAGAATGTTTTGATGTGACTTTCCATAATGGTCTGTATGTCATTTTGTACCACTTCATCAACAGATTTTAAAAAGAAAATAATGTTGGGGAACACAGAAACTGAGACAGAAACCAAAGCAGGGGAGGAAACATTAACCTCAGTGCCAGAGGAGAGAATAGGAGCTGCATGTCAACTCTGCTAATGAGCTATTCCATACCTGATAAAATACAAAAAGGTTTGGATTGTTAACAACAAAAGGTTTCTCTGTTGAATGCAGAGGTGCTTTAACGCTCGTTCTCCTGAAAGGATCCCTGGGTTTGATGTTTCTCCACTGACTATGCACTGGTAGAGTCTTTAATCTGTCAAGTCAGTCTGCAACAACTGAACAGCAGAGCCCAGTTCAAATGGAAGTGGAAGCTTGAACTCCAGGGCCTCCTCCTTTCATTCCTTTTGCCTCAAGGACATTTGCAATTTCCTGTGTTCAGTAGAGACAGTGTGGTTTCAGTGTCCCAGCAGACATCAGTGATATGAGCAGTTAAAGATTATTTTGACACATGCTAGAAAAATCAAGAAACCAAGTGGATGGTGCCTGAAATTCACATTTTTGAAAAAATTACTGCTCTCCATGGAGTGAAAGATTTTGGCTCACATCAGTTTAGAAAAGGCCTTTATTTGTTTAGACACAAAGAATGCAAAAATAATCAATGTCTGTTTAGTTCTGAGAGAACACAAAAAAACAAGAGCAACTGGCTGGGACACTACAGATATACAACAAATTCAGAGCTTTCATTTTTCTTCCTTTGCTTTTATTAAGGTGGCCACTAAAAAAATAAACTGGCATATGCTGTGTGTAATTTGTAGTACTTAACTCTTCACTGTTCCCTTGACATTATGGTAATGTTAATAACAATCATGCTAAATTACAATCTATATATTACATTGACTTTAATATACTCTCAAGGTTCTGCTTTATTGTGATCTGTTCCATTAAGAAAGCCACTGTTAGGACATAAACCCGAGCAGAGAAGCAGGTGAACACATCTGTGCTGCTTCCAGACCCGCCCTGGTTATGTGTGTAAACCAGATCACCAAATTTTAGAATCATGTGTTTCAGTAAAGCATTGATCAGTTATATGGATGGTCCAGGAAAGGGACCATGTGGAAGGAATTGTGCAGATCAGAAGAGACCCATACACTTCCATGCTCATGGAAATAAATACATGTTGCCACTTCATTCATGCTGGAAATTTAAATAAGCTTTCTCCCTTCTTGTTTTGTTTCCAGTGTTTCAAACTTAGCAAAGAGGGAGAGAATATTCCTGATAGTGCATCCAAAGAGCACAAAGCCAGGCTGTGAGCTGACAGCAGAGACAGCAGGACTGGACCACTTGTGGAAGATGCTCCCTAAGCACTTGTACAAAGGAAGAAGGGATAGGAACTAAAACTGAACACCCTGTAGCTGCCCTGATGTATGACATTAACATCCAGCTAAATCCAAAGTGGGCAGGTCAGAAGTCTAAGACATTTGTCCAGACTCTTTGAAGTGCCTTAGGGTATCTCACTTGACCTCCAGTTGCTGCTTCTTGCATGAGCCTTCGTGTTTGCCCTTGTCAGGATGTTTTGGATGCTGTAGGGTATCAGACATACATGCAGACACTCATGTTTCACCACCTGGATCATTTGTTCAGGGATATCAAGTGGTACAACTATTCTCAGTGATAAACCGGGATGATCTCTATGAATGGGACGTTATCCCCGTGCCACAGTCACAGCCACTGATAAAGACTTGTGAAAAGAAAGGTGGTTGTGTGGCTGGAAGGATGTGGGGAATTTTTAACACATCAAAGCTGGGCATTTAAAGAGATCTCAGTGTTATCAAAATTAATAATCCTGTGAGCCAACAGCGCAGGACAGTCCAGCCAAGAAACCTGAACCGTCTTTGACAGCATTCAGTTATTCAAGAAATACTGATTTGCTCATTTTATCCTCAACAAGAATATTCATGACTACTATAAAACATGATTTCTCTACACAGGTTAATTCAGTGGATCTAGAAAAGTGAGAAAAGTCAGCAGCACTCTTGAGAAACTCCAGGATCAGAAAACATGCTTTAAAATCATAGTAATGATGTGATAGTGAACAGGGCATTCACTTGGCATTTTCATTTCTGCAAAGACCAGATCAAATACAGCAATTCAGGCTGTTCTTTCCTCTTCTGCATTTCTGTGTTAAGTCTGTAAAATGCTGATTTTTTTTTTCAAAGTGAATGGGAGTATTTCCACTCCATTCAGGATATGTAATATCAGGCACCGTGAAAATGAGAGGGATAAAGGAGAAAAGACAAGAAACAACAATGAAACTTCATTAAATCCTTCATGGACGCTGGTTTACATCAACATAGAGTCTGATTCACCTGTTGTCTAAGTGTTGTCTCTAAACTAATGAGAGAGAGGAGTTTATCCCACTGGGTATATTAGATCACTCACTGCAAGCTGAATTACACATTTTACTAATTCTATTATGACTTTTGCTTTTGAAAAGTTAGCTTAAAAAACAGTACATTATCCTGTGAGCACTGCCAAAAGAAGCTCACTTTGTCATGGCAACAGCAATACCAGATTTAATCCCTGTTCTTACCAAGCAATGATTCAACTGGTCAAACCAGGGCCAAGACTCGCAAAATGCTGTGTTAAAAATAGAGGTGTTTGGGAAGGAGCTCTGATTCTCTGGATTTTTTCAGAACTGATTTGCATCACTGCTGGGACCCACAGCACTGGCTTGGCAGTCAAACAAATTGTTGTCCCCAGAAAGCTCTTGGGTTGTCACTTGATTGCGTTTTTGTCTTCCTGTGTAAATGGCACCCAAACCGCTGTAATTTCCAAACACTTCAGACCAAGTGAAAGGGTGAAGTGATTAGGAACTTATTCAAACCCAGGCACAGTTGTACAATCTGCTGCAGAGTTTGGACACCAAGCTTTAAGCAAATTTTGCAGGGAAAAAAACCCTACCAGCAGAACACGCTGCCAAGAAAAGGCATTGATCCCTTTCAAAGTGGCTGACACGAATTTAAGATATGGTTACCCACCAACACTGATGGCTCCTGGAGAGGAGTAAGGCTCACTGCAGAATAAAAATAGCGGTAGAATAACCAACAGTTTCCTTCCCTCAGTGGATGTTTCTGAAGTAAATGCTGGACAAAAGATGTGTTACACAATGTGAGGTAAATCTTGCGACAAAACCTGGTTTAGAGTTTGCCTTAAGTGGCTTTTTGTAGTCATAGAGTCATTAAATGATTTGGGTTGGAAGGGAACTTAAAGATCATCCAGTTTCACTTCCCTGCTATAGGCAGGGAGACTTTCCATGTTCTCCTCTCATATAGTCCCCAGAAGATTTTTGGGAAAGGCACACCTTTTTCACTCTTTGGGCAGTACTGATAGTACAGGAATGTCCTTTGTTTCAAGTAGACCTGAAAATCAACCTTCTGCTGGAAAGAGGGTCAGAATGAAGACTGCACAACCTCTGTGCAACTCACTCCACTGCTCACCTGTCCTCAGGGTAAAAAAGGTTTCTTTTTGGTATGAACTTTACTTGTTTCAGCATATGCCCACAGTCTGTTGTTCTCCTGTCACACACCAGGATGAAAAGCCTGGCTCTTTCCTCTCAGTGATCTCCTCATAGATACTGTGAGGCTGCTACTACATTGTCTCAAAAGTTTCTCCAGGTAAAAGAAGCCCAATTTCCTCACCTTCTCCTCACAGGACATCTCTGTGTCCCTCCCTTGAACTTGCTACAGTTGATTAACATATTTTATATATTGAGGAGCCTAAAACTGGATGTAATAGTCTAGAATTAGTAGATTTAGATTAGATATTAGAAAGAAATCCTTGGCTGTGAGGGTGGGGAGGCCCTGG
>NW_020897764.1:1785714-1814919 GCF_003984885.1 Neopelma chrysocephalum
GAATTCTTGAGTGATTTTCTACAATGAAAAGACATTTTCATGAGTTTCACTGCTTGAAGGCTGAGGGAATCTGTGCTGACGTAGGACCTTTCTCGCTGCGGGGACGTCGGGAAGCAGAGCAGCTTTTTGGAGTTCTGCAGTTGTCGTGCTGCTGGGTGCCACATTCATTTGCAAAGCAGGGCTCTTGTTATTACCCGTTATTATTTGCCCATTTATACTTCATTACGCTTAAACAAAACCCTGAAGAGAAAAGGTCTCAGACAGGAAATTTGTTTTGTGCAGGCTCCCAGCAAGTTCAACAGAAACCCCATCTGAGTCACACTTGGAACAGAACCGCGTGGTGAACAGCTACATGAGCCTGCAGAAACACTTATACACACACACACACATACCCTACCCAAGGGAGAAAGCTTTAATTAATCTACTAATTAAATTAAAGCTATTTGCCCTCAACTATCACACACGTTCTTCCCTTTCTCTCCCCCCCGCCGGCACCTCCAGCAAGTGCTTCGTGCTCCAGCTCTTGCTCTAATATTCCCCAAAGGGGCTCTGGGAGTGGGGAGAACACTGAAGAATAGAGGCAAAAAGCTCATTACAGCAGTGGTAATTGGGAGTGCTTGAACTTATTCTCAATTTCCCTCCTCATCCTTTCAGTGCTCAGAGACATTGGTTTAGATATTGTGCCAAAGTGGAGGAGAAAAGGAAAAAGACTTACAACTGAAAAAACTCCACTCAAATCCCAAAGGAATCAAATCTTTGCTCAAAAGGCTGTGCCTAGAGTTGCTTTCTCAACAAACCCCTCTTTCTCCTTCCCATCTCTGGAGGGTTTTGTGACCATTTTGCTGTAAAAACTCGAGGAGAGGAATAAAGTATATATTGATGTAGGAATAGTTTTGTCACTGTTTCGCAGCAAAGACTCAAAGAAAGGAATAAAGTACATATTCCCTAGGAAAGAAGGGAGCTGCATGGTGTGTCAGAGCACTGACACAGTGAGGGGAGCCAGTGTGGAACTCAGCAGAGGGGAATAGGAAGGAAGGGAGGCAATGCAGGAAAACTTTCTAACGATGAAAAATAATGCCATAGACAGAATAAAACCCACCACCACCAATAAACTACCAGAGAAAGAGAAGAGTCATCTGAAGAGGCATTTGTGACCAACTCTGGTTCTCCTTGGGCTATGGACACTGCCTGGGAGGAGGAGGAAAGCACAGCAGTGGGTGGAAGGTGGTTGCTGGCAGAGCCACAGGGCATGAGCTGCCTTGATCCTCTGACATCCCAACTTGTGACTGCAAAGAGTATGATATGGACCCCTTTTTCTGTGTGTGTGCCCCATTCCCAACCATTTAACAATGATACAAATACAAAATATGCTATCAAATGAAGCACTGATCAGTTGAAGAATCATAGGATCACAGAATCCTGGAATGATTTGAGTTGGAGAGGACCTTAAAAAATCATCCTGTTCCAATCCCCTGCCACGGACAGGGACACCTCCCACTAAACCAGGTTGATTGAAGCCTTATTCAACCTGGCCTTGAAAAACTCCAATGATGGGGCAACCACAATGTCTCTGGACAACCTGTTCCAGAGCCTCACCACCCTCACAGGGAAGAATTTTTTCCCAATATTTGATCTAAATCTGCCCTCTGGAAGTTTGAAGCCACTCCCCCTTGTCCTGTCACTCGATGTCCTTGTCAAAAGTGCCTCCTCAGCTTTCTTTTAGGTCCCTTTAGGTGTCATTCAACAATCCAGTTTAGGGGTAAGGAAAACTTTTTCCTTGCCTAAAGATGTCAGTGTGAAATATTTAACTATTTTGGAATCAAAGTTTTGAAAGTTGATGGGAGGAGGATGAGGAGGAGGAGGGAGAGGGAGAAGAGAGGAGAGGAGGAGGAGGAGGGAGAGGTTTGGAGAGGTTAGGAGAAGAAAAGAAAAAAAGAAAAGAAAGAGAAGAGAAGAGAAGAAGAGAAGAGAAAAGAGAAGGGAAGAGAAGAGAAGAGAAGAGAAGAGAAGAGAAGAGAAGAGAAGAGAAGAGAAGAGAAGAGAAGAGAAGAGAAGAGAAGAGAAGAGAAGAGAAGAGAAGAGAAGAGATGTGAACATATTCCTGTAGGATGTTGAAAGATATCGAAACAACTGAGTTTTCCACACAATAAAAAATTCCATTTTTTTCCAATATAAAGTTATTAGCCAGTATGATCCTTCAGACTGGGTTTATACCACAGAGAGTGATACTAATGCTGCCCTTATTAGGTGATTAAACAGAAGTTCTTATTTTATGATTTTCTGCCTGTGGATGGGCACCTTATCTCCCTATTTAGGATTGTATCAACGTGGTGCTGCCAAGAAGCATCAGCAGACAACTCCTCTCACAGCCAGTTAATATTTTGGACACTGGGTGTTGATCAGTATTTATGATTTAAATTATCAGGGTGAAAAAAACTAGTATGGAGCGAGACTTGCAGTGTCAGTGTTTGTTTCTTGCCAGAAACAAAAATGAAAGCCCAAGGTGACTTGTGTGGCTCTAGATACAGCACTGATGAATCCCATCCTTATCCTACTTCTTGGAAATTCTTATCTGTGCCTTGTTTTTCCACCTTAAGCACCCCAGATAGGCCAGCAGGGGTATTGAGCTGTCACAGGGCACGGGATTTAATCATGGGTGATCAGAGTATTTAAATATCTGGCAATAACTCCTTGACAGAAACATTTAAATGTAGTTCTCGGCACACATAATCCCTGGTGATGCACAGTTATATCATGAGTGAATAACTAAGCTCTGGGATAAATCACTGCCAGAGGGGTGATCAGTACCACCAACAATTCCCTGCACTGGTGCAGCAGAGGGTATTTGGTATGTTTGTAATTTATAGTAATTTAACCACACGCAATATTTCTGTCTTGGGCATTTGTAAGCTTAAAAATTATACCTGTTTAACAGTGCTCTGGATATCACTGAATGTCAGAAGGCACATCACCTGTTGTATAATATTTGTCTCATAAAATTATTCAATTCCTTTAGCAGTGTATATTGACAACTGTGACTTATAATGGCAGATTTATCTTTAACCCTTTAACTTATATTTATATTATTTATATTTATGCATAAACTATATATATATTGCATTTTCAGAACCTGAGAACATGTAGCTCTGAACCAGGATCATGCCTTGTGATTTGAATGCAGCATAAATGTGCCCCACTCAGGGACATGCAGTGAACAGGTGATGGAGAGCAATTTTGGACCTCAATTCCCCATCCCTGATATTCCAAAGGAACAATAAAACCACATAATTCTTTCAAAGATGCCATAAAAGAGAAGCACATGCCCAGGCTCCCAGTCAGCAGGGAGCCATGTATTAGCCACAATAAAAATGAAACAGCAATAACTGGCATTTTCATGGGAGCTTGAGAGAAAGGGAAACACAATCACACCCAGTTCCGTTCTTCAACCACAAGAATTGAGCTCCGTAACATCTCAGATGAGGTGTGACATGTAGAGGGGTTTTATTATTACCAGAAAAAATCCAGACCCACCCAACTCAATCTATTTTCTGAGGAGTCAAGAGCAGGAAATGTATGGAAGGAGACCAAAGGAAGGAATCAGCAATGCTGGATGAAGCCTCAGGTCCACAACACCGGGCAGGATGTTCAGCCATAAATACCTATGAACAGTGGGCCACCTGTAGGCTTCTGACACCCTAGAGAATCTTCCCCATGAGAAACCAGCCCTGAACACTCCTGATTTTTAATTTTATTTTGTTTTCACAGTGCTGTGGGGTGGGATCCCCAAAAGTAGAGGTTTTGGAAGGGCAACACACTGTATAAAGAAGTTGGACTGGCATAGAACAACATATTTGAGAGCAGTTCCAGCTGCAGGTGTGTTACACATACAGCTCCCTCTTTCTGTTTCCAAAGTTTCTCCTGTATTTTTTTTTCTCTTTTCTAATATTTTATGTGTTAATATTATTATTTACTAGTTGCTGTATCAAGCAGACTCTGCCATTATAAACCACAACCCAAAGTTTTATGAACCATGATGTAAGAATGCAGATTATTACTTAATCCTGCAAAAAAAATGGGTTTCCTATCCCTGTGTGTGACTCCTCATCCAAATGTTTTGCTTCACGTGGTGTGAGGATAGATAAGATATAGACTCTGTCTATGAGATAACCACAGGGTAGGAGGCAGGAGGGACCCAGCCCCCTCCCTGTGAGCAGTGTAAAATGTGTGCAGTAATTAATTTATCACACATGCACTGCTCATGAGGCTCTCTTGGAACGTCCTCCCAGAGACCAAATGACATGTCAGGAACCTCAAGTAGGTTTCAAGAAGATCATAAATCCAAACATTTACAAAATAACTGCAAAATTACTAGAAAACAAACTGAAGCAACCAAACAGAGCCAGATTGCACAAGGGATCTCAAATTCCTGTTTTACTCTTATATCACCGCAGGGGAGGATTTGATTTAAGGAGGGACAACAAGCAGGGACAGAAATGGTCTTCTGCTTCCAACAGATCTCCCCCTTAAAGGGTGACTTCATTCCAAACAAACCAGCAGGACCTGGATGCATTTCAGACCCCGACAGATAAGCCACAGGTCTCACTTTCAGAGTCTTGTCATGACCCAGATTCTGCTCCAGCATCTTCTACTCCACTGCTCTACAGAAATGTGCTCGGATAAGGGATACATTACCAAACAAGGACAAATTCAGGATGCATTTCATTATCCTGATGGTACCATGCCTGTTGTTCT
The DNA here is from genome assembly GCF_003984885.1 of Neopelma chrysocephalum. Lineage (NCBI taxonomy): Eukaryota > Metazoa > Chordata > Aves > Passeriformes > Pipridae > Neopelma > Neopelma chrysocephalum. Next base: position 1,790,467 of record NW_020897764.1, read on the forward strand.
CAGCTCCCTCAGGATGCAGAAGGCACCTGAAGGGTTAAGCCAGTCACCTCAGCTGGCAGGTACAAGGGCATCCTTGATGCAGAGCTGGTGGCACAGGGGCTCTGTCCCAGGGTAACAGATGCCTCAGCTGTGCTGTTTGCAGCTGGTTGCAAGGCACAGGTTTTGGATTCAGAATCTTTTGCATATTTAAAGGGGGACAATTTTTCTTCTTCAAGAAAAAAAGAAAAAGAAGAAACAAAGGCCTTAGAGCCCAAGCATACATGGTTAGAACTCTGTACTACAGATAATAAGTCCTGGCTAATACATTCAAGACTCTCTTCCCAAATGTAATGTGATGAATGTGTAGAAGTGCCAATTAAAGCATCCTGGAGAAATAAGTGAGTGATCTGCTGGGGTATTTGCCCATTCCATTTTAATGGGGTCTTGTCTGTTGACTAAGAGAGCCTAATTTTAGGTATTTCAGTTTGAAAATGCTGCTGGATCCTACTTCATCTGTGGCACTGGATCATAGATCATAGAATATTCTGAGTTGGGAGGGACTCAAAAGGATCCCCCAGTCCAACTCCTGGCCCTGGCACAGGACAGCACCAAAAATCCCCCCACGTGCCTGAGAATGTTGTCCAAACACTTCTTGAACACTGGCAGACTTGGTACCACAACCACTTCCCTGGGAAACCTATTCCAGTGCCCAACCACCTTCTGGGTGAAGAACCTTTTCCTAATATCCAACCACATCACAGCCTCATTGATACCTGGTTCTGAAATCTTCAGCCATCCTAGATTCCCACGTCTTGATGTCTCCTGATACACTGTTCACCCAGCACCAAACCCAAATTTTGCCTCTTTTTCAGTGGTGGCTGGTGAGAGTCACACAGTGAGTGCAACACAACCTCAGAAACCCGTCTTGCTTGGCATGATAACCATGAGTTCATGAGTGTCTTTCCCTTGATGCTATTCCTTGTAAACCAAAGGCCTCAGAAAAGGTTGTTGCTCAGTTCCAGCTGAATTTCCCCACAGGAATGCCTTCCCAGGACCTGAAGTGGCCAGGGTTTCTCAGTTATTAACCTTAACAGCTTTATTTTCACCTCCCCGCTCATATCCAGACATTAATTTCTCTTTTGCTGTTGCACTTCCAGTTACAGAAAGAAAAGCCTGTTCCACCATGGACACTGTTTATACTTTCCAGGGAGTTTAGGTCCAAGCTGAGAGAGCTAGGGTTGTTTAGCCTGGAGAAGTGAAGGCTTCAAGGAGATCTCAGTAATCTTAGGAGGTCTTCCAGTGCCTAAAGGGGCTCCAAGAGGAGCTGGAGAGGGATTTTGGACAAGAGCCTGGAGTCACAGGACAAGGGGGGAATGGTTTCAAAGTGAAAGAGGACAGGGTTAAATATTAGGAAGAAATTCTTGGCTGTGAGAGGGGTGAGGCCCTGGCACAGGTTGCCCAGAGAAGCTGTGGCTGCCCCATCCCTGGAAGTGTCCAAGAACAGGTTGGATGGGGCTTGGAGCAACCTCGGCTAGTGGAAGGTGTCCCTGCCCACGGCATGGGATGGGACTGGATGGTCTTTAAGGTTCCTTCCAACCCAAACCATTCCATGATTCTATGACTGTGTGATTATTGTTCACCCCAGACCCATCCACGTGCAATGGAATAAACACATGCAAAATCCTCTCCACTTATTTCTGAATTGTAACATGCCAAAAAAAAAAAGAAATATATAATTTGAACCCTTAATGGTAACTATAAATTGCAGTAATGTTCTAATTTGATTCAGGCTGAAGTTAATAGAAAGAAGGTGGTTTCATTTTCCTTGGAGAACGATAAGATCAGAAATGGGAGCAGCTATTTTGGCTGCTTTGATTTCCCTGCTATCAGAAGGAAACATTAACACATGTAAATACCATATGTATTATACAAGGTGAAGAGAGAAACAGAGAAGGGATTCCTCTGCCAGGAGAGCAAATTACTGTCATACTTAAGCTACACAAAGATTTGAAAGCAAAATTGGTGAAACCTCTTCTATGTTGTCCCTCATGGGTTGTGCTGGGTGATTCCAATATATGTTATCTGACATTTATTTGATCCTCAGGATTACTGTGTTCAGAATTTCTGCATTACACCTTTGACAACAGATAAATGTTACACATATTCACACATAAAACCCCCCTCAGAATAAAAATCAGTAGTCTAAAATGCAAAAAATTAGTAGTGAGGACACAATTTTTAGATTAAAATCATTCATACACATCCCTGTCAAATAATTTTTTTTTCCCTGTACATTGCATTAAACTGGATTTAATTCTTCCCCTTTTTTAACTGTGTTATTTTACGATGACTTCTGGCTTCTGCCAGCTTCTGCAGCTGTCTGGTGTTTGGCTTTTTTCCCAAATCCATGAACACAGCTGGAAGATTTCCACTTCCCATTGCTCAACAACCCCAAGCCTCCCTTTGGAAGCAGCGCCGTGTAGTGGGAGCCGATCTCAGTACAGGATGACCTGCCCTTCAAACACTGATTGTTATTCACAAGGTGTTATTTTGGATTTCATTAGCAGAGATGTAGGGAAAATCCATGGATTCAAAAGGGAAAAGAAGTTGAATTTCCATCTTTGTGCCCTCTAATTAAATAGCTGCAGAATTAATGTTGTGAAGAGTGTGAAAACCAAAGGAAAATAAACTTTATCATTTCTGATACCCATCTACGGTTTAAATTCACAGAAAAAAAATCCCTAAAATATTAAAATAAAGCTGCCAAACTGTTGGATAAGTAGAACAAATAAACTGCTGTGAAGTACAGGAGGAATAATTATGTCGGTGCAAAAGTGAAGGTATTCATCTGATGGAGATTTAGGTGTTACAAATATCCATGTTAGAAAATCAGGAGACACCGTGTCATTCCTGTGCTTTTCCAGAACACCCAGGGGTGTCCCCAGCTGCTATAGCAGGTTCTGTTCATGAACATGGATTTTATAGGTGTGAATAATTCAGATACCAGGTCGTGTTCGAAGAAGTGCGAGAGAAAAGGCAGAAAAACAGAATGTTTGATCATCAGTTCAGCACAATGAAGTGATGGCCTAAAGGCACCTTTCCCTCAGATCTCACTGATGAAATTTTGCATGGTTTGAGCTGCAAAATAGATGGAATATACCACCCAATATTTTATTTTTTTTCCAGGTTGGTTGAAGGTAGAAAGCTCAGAATGCCTGAAAGCCAAGTGTCTCACAGGGCTCCTCAACCCTGGGCAGATCTCCAGGCAGCTCAGCTCCAGGTGCTTCTCCAAAAAAAGAGGTAAACCCAGTTTCTCATATCTCACACATCTGCATTTCTAACCATCACTAACACCTGACCATCCTTAGCATTAAGTGGATTCATCTTTTCCACACCTTTTAGGGACAGGTCAGTGCAGTCTTTGACACAGACAGAACTGAGAAACAAGAAGCTGCAGCTGCTCAAATCGAGCACTAAATGGGGTCAATAAGAACATTTCCCCCTCCAGCTCCCATGCCTTAAGTTACTGCCAAAACTGTGATTCAGTGATCCTGAATTGCCAGACACCTGGATTAGCTGTTAGATTAAAAAAATAAAAATAAATCTGCTGTGGTTTATGAGCAGTAGCATAAGTCTTTAGCCATTGACCACATGGAGTAGTGTCTCCCAGATCACAGAATTGTAGAAGGGATTGGGTTGGAAGAGACCTTAAAAACCCGTTCATTCCACCCCCTGCCATGGGCAGGGACACCTTCCACTAGCCCAGGTTGCTCCAAGCCCTGTCCAACCTGGCCTTGGACACTCCCAGGGCTGGGGCAGCCACAGCTTCTCTGGGCAACCTGTGCCAGGGTCTCCCCACCCTCACAGGGAAGAATTTCTTCCTAATACCTTATCCTAAACTGCCCTGTTTCAGTTTAAAGCCATTCCCTCTTTTCCTATCCCTACACGCCCTTGTCCTAATATGAGCTCTGGATTGGACACTCTGCTGCCTAACACAGCTTGAGATGATGTTGAAGTTCTTATTTTTCTGTAGGGGAACAACAAAATCCCTTTATTTGCCTAAACATTCACACGAAACCGTTAGAAAATTAATTTGTCTGAGGATATGGACCTTCTGTCAAATTTAGCAGAAACCACCCACAGCATTCAAGTTTTAGGGGTAGACAGACGACATGGAGGAGTAGAAAAATAAACATATAGGCATAGATGTGATGCCTTAGGGTGTTAAAGGCCCTTCAGCGTGTTGCAACCCATTCCCACTAATACTGCCTGTCTGCTCAAAATTCCTGACTCTCCCATAGCTGCTCTGCAAAAGGAGTGCACCTGGGAATGCTACAGCCACAGCCAGTTATGGGATGAATAGTAACTTCTTCAATTTTGAGGTCAAACTTTTTAGATTGAAAATATTCAGTGAGAGCCAACAGTTATTTTAAATTAGCCTGCAGTTTGTTCACCTGATGCTCCTTCATTAGTTCAGGCATAAAATACAACATATGATGCAAAAAAGGTTTAGATTTCCCCCACCCGTGTTGCTGGAGGAGGAACTAAAATGGACTGGCTTACAGGGAAACGACATGAGAATTTAATTTCTACTGCTGTGCAAACATGTCAAGTGTTTTGTTATGTTTTCTAAGTAATGGAGGAAATTATCATAAGTGGCTAACAGAGATCTAATAACTAAAACCAGCTCAGCCAGGGGGCAGCAGGAAAAAAAACAACAAAACATTTTAATATCTGTGAGGAAGTAAAAACAACTTTATACCCTTGAGCTTTAGTGTATCTCTAATCTTATCCAAGATACATTTTGCATAAGTTATCTTGCAAACCAGAAAGCCAAAGTAAAGGTCCAAAATAGTTTTGAGATAAATATGTGATATGCTCAGATGTGGCTATCAGGGAAAAATAATTAAAAATAAATTTAAAATCTCTGTACTTTGCCTTCCCAAACATGCACATATCAGTAGCTCAAATTATTGACAAATTGTTTCAGGGGTCTTCAAACCAAATCAAGAGCCTGCATTTAGCCTAAATAACCCCTGCATAAAACACTTTGGCCACAGATGCTGAGATGTAGAGAGACTGTGGGACCAAAATCATTTCAAAGGAGTGAGTACAAAGCAGCTGAAGTGTTTTCTTCTTATTTTCTAAAGCTCTCAGAGAATTAATAAGAATTTTGCACTCCAAAAGACGCCTACTGAGCAAGAAGAGAACATTGCAGAAATGTGCAATTGGGAACTTCAGGAACAGTAAAAAACTTCATCACTTTGAAACCCTCAACAGAATTTTTCAGTGTGCAGATATAAAATATATTGGAACAGTGAGGTTGGGCACTGAACATGTATGAAATCACTAAATTCCCTAAAAAAAATAAAATGTGCTTGGAAGGTGTCCCTTGAGACTATTTTCACTCAAAATATTGATTATATTTACAGTCTAAGCTGTATTGATACCAAAAATCTCCCACAAACAGCTGTAATTTGTTAATTTTTTAAAAAGGGGGAGGAGTTATAAAGTGCTCCTTTTCCATATTGTATCTCGTTTGAAAAAATATTTAGAAATCTTAGATTGTACAAAAAAAAAGGGCTAAAATTGAGATTGGATTCTTTGAACTTGACTAGAAATAATAATTCTATCAAAAGTACTACAAAGTATTTTTAGCATGTTATTCTGTGGGGAACACATTTTTCCTGTTTTCTTTAAAAGGAATCTTTTTTCCTTTTTTTTTTTTTAAAGGTCCTGAAGTATTTAATGGGTGCATTTGTCATTTTTCTTAACTACAGATATGAAGATCCATTGGCATCTGCTCTCACCCATAAAAGAACATATATTTAATACTGGATTTTAAAAATGTGTTCCAGGAAAGGCAGTAAACATCATTCTTCTTTGTGATAACCTTACAAACCACCCTCCAAAGATGAGTCACAAGATGTTGAAAATTCAAGACAATCAACGGGGCAAAAGTGACTTACTGTCATCAATTCATAATCCACATAACATTCACAGAATGCCCCATACAGCTCAATTAAGATGAGGTTTCTAAAAGCTAAAGAAGCCAAAATCTAGTCTGAGATAGTTTTTGAGGACACTGCACTAAGGAGAGTGTTAGGGGGATTTAGGATGGGTAAATCCAATATCTAGAGGTGTCTTTCCCTTAACACTGAGTATAGAAGAATCATGTTTATATGATAATATAGGTAAATATATTAATCTGAGTCCCTGGCACAGGTTGCCCAGAGAAACTTTGTGGGTTTTCCATCCCTGGAAGTGTTCAAGGCCCAGTTGGACAGGGTTTGGAGTAACCTGGGCTAGTGGAAGGTGAACCTGTTGGAACTGGAGGATCTTTAAGGTCCTTTCCAACCCAAACCATTCCATGATTCTATGGTTCTAACCCGGACATCCAGGATTTAGGTGGCTAAATATTACCCTAAGTACCTTTCCTGACACATTTAGGGTCACAGCTCAGCTCCAACACACAGAGGAAAGAACAGAGGCACATCCCATTCAGCCACGTTCTCAGTTTAGGGTAAAACCAGCATTATATGGCATAGAATAAACACAGCACAGAGATTATCATATTTTAGCACAGAAGGGATTCTGTATTTTCAAAATCCATACTTCCAAGTGATTTCCACATGGAGAAAATAAATCTGAGAGGACTTTTCAGGATCTTGAGCATAAGTTACCCTGGAGTGAGGCGTTCACTCTTTGCCCAGGGAGACAGGGAGGGGTTTGCTGAGTTGGGTTCTGTGCCCTTGGGCACTGCAGCGACAGCAGCACTTCGGCTTTAGGGTTGAAAAATGCTTTTTAAAGGGCCTCAGAGGCTTTGATTACTTAGCCATGTGTCCACTGCTTTGGAAAAGAAGCCCTGGAAGCCACTTCAGGCATGGTATGCTCTGCCTTGGATCAGCTTCCCAACCTATGGCTGCTGCTGGATGGTTCACCTGGAGGGGTTTGTGGTGTGCAACCCTGGGGCAAGCATTGATCCCATATCCTCCCCCAGACAGGCTTTCAGCATTTGGATCCTCAGGGATGCCCCAATTCTTGCCATAGGATGTACATTCCCTCTGAGATGCAGTGGAGCTTTGTTGGGATTGGGAGAAAACTGTTTGTTGCAGCTATGACAAGAGGGACAGAAGGCCATGTAAAAGACCAAATCCCTCATAGTGGAACAGTGCAGTAGATATGGGATTTTTAGATATTTTTCCCCCTCTCTTCCTGCTTTTTTCCTCCCATTTCCCCCTTCTTTGTATGTAGCTTTGGTTCTGCATCACAGTTATCTCTTCAAGCTGACTCCACAGGAAATCCTCTTGGGCTGCTGACTCAGCAAACCCAAGGCAGAGCAGCCCAGCAGCACATTTGCTGGAGACATGAATAATATCCCTCCAGGAGCTGGATCTTAGTAGCTGAGCAACATGAAAAAATCACTGATTCTAATTTTACCTTTTTTTTTTTTACAGGCTCCTTTTTAAAGAAACCTTTTTATTTCCCAATTTGTTGTTCGGCTCATCCAACCCTCCTCCAAGCTCATGAATACAAAACCAGCAGGGAAAAAAAAAAATCATATAAATATCCTTAAATCAGTGCTGTCATCATGTTATTGGCCTGTCACAGAAATTATTGCTACTACCAGAGGGCAAAAAGTTGAACATATTTATGGAATGTAGGGCAACTATTTTCTGCTTTGTCACCTGCTGCCTTGCATTTCCAAAACCTACATAACTTGCCTGCCTGAAGAAGGAAAGTTGCAGCTTTGTGTTTGTGCATAGAACCACGTGTTGGTAGAATATTGTATTTTCAGAGTGGAGTTTTTTGGCTGTCATTCATCTTTTGTGCTTAATAAGCTCAGAAACTTTCAAGACCAGGTTGGATGGAGCTCTGAGCAACCTGGGCTAGTGGAAGGTGTCCCTGCCCATGGCAGGGGGTTGGAATGAGATGGTCTTTAAGGTTCCTTCCAACCCAAACTGTTCTGTGATTCTGTGATTCTATGAAAAATGTTTTAAGCAGGTGTCTTCCTTTATCTCCTGCAATAACCTGATGTGCCCAGTGTGAGATTACAAGTTCCACAGAGCACCAACACCATGTCAAGGTCTCCCATCACCTTCGGGCATCTTAGACAGGCCTGTAAACACATAGACTCATAAATATTTCTGGTGGAGATCTCACCCTGAGGGATGTGTCACTCTCTCCCTCTCTGTAAGTACCTATCCCACCCAGCTGACAGGATAAGGAGCATCTGGAACCTCAGATCCTAATTTTTGTGCCTCTGAAATGCACTTGAAGTTGGTGGGTGTCAAGACCCTGCGGTTCTGCGACGCTGATTGTCTCAGATGCTTTTTGTGACGCACCAAATATTCTGAGCCTTCTCTTTGAAACTACTTTGCCCACTATTAGACATTCTGAGACTTTGTTTTTCTATTTTAAACAAGGCTTTTAAGAGGTTGCCCTATTCTGCTGATTGCTCCTCATATTGAAAAGGAAAAGCTCTGGCAGTATTAATGTCTTGGTTAGCTGAGTTTTTATCTCCCATGGAGAACGTTACCAGCAGTTCCCTGACTATATTTGTACATATTTATACTTTCATTACATAAATAACAAGGAAGTTCCATCTAACAGTGCACTGTGTTAGAGACACCTGCAGTCCTACAGAGAAGTTGACTTCCCTAATAGGGTTATGAGATGCTACAAATTACCAGGCAGATAAACTCATTAAAAGCTCTCCTATTAAGTCCTGCTTGGAAAAAATAGTTTCCTTAAAGAGCAGGGACCAACTTAGATGTTTCTGTTGGAGCCTGAGAAGCCTCACATTTGGGCTGCAGTAGGAAATACATTAAAAAGCATTTGGGGGTTGGAAAGGAACTAGTAGAATATTGTGTCTGAATACACCTTGTTTCATCTTTTAAAAATGACAGAGGCTGAAATGTGGATATTTGAATGTAGCCTGGCATTGCAAGTGACAGCTAGAGATGAATAACAGAGAGTTCTCAGCTCTGCAGCCCATACACACCCTTAAAAGATTGAGAAATATCACCCCCTTCAGCAAACAGGGGCTGAGCAAACAGATCTACTTTCTCTCTTCACCTCTTCATGAATTGCTTAAACATAATCAGATGGAGGTTTCATTCTCTGCTCTGTGAGATGCTGCCTGTGTATCCAAATCTGGATTTGCCCATCTGACTGTCACACAGGGATCACACTTCCACGTTGGTACACAAGAGGCATCACTTATACCTTTGCTTTTCTCTCTCTCTCTCTCTCTTTTTTTCAAAAGGAAGTCAGTGAACACATTCCCAGTTAATGAAACGTTACAAAGAGTATTCTGCCATTTAAGCTTAATTATATTAAAAATGAATCCACAAGAAATTCCAAATATTAGGTGAAGAAATACGTGTGATTGAATTATCCAGACAGTTAGAACACCTGCATTGCAGTTACATTTAAAATTCAGTTCATACACTAAGCCAACTTTGTGAGTCATGAAATTCATTGTTTCTCAAGTACATTTGGAGCCAGACAAAGGAATGATGGTTTAGGATCCTTTCTCCTCAATAATTTCATGATGACTTTTGTTATATTTTCCAATAAAAAAACCCCGAAACCCACTGTTATCACAGATGAAGGGAATGTAAAATCAATCAAAATGACAGTGAAAATGAGTTCAGGAGCAAAATAAGTAGGGTGAAGAAAACTGATGTGCAAATGAAGAGATCTCAGAACCACAGAATCCTAGAATGGTTTGGGCTGGAAGGGACCTTAAGGATTATCTCATTCCAATCCCCCTGCCCTGGGCAGGGACACCTTCCACTGGACCAGGTTGCTCAGAGTTTCATTTAAAACAATGAAAAGAATGAGAGTGACTGAAAAGAGGTGGTCCAGCTAGCAAAAATGGATTAAAGTCAACTAAAATAGCAACATTGGCATTTAAATTTGGGAAAACACTTAAAATGGGGGAAAAAAAATAAAGCTTAAGAATTCCCCTAAGAGGCCTAGGAGCTGTTTTCAATCCCAAGTGATTCATAAAGTGGAATACATTTAATAGGCCAATACAGAACAACCTGTTAAACACATGAAAAATCAACCCACCCTTAGTCTCTGACAGTTAGAATTGCCTTAACATGCACATTCCTAAGCACATCTTGGCATTTTGTTTTCTTGTTGCCTGTTCTGAGTCTATATTTGAAGCCACCTAGAATTTCCCATTAATACTTTGTCCCCTTTTAGCTTTTTCTTGCCCTGTTTGTGGGTGTGGACATCAGTCTGGGGGGCTTTGGTTTCCTGTGGGTAAATCCAAAACCTGCACATCCAAGCAGATTCAGGAGCTATTGCAGCCACTTTGAGGACTGGAGACGTGTGCCACAAAATAAGGATCAATCTCAACATCTAAAAACAGGAGCTCTCCTTGAGGGTGACTGGAGATTCCTGGAGTACCCAGTGTGTTTAGAGGAAAGCAATATAAGAGAAGCTATTTTCAGGAACTTTCTGAGGGTTAGGATGACATTCAAATTTATTCTATTCAAATTTATTCTAATTTTTTTTTTTTTAAATTCACGTCCACTCCCTTGGTAGAAAATCTGAAAATCTGCATGACAGGAAAGTACCAATTTGAGTTCATTGGCACAGCATATTAGAGGTGGTTTGAAGAGAAAATGAGCATCCCAGTGGAGAGAAATATGTTGCCACAAGCATTGCAAAAGAGCCACAGCAAGGGAAGAATCATAAATAACATTATATCATTCCTGAAATTTGGTCTGTCAAAAGAAATGTAGGGAATTACTAATTGCATGATTTTGCACACAAATTATGGTGCAATCTCTGTCACTGGCTTAAGTCTGACCAAGAAATGTGTGTGCAAAGCTGCAAATTCATGTGTGTTAAAAGCTTAACTTTAGTGTCTGGATTCCTGCAAAAAATCATATAAATAAGATCATAAACACTGCAGACACACCACACATATAAAAGCACATTTCTTCTCATTAACTCCGATTTGCTCCACAGTATTTCATTAAAGAACTGTTCTTTCCAAAAGCTGGAGCTGATCACTAATTATCCAGCTCAGCAACCACAGCTATGTCCTGAAACGTTAACAATTGGAAACTTGCTGTCCTTCTACAGCTGCCAGGAAGGTCGTGCCTAGGAAAGCTCTGGAGATATGTTCATTTATTTCCCTTAATTAAAAACTGCTTCCCTCTAAATAGGAAGACACCTTTTGGCTGTCTCAAGCTGGGCAACGAAAATCTTGAAACATTCAAAGTCACTGATCCTTAAACAAAAATTTCTTTTGCTTTTCCATTCACGTGACTGTTTGAGTAATTTTGTTCCAGTCTGAAAAACACGCTTGGGAAACCCAGGAATTCAACTTTCCAGTTTCTCCCAGTGCAGGATGCATCTCACCAGCACTTACATGGGAGGAAACACTGAGGCTGTGCCAGGTTTAGCTGTGAGATGGGAACTCTTGAGAGACTGAGACAGGACAGTTGTTATTTCTGGGGCTCAAACCAGAAGCAACAAGGTGTGTTTAAATAATCTGATGTATGTTAAAAAAAAAAACCAAACACAAACCAGCATCTGAATTTCAGTCATTTTTTATAGTCAGGATTTTCATATGGGAATTATATTATTTGGATGAACACTAGTATACTACCTGTTCCAACCCTGTTATACAGAATTTAGCTGAATTATGTTACATTTCAGATTTTCAGTTAAATAGATTCGACTTAAATATGACCTCAAAAGTAAAAAAAGTGTATTTTTGTGTGCCAAAGTAAAGACAAGCCCTGTATGGTGACATTGTAAAAGAGAGGTCACACAATGGATACACACGAGCAGGAAACTCTGCAAAAACTCCTAAAAGATGCTCTGGTCACATCACTACCATAATAAATTGTTGTTAATTAAAAATAAAATAAGATAATTGTCAAGAATGCTTTCAAATACCTGACTAATAAAGTGCAATAACATGAGAGATCTGTATATGAAGCAATTTTAAGGCACTTAGATGGAAATTGTGGAAGGTTATTATTAAAAATGAGATGGAGGATTTGAATCTTGGTGCTATTTGTCACAGGATCCCTCTGAGCAGAGTTTTTTGAGAAGTGATGAAAAGCACATTTATGATCAATGGTCTAGCAAAGAACCGAGTTGAAATGCAAGATGAGTTCATTATAAGGGTTATGTGCTGTTCCTCACAGCTACAAAGGGAGAAAAAAACATCTTTATTCAGTGTTTTTATGGTTGTTATGTGAGGTCAGATACAACCACAATGTGTAGGGGGGCAATGGAGAGGAACACTTACAATCCCCAGACGTGTTAGGACTGAGGTATTAATGGAACAGCAAGTTACTCAGTAAGTAAAGACTTCTGGGAAAAAATTAATCCCTGTCATCTTCTGAAAGAGTTGAATATCTTCAGAAACATGATAAATGACTTTGAATGCTTTTAGTATCTTTAGAGGAGGGCCATTTGTATTGTTACTTAAAATCAGCCCTCTGAAAATGGAGGCATCCAAAAGCACTGCCTGAAACATCTCAAGGTTTAGGTTTCACAGGGCTGATAGGAATCTCTAATTTTATCCCCTCTGTCAGGAAAAAAATACTCTTAAGCCCATGGATTTGAAAAGGAAGCCCCATTCTTTCTAATTATTACTTTATTTTATTTTTAATCTTGGAGAAAAACAGTGAACAACTGCCCTTAAGGAATGTACTTGCCCTTCTCAGGATGACCACAGTCCTATTGCATTAACAAGGGAGGTTGGAAAAGCCTTAACCCAACATAGGAAAAACCCCCATAGAAAAAGCCAGAATTGGTGTCAGCAGGAGCTTCTTCACTCCTGGCTATCAGAACATGTATTTACATCAGAACAATACAAATAAAAACATTTTTTCCTTACCATGGGAAGCAATATGAGAGTGAAGAGGCAGATCTTCCTGGTGAAGGCCATCTTCTCTCCTAATTAACTTGAGTCAAGTTTTTCTCGTTAACACTGTGATTAGGGCTGAAGCACAGGCTCTCTGCAGGTATTCTGGTCGAGGTCCTCACCTCAAGGCTCAGATCTCTGCAATGAAAGAGGAAAAGTATTAAACATATGGAAACCATGAAGAGAATGAAAAAGAGATGGACTGAAAACAGAGAACACAATACTTGAGCTCTGAGTTGCACATATTAGAGATCAACCATCCCTGTCTGCATTGCAGCTGTTATAGATGGTTTTGGACACCTAATTTAAAGCCAAAGGACATCCAAAATCTGTGTGATCAATAACTTGTCTCAAAGAAACTACTGGAACAGGCTCTGTAGATGCAAAGATCTAAACCGTACCCAAAGGAGAAGGTAGGATGGATTGTTTTGAGCCAGAAAAAGGACCTGCCTGTTTAATTTCTGAAGCTGTGATTCACTCTGCATGATTTTCAGCAGTCTCTTAAAAGCCCAACTGTCTGGGGGCTTTTTAGGAGTGTGGATGACATGATGATTTACTTCCGGAGATCATTTGTCCAGGTGACAAAATCCATGACCAGAGTTGCTAAAACCCCACAGCTCTTTGAGAACTCAGAAATAGAGGTGCAGAGGAATGAATTGTAGTCTTGGGGTAAAGATTAATCCATAAGACATTGACTTATAACTTCATTGCTTGGTCTCTGCCAAGGAGCTGAGCAGGTGGTCAGGACATCAACAGAATTCCAAACCCGACATTAGTTCTGTCCTTGCCCCTCCTGCCATAACCCAGAGCTTAAAAATTCCCAATCACAAAGATTTCTCAAACAGTTTCTCATTCAAAACAACCTCTCTGTTTCAGACTCTGGTTGGATCCAAACCTCATTTAAAACACAATCCTCCTTCAAATCCTGATCCCTTGGTGACACAGCAGCCTCATTTCACCTACAGTCAGGTTTTTAGCATGGAGATAAACTCTCATAGTCATTCTCTTTCTTTCCACAGTTGTCCCTCACCTCAGGTGGATCCCCTTGTATTGGATTCGGGAGTCAAAATCAATCAAAAAAGAAGGGTGAAGCGAAGGGGAAGGTGTTTCAAGATTTGGATTTATTTTTTTCATTATCCTGCTTTGATTTGTAAAGAACTGAGCTGTAAAAGAACTTTTACAATCAAAGGACACTCAATTTTTATACTGACTGGGACATACTGCCAGGACATAAGCATTTAGAAAGGAGAGAGTCTTTCAATTAAAAAATAAAAACGGAAAATTAATCTCTCCCTAAAATTTTTGGAGAACAATGGTTCATAAAATTCACTCTAAACTGATCTGTTTTCCTCCATCCTCACTTGATCAGTCACTCCTGTTCTGTTCTGGCACTGAATTTAATTACTGAGCTGTGTTTCTGATGGTTTATCAAATAATGAAGGACTGATAAGATCTGAGCTGAGGAGGACAGCAAACATCCGTGGTGACATTCAGCCGTGAGGATTGGAAAAAGAAAGTCACTCCATTAACACAGGCAAGAGAAAACCAGACAGAAGCATCAGCAGACGTTGGATTTGAAATTATTTCTTCATCATTTTCACTAATGTGTGCAGGTCAGTCCAGGAAGGCCGGAGAGGGATGGGGAGGTTGAATCATGTCCTTGCATTCTGTCGCCGTAATGCATCAGAAATTTGAATTATTTAAATTCTTTAAATGCAATGGAAGGGTGGGAGATGCCTGACTAAAGGTGGACAAATACCCGTGGGTGAAGGTGGGAACCTTTAGGATCCACTCCTTCCATTTTTTGGAGACCCAGTTCTACTTTAACCCGGCGTTCACCAGGTTTAAAAAGCAAAGATGTTTTCCGCCTCCTGTTTCCTCTGAGTTTCAGAGGAACTTCTAAAAGAGACAACAGGAACATCTGCAAACCATTTCACTGCTTTCCTTTCACATATTGCAGGGAAAAATAAAAGAATCTACTTCATTTTTTTCCCTTCAAGGTAGTCATGGAAACCTGCATCAAACGCTGGGCTGAGGCCTTCATGTCATCCACAGAGGCTCAAGTGTTTATTAGGTAATAACAACTCCCAGTTCTGTGAACTTATGACCTGAACCTGCAGCAGAACCTGTGTTTATTATTTAGCAATTCCCAACGTGCATGATATAGATACATGCACAGTCCACCTATTACCAATTAAAGGCTAATTATCTCTATTACTAATTAAAGCCTAGTTATCTGTATTACCAGTTAGATCCTAGTTATCTCTATTACCAATTAAAGCCTAGTTATCTCCCAGACAGGTACTATCAGCTATGTTTTACTAGAAAAACACACTTATTTAAAAATACAGGCAATGTTGATAAAGCATTACCATTCAGTATTGAGAAAAATAATTAAATATATTAATATAGGATTTGGAAGGGAAGCTTGAATTATCATATTTTCTTCTGATGCCACTGGTAGCCAAATCCTGTAATTCCATTAGGAAATTAGAGATACTGATGCTTCATGTTGCTGTTTTAGCTGCTTCTGCCACTGTAATTAAAATTAGTGAAGTCAGAGCAGCCAACACACCTTTCGGTTATGGATATACAGTTCCCTAAAATAATCTTCAGTTATCTCTGGTGAAACAGAAGGGCTTTTGAAGTGTCTGGGAATCTGAAAATCAGTTGATTGTTACTAAAATGGAATGGGCTTCAGGGGATTATTTCAAGCATGGCTGAAATACAGAAAGAAGAATGTTTAAAAAACAAAAAGCCTTGTTTTGGTCAACTAACAACTTAAGAAAATAATTCGTCACCTATGAAGGTGAATTCATTTATCCACTGTAAACACTACTGTAGATTCTTTATGGAAGTATCCTGGATGGTTCAAGGGCAGGTTGGAAAAGCTCTGGCAAAACCTGTTCTGGTGCAAGTGCCCATTTCTTTCCCCTGTCTAAAAACGGACTCTGGAGGCTGGTGAGGACAATTGCTCCATGAGAAGCCCACAAGTGTCAAGTGCACAACCTGATGTCACTCATCAACAGAACCAGATAGTGGGTCCTTTCCAAGTGTGATGTGTCTACTGCCAGGGAGGCATAAAAAACGTAATAAATCACTCCTTAAAAGCATAAAAAGTCACCATATCAAACAATGAGTAAAACTGTTACACAGCGTCATGTTGGATGAATGAAAGAGGATTTTGAGTGACTTTATAAGGCAGTTGTGAGCTGTTATTGAGAGCTCACCCAAAATAAAACATCTGGTCTGGGCTCCTTTTTGTGGTCCTCCAGGATGTGTGCCAGTGGTTTGAAAGGAAACCAATACACTGCAAAGCTGACCCACAATGGCTTAGACTACTGATGATCAAATGGTAATTTAGCACTTAATTCATCTCCCTTCAGTGTCTACTCAGGGCCTCCCACCACATCCTTTTCCTGCACCATGACCAAGGTACTACACAAGTGTGGAAGTCAGAAAGGTTTTGACAACGTGCAGCATCAGTGGAGCTTTTGCAGAATGAATATATTTCAGAAAAGTCAACCACTGCATTCACAGTTATTCCAGTACTTCCTTAAGACATGAAGAACATTTCCCCAGGAAGAATAAACATGGGTGGAAAACTGCTGGGTGCAAAAGTGAGAAGGTGCTGAGGGGAATACACCAGATGTCACCAGTTGGTCTGGCCCACAGAACACTCCCTTGTCATTCCCATTTTCTCCCCAGGAAATAGAACTCCAGAACTCTTTATGGCACAGGGTTTGATAAATGGTCATTTTAGCTTATATATGAACAGGTTAATTATCAAAATCATCAAATGGTTTGGGTTGGAAGAGACCTTAAACATTACGTCATTCCACCCCCTGCCATGGGCAGGGACACCTTCCACTAGCCCAGGTTGCTCCAAGCCCTGTCCAACCTGGCCTTGGACACTTGCAGGGATGGGGCAGCCACAGCTTCTCTGGGCAACCTGTGCCAGGGCCTCCCCACCCTCACAGGGAAGAATTTATTCCTAAAATCTAATCTCAATCTGCCCTCCTTCTGCTTAAGGCCATTTCCCCTTGGACTTTCACTCAATGCCCTTGTGAAAAGTCCCTCTCCAGCTCCTCTGTAAGCCCCCTCTAGGCACTGGAAGGTGCTCTCAGGTCTCCCCAGAGCCTTCCCTTCTCCAGGATGAGCAGTCCCAACTCTTTCAGCCTGTAGTCACAGGAGAGGTGTTCCAGCCCTCTGATCAACTCGGTGACTCTCCTGAGTTATCACAGGGCTGGAACACCTTCCATTATGCAACTGATTCTTTATCTGTGTTCTTCAGGCTTTCAATAAAAGGTGTGAAACCCAGTGCATTTTATTATTTCCCTCCTAAAACTTCCCAAATGTAGCAAGCCAGCTACATAATGTGGTGCACTGGGCACGGGGCACCTTCCTCATGTCAACTGAGAGACACTTGCCAGCAACAAGCAGAGCTGGGAAATCAACCCTTCAGTGACCTGGGACACGTCACCTAATTTTAGAAACCCAGGAGACACATGAGCTCATTGTCAAGTCTCTTTATAGAGTCAACAGAGAGAAGGAGACATATGAAGAAAGCATTTTGTCTGACCTATTTTAACTGTCTACTTTCAACTTTCGACTTCTCTCCCCCGGAGTGTAAAGCAATTCTTGACATCCACATTGTGGAGACCTAAATTTGGCCAGAATGATCCCACCTCCAGTCTCTTCTGAAGCATGTGGATCAGCAAGATGAAACACAAAACAGCAAAGTTTGACACTCCACAAAGGCTTGAGAAGGAATTTGGTTGTTTAGGGTGTCAATAAATTAATGCTGATACACTTAAGGCAACAGAAAAGCTAAAAGAAGCTTTAACTGAATACCAGACAGCAAGAACTCTGAAGTTTCCCATGGAAAGTAGTCCATAAAGAGCAATCCTGTCAAGGCAGAGAAAAAGAACATCGTGGTCTTTCCACTACCTTTAATAGAGCACTTACTATTTCTCAGAGTTTAAATAGTTTGGGTTGTTTTCATTTACTTAATTAGTGAATTCACTGAAATTAAAGTTTCTTCATGCACCACAGCATCTGAGCATCTGACTCCACTTTCTTTTAAAAACCAAGAGGACATTTATGGCCCCCTTACATGTTTAACTGGAAAAGTCCCCCAAGTCCTTGTTTCCATTGCTCATGTCTGTTGTCAGTGAAAAAACAGGATTCAAAGACTAATTATATTAGGAGGTCCAAGAGGTGGATTTTGTCCCCTGCTACAAGGGACAAAACCCTTTTCAGCTGCATGTGAATGTTTCAAGGGTCTCAGGCAGAAAAAAACTCTTTTCCTGAAATAGTTGTCAACCAACAAGCTGGATTTTTTTCCCAGGATAGTCCACAAGGATGAATGGAAGCTGTAGGACACCCAGCCATGGTTCTAATGAACTGATGTGGGGATCATACCTGAAAACCAGCCATTAACAAATGATTCATTCAGGCAGACTCTCCTAATATCCAGTGTTTCCACTGCTCAGGAAAATTATTGCTTTTGACTTTAGGAAACTTAAAAGGGAGCTGATCCAATGCCAGTGGCAATTTAACACAGAAATAATAGTTGAAAGAAATATATTCAGCTGCTGCCTGGCTTAAGCATTTCAGTGTTAATGATGAACCAAGTGTCTCAGCAGTAATCCTTTTTCTATCTGGAGGAATAGCTTTTTGATTTTTTTCCTTGCATAAAATTCAGAAAACACCTGTGAATTTCACTGCAACTCCCCTTCTAAAAATGAAGATAAAAGTGTGATTAAAGTAGGAAATGGTAAATTGCAGGTGTTGTGACTCCCCTATGCAAATCAAGCCTTAGTGTTAAAATATTTTTACAGAAAGTAGGATTATCAACTTCATTTACTTCCACGAGGATTTGTGTGGGAAAGAAATCAAAGCAGTGTGGTTTTGCAAGAAGAATAACTGATAAAGGTATTCACAGAACTGGGGGTTGGAAGGACCTCTGGAGATTGTCCAGTCCAACTTCCCTGCTCAAAGCAGGGTCAGCTACGGTGGGTAACAGGTTATTCAAAACCCATTTTCAACCAATTTCTGAATATCTCCAAATGTTGAGACTCTGCACAACCTGTACTTGTGTATTTTGTGTTATTTATAGTATATCTATGTGTGCTTTTCACCTCTTTTCAGCATTGAGAGGAGCCTGAGTTTGCTTCCTTTACATCCTTCCATCAAATATTCCTACACACTGAGATACCTCAAATCTTCTCTTCTCTAGTCTAAACAGACATAGGTCCCTCAGTCTCTCCTTGTAATTCCTTATCCATCTTTGTGGCTCTTCCCAGGGCTCCCTGCAGTGTGTTTGTGTCCTCAGCAGCCCAGCCCTGGACGTGGAGCTCCAGATGTGTCTCCCCAGGGCTGAGAGAGAGGACATCCCTTGAGATGCTGCCAACGCTTTTCCTCGTGCAGTTGATGATGCTTTTGGACTTCACGGCTGCAAGGACACTTTGCTGGCTCAGGAGCCACTTCATGTCCACCCAGGTCCTTCTCTGTAAAGGTGCTTTCCAGTCAGCTGATCCCCAGCCTGCCCTTGTGCACAGGATTCTTCCTCTCCCAGTGCAGGGCTTTGTGTGTCTCCTTCTTGAACTTCTTGAGGTTCCTCTCTCCCTGTTTCTCAAGCCTTTCCAGTTCCCTCTGGATAACAGCAAACCCAACCACTTGGTCTATCAACCAGTGCTCTTTAACCTGTGTAACCTTCAGCCTTCCTGGAGGAGTCCCCTGTCCCATTATCCAGGTCATTAGTGAGGACATTAAACAGCATTGCCACATCCAAATGTCAGAGCTTTATAGTTCAGTCCAGTCTACCCAGGCTCTCTTTCCAGTCAGTGGAGAAGATGGATCCTCAGGGAGCAATTTCTATACCCTCAAGCTGGATTCCTTAAGACCAGGTTGGATCTGAGCAACCTGGTCTAGTGGAAGGTGTCCCTGCCCATGGCAGGGGGCTGGATTAAATGACCTTTAAAAGGTCCTAACTCAGACTATTCTATGATTCCATGTCTAATTTTGGACAAAGTGAATTACTTCTCTGAAACAGTAATTTTTTTCCCCCTCTGTCTACTCAGGCTGATGAGGGCAAACAAAGAAAATTCCATTCCCAAAGTTTAAGACACCAAAGCATTAGTGTGAGTAAAACAGAGCTCTGACTTTCCTCTTTGTCACAGCCTTTTCCCATTTTCAGTACTATCTTTATTCCTTTTAACACAGCCTAGTAACTCATATGTATATTTTACTTCAGCTGTCCCCAACTACAATTTTGGTGGAATAGGTTTTTTTTATTTTCTTTTGAGTGGTTTCAATTAAATTGAAATTCCCTGAAGATGTAAGAGCACTATAATTTCTCCTTGCAAAGTACACTCCTAATCACTTCTGTTTAACCTGATAGCTCTTGTATTTCCTATTTCCTAACTTTATAGAATTTTCCTAGCATCTCAAAAGAAAAAAATCTAAAACTATTCTAAAACAGATTTTAATAAGTGTTGCTCAGCCAATTCAAGAAAGATACCCAAATTTGCACTTTCTGAAGATCTGAATAATTTCTTGATTATCTGCAAATTTTGCTATCATATTGTTCATTTTCAGACCTTACCTAAGACTGGGCTGGTGCAGCTTCTTCTGGCGCTCACCATTATTTTGGAGGAAGAATCACATACTCCTGATCTTCTGTTTTGTCTTTGTTTAGGGGTTAGACACACACAAAAAATTTTACAGCTTACAAACTACTTATGCCACAGCTGATACCCAGTAAATACACATGTACCTCTTGGTTCCCATCAAATTCATGGTTATAAAGTTGAATTTTGGTTTAGTTTTACATTCAAGCTCTTTCATTGCAGTCACCACCAGTCGCAGAGCACACACAACAAGCTGCCCTAAGCCAGTAGGTGTGGAAGCTTTTTAAATTAAGGTAAATCTGTCATGCTTGGCCCACTCAGCTCTTGTGATCTCAGCTGATGCCTGCTTTTCCTCAAGGTAGAATCTTTCTTTAGTAAAGGCAGATTAAGAAACTGTTTGAAAGTCCAAATCCACTATATCCTATCCCATCATAATGCCCAGACTTTCCTGAGCTCTGAAACTTTGTGCTCTTCTGGGACATAGTGTATAAAACTAAACAACACTTCACTTTTTCAAAACAAACTCCAGTGAAAATGCCCGACTTTTATAAGTAATAAAAATCATCATGATATAACAACTCCTCTCCCTCTTATTTTCCTGCTTCACCCATGCAGCTGTGATGAAACATTGAAGGTTAATGACATCTAGATTTTGAATATCTGAGTATTTTGACATTGAATGTCTGTTGGAACTGTTCCTTCAGGCTCTCTGAAAATTCAGATGGACACGAGTGGATCAATCATCCAGAGGTCAAGATTTTCTAGCTTATCTTTGCAACTACAGCAGCTACAGACTCACAAGAGCAGAAACTATGGAATACAATACATAACTCCCTGGGCACAGGATTGCTATTCTTGGCAGGTTTCCCACATAACATCACCGATAAAATCCTTGCTTTGATTGACATTATTTTCCCTGTTCACTTATCTGTCAGATTTATTGTGCCCTTATGTTGTTGGTGTCCCCAGAGACCTGGTGAAACGACCCGACTTTGTGACTGAAGGCCGTGGACACTCAGTTGCAGGGGAATAATTGCAAATTACCACACATTTAGGAAGCATTAGGCAAAGTAAAAAACAAAAATTGTATGAGAATTTTCCACCTTCTCAGCAGATCAATTATCCTTTGGAAGCATCTGCAGTACATGTGATGCTTCATAGCTAATATGAAACTAATATGGGATCATAAAGGTAACGAGGTACTGCTCCGTTCCAGCAGAGCTTTAAGTGCTGCTTGGCAAGGCCCTTCAAAGTCATTACTCCACAACCAGTAAAATGTGTTCTCTATCTGGCATATCAATGTTTTGCAAGACTTACTTGATTGATTTGCTTCCCTTGATTGGTGGTCTGCGTTTCCTGCCCTGGCTGTAGGTGTAAATATTGGTTTTTTATGATTCAAAGGAGCTTGTCAGCACTCTAAGATGTCCATCAACATGGCCATCAGTCCCTGCTTTAAACCTGCTCAGCACATGTTGAGCAAACATCTATCACAGGCACAGGAAAAAGGAAGAGCAGAAAAATGCAGGTCTGGACCACAGCCTTTTATTCCCATTGTCTCTGAAGATCATCCCAAGAGCAGCACTTCTGTGGTACTTTCAAACCAACTCCTTAACTCAAAATATTATATTTACTGGAGTGTGGTGCCACCCTTAACACCTTTAATTAAGTCTCTTGATGTGCTGAACTGATTATCTTGGGATCAAGTTATCATTGCTCCCCAGACAAAAGCCAGTCTCTGTGCAAGGTGCTCTCAGCTGTAAGGAAACACCAAGAGGATCTTTAACAAGACATTCAACTATTTAGGACAGGGAGACTCCAGAGGAGTGTCCCTGGAGCTGGTGATGGACCCAGGGTCAAGACACAGTCTCTGAGCTCCAGCAATAGCACAACCACCTCTTATCACCCCTGGGAAACAAGTCTACCCTTCCTGTCTGAAAGCAGGACAAAAGTAATAAAATAAGCAGTGAAAGGGATTTATCTGTTCATTTGGAAGGTGGGAAATACAACGAGCAGCTGCCTGATGCCAAATGAATAAATATGTGATGGTGTGAAGAAAACAACCTGATATAACCTTGCTATTGAGAAAAGAGTGCTTGGAAGTGTGGGAAAATTGCCAAGGTAATCTGAAAGGATGATCAAATTGTCTTTCTTTGCCTCATATGTATAATTCCTTATTTTCCAAGGCAAAGTCAGAGGCATTCTGAATACAACAGCTCGTACTTCCCTGAGCATTCTGAGTTGGCAACCTGTGCTGTGTCCCAGATGAATATCCACCATCCTCCTCCACAATTCTAACCAACAACTTAGAAAGCTTTCATGGGCCAAACTTCAGCCCATCTTGATTAAAAAAAAAAAAGAACAATATGTTTCTCAATTTTTTGGTGGGTAGAGAAAAAGATATCCCTGTTATTGTGATTCCCCAAGTGCATATTGTCCAATTCTCAAGGAAGTGTATCCCACAACAGACCAGGCACTACAATCCTGTCTCTTCCATCTTTATGGAGGTGAAAATCCCTTTTTTTGTTGTTTCTCTTTTTTTATGACAATGCTTTTTTTTTAACAGTTTCACTGTACTACATTGAAAGATAAAGCTAGGCCACTGCATGGGCACTAGGAAATTGCATAATTCCCTCTTTTTTCTCCATGCTCCTTTCCTATTTTCCTCCTTTTCTGTTGCATCTCTTACAGCCTGAGCTCCCCCAGCTGTGTTTCATCTTGTGGTTAATGAACTCATTACATTTGGACAATATTAGGACCTTCCACAGCACGTGTCCTTGCAGCAGCAGGGATGGAAATTCAAGTCACATAAATTTGGCTGTCTAAAAGTGAAACATCTCTATCCAAGCTATTTTCTCTCAGCTCCATCCACGGCGAAGGAATAATGAGCAAGTCACCTCAGCAGCACATGGCTTTGCCTTGCTCTGGGACAAAGTGCTACTCATCTTGGCAAAGCAAGAGCTAATAAAGCAGAAAACAGTTAGATTAGCTCAGGAGAGTCTGTGTTGAGCAGGCATAGCCCTGAGAATAGCAGAAGTATTAAAAAAAAGGAGGAAGAAAAGCAGTTGAAATCAAAGTCAGTGTTGGGACAAGCTGGGAATTAGAAGAAAACTGAACTCTCAGCAGAACAAAGCCCTGAAAATGCCTCCCAGAGAGAGGAGGATAGTAAAAAAGCACTTAGAATTTTGAGAGGATGTGAATATTTTGTAAACTGATTCCTCTGACACGTGGATTTTTGCAGTGCTAATAGTCAGAGGTTCCCAACCTGGGCTCTGACTCGGAGCTGGATCCCACCCAGTCACCTCAAAGCACAGAGTAAACTCGTGTCTCTGTAAGGAGGAAAAGTGCAATGTGTTCTTGGCCCTTCCAGCTCCCAGTAATCTGGAGGCTGTGAAGGTTCCAGAGCTTTTCTTGGTGGTGGAGGATGGCAGTGATGGCAGCTGAGACATGTGGACAGAGAGGAGGAGTTCAGGCCTCAGCAGAAAAGCTCTGAACTCCCAGGTAGTAAGTGGCAGGACCAGAGAAATGGCCCCAGGTTGTGACTGGGGAGGTTTAGACTGGATATTAGGAAAAATGTCTTCAGTGAAAGGGTGGTCAGGCATTGCAACAGGCTGCCCAGGGCAGGGGCGGAATCACCATCCCTGGAGGTGTTCCAAAGGTGTGTGGATGTGGTACCTGAGGACAGGGTTCAGTGGTGAACGGGGTGGCACTGAGTTCATGGTTGGACTCAATGGTCCTGGAGGTATTTTCCAACCCAAATAATTCTATGATTCAAGAAGTCCCTACTCACACAAAAGGCAGTCCAAATCTCCTTCTTTTGGTCTGACACAGAAAAAAATGAGTCCAGAAAAAATATTGTGTGACTTACTTTCTTTCTTTCTTTCTTTCTTCCTTTTCTTTCTTTCTTCCTTTTCTTTCTTTCTTCCTTTCTTT
>NW_020897764.1:1815319-1938513 GCF_003984885.1 Neopelma chrysocephalum
TTTCCTTCTTTCCTTCCTTCTTTCCCTTATTCTTTCCTTTCCTTCTTCCTTCCTCCTTCCTTCCTTCCCTTCCTTCCTTTCAGCAGGTTACAAAGCCAAGCCCTTTGCACTCTGCCTCATGAAGCAAGAGATGACATGGTGAGAATGCTGCAGACAATCCCAACCCTCTGAGCCCTCTCTTTTGGTTTGTCTCTTGGTAGTTTGCTTTATGAAAAATCTGGAACTCCAAATAACTCTGGCAGCATTGCAAAATTATTCCACACTATAAAACTAAGTTCCTAAACCGCAGTTCAGAGCACTGATGATGTCTTAGCTGAGGTCATATTTTGGGGTGCCCAGTACCTTAAAAGAGTGTGAATGCCCATGACTTACAGCAGTGAAGCCTCATATGATGATTGCTTTTTAAAAACTAAAATCTAGTTAATGTGAGTATTCAGCTTAATTCATAAACCACTGCTTCACTATCATTCTATATTAAGTAGCTCCACTGCTTCTAGAAAAGAAAATATAAATGAACAGAAGTGATTCGTTCCCGCAGAATCATTTTTTCACCTTGTGATTACAAGTGGTTATTTCTATATTCATCTTCATGATCTCCTCATGGATTTCCAGATGAGAGTTCTAGAAGATAAGCTGGCACAATGGTACCCTATAAGGTGGCAGAATATGTTCCTAAGGGAATACCTGGGAAGGTCCGAGCAATGCAGGATCAAAACAGTTTAATATAAACATACAAGCACATGCAAAATTTGAGATATTATGTGTTCTCTTATTTTATTAATTCAAGAGGTGTAAAAAACCCCAGAACTAAACCCATCAAAACACAACTAGAAGAGATCAGTTGTTTCCATTATAACACAATATAATTAATTCTGTGGAACTCCAATTTCCTTCAGTCTTATCTACAGAAGTTCTGTGACCAGGAGTCAATGGGAACTATAAAAAGGGGGTAATTTTCCTCTGTTGGATGTGGCTGTTGAGGTGAAAGCTGGAAATCCTGATTATGGGTATTAAAATGTTTGATGATGAAGTTTGTAAATTGACAGGATGGTCACTGGATCAGATGCAACCCAACTTGGGATGATTCACATTTTCCTTTAGAAATCATGTCGAATTGGAATATCCCTTGTGGCCCAGAAAACAGTCAAAATGTTATTCCTTTCCATTGGATAGCTTTGTCATTTTGTCATCATGCATTCCCAGTAAAACCTAGGATTCTAAAGATGTAAATTCAATCAACCTGAAATCCTCCTCTTCTCCAAAATGCCCACTGCTCTGTTTTAATTAGGTTGACTCATGTTTCAAAGACACAGTGAAAATCCTCTCTCCCCACGGGTGGTCCTTCAGAGCCTTGGGTGAGAGTTCTCTCATTAAAATTGTACTTCTAAAACTGAGCTAATTTCTACAGATTCCTTGGATAGTCCCTGGGACACAATCAGCACAACCCACAGAGTTCAGAGCATATGTTAGATTATCCTAAATTATGTTTTTCAAAGCAACAGATTAGTTATGCCTTATTTCTCTATATTTTCCATGAGGAAGTAGAGAGGGAATGAGGGGGAAAAAAAGTGATTGAGAGAGACACATAGCATTAGAAGGTTCAGTCCAAACAAAGTTTGCCAAAGCTACACTCAGCTGATTAGCAGCATCTTATAGTGGGCAGCAAATTAAGGTCAAATCATATGAAATGTGTAGTAACAGGTTTTTTATTGCTGCTGCAACCTCCTCCCTTTACTTTCCTCACATCATATCAAGTCTAAATTCTGTTCAGGTCTTCATTCACACCCATCCTGTTTTAATATGCAATTGAAGCTCAGCTGAAATGACACTGAAAAAACACCATCATCATCATGTGCCTTTCAAACGCTTTGGGGATGAAGCTCTGACCCTCTAGAAACCCTTTAGGACAAAGGATTTTGCCCCAAGATTTCACAGTTTCACCAGAGTGTATAATAGCATTCTATTATTTTGTTCTATTCTATTATTATAAATTCTCCAGTATTCCCCCACTTCCTTGGATACTCTGTGGAGAGGATTTATCCTCAGCTTTAAAAATACCTACAAGAACAGTGCTGCAGGCACAGCTTCACAAATTGGTTTCCCACAGAAACACAGGATCTGCCCATCCTGGTCAACCTTTGACAAAAACTTTTGAAAACAATGGGAACATTTCCTAATATCAAATCTAAAGAAAAGCAAGGTAAGAAAGACACAGCTTTATTGATCTCCAGCACTGGGAGATCCAGCTCAGCAGCCTCCAGAGGATGGAATCCATTAAGACAAGAACTAAAGGTGTCCCAAAGCCCTAATTTCTGCAGAGCTGCATTATTAATGACCCTGATGGCTGAAGGTGTCACAGAGATACATGCAAGGAGCCTCTTTGGGTTTTCTCATCCCAAAAGACGATTAAAGAGAGGATTAAAGGTGAACCAGGACAACAAAATAAAGGAGAGACCACCAATGGTACACAAGAGTCACCAAAACTTGAGGCAAAGTTTAGTGGTTCATCTGTGCATTGGTAACCCTGGAGACATCCATGGTTTTAAACACAAAAACAATCCTAGGAATTAGGAACTGGTAGCACAGAATAACTTTGAGTTATCTTCACATAATTCCTGGCTCAGACCAATCTGGTGACCTGGCATCTCAAAGTCTTTTGTGTTGTCCCGTGGGAATGTATTCTGCACCCAAGACCAGCTTTTCATTGGAGGCACCAGCCAAGAAAACACCACCAAAAAATAAACTCTATAAAAACCAAACCCTCCACATGCAGTAGAAAAGGTGAATTCACATTTTATGGTATTTCTTTCCTCGTATTCCAGAGTTCATGTCTGTCCCTGGGGTTTGTTGCCAGCTGGAGTCGATGAGGCATGGGATGAGTTTGTGTGTTTTTCTGAAACCTGTGTCTCACTGGGGAGACTGGGGCAGGGACACAAAGGAAAGGAAGGGAATGATCTTCCCTCAGTAAATAAAACTAAATATCTGATAACCTGAAGTCAGCACAGTGTGAGGCTGTTTTGGAGAGGCAGAATAAATTTTGTGATGGAGTCTGGGTAGGTTGGTACACAGAGGGCTCTCCAGGGCACAGCTTGGCTGCCATTAACATGCCCAAAGAACTGGATATTTTATTGAGCATTGTTTTATTCTGGAACAGCCATGAAATGAAAACTCTGCATGAGGCAGAGAATAATTTTTTGCAATAATATTTTGCACATTTTGGGTGTGTGCAGGTCTCCCACTTAGACAAAACCAAAAGTTTGTGGCATGGATTTAGATGTCCTTTGTGCTGTTTAATTTCATGTAGAATTGCTTGACTCTAAGTGTTTGCAAAACCTTTCTTGATGGACCATAACCACAGGTTTTACAGGAATAATTCTGGTTCATATTCTGCACAGGAGTGCTAGTACTCTGTGTTATCTACAAACCAGCAATGGAAATAAACATAATTTTAAATCAAAATAATGTGGGATAACATGACAATAACTCTGCTAAAAAAGCAAAACAAAACAAAACAAAACACAACAAAAAAAATCCCAAACCCTACCCAAACATTAAGGCTTACAGGTGATAAATTTGAAGGTGAATAAATCCTAATAGTTATTCAGAGACAGTCATCCAGCCTCAATCCAAAAGACCATGGCCAGCATCTCTCTAAAATGGAAATTCATCTGTTTTTCTTTTTCCCTTGCCTTTTTAATGTGTTTTCCAAAGCAAACCAAATGCCCCAGTTTGCTCACACATGTAGGGACCTCCTGAAGACAATCTACATCTCCGAAGACAAAAGCAGCAGCTTCTGCTGAGTGACTTGAGTGAGAAATGAGGACATTGAGTACTTCTCATCTAGGTGGCTTCAGTATTACAGACACATTCAGGATTAATTTAGCTCTGAGTACCAGCTGTACCTCCTCTTATCACTATTATAAGGAAAAACACAACATTCTCTTTTTTACTCTTTCAGGATGTTTGCCTTTCAACTATTTTAAGTTATTAGTGCTTGATTGCATTAGCTGGAAGGTAGTTGAAATTTCTTCACATGAGAACATGTGAATTCCTTCCTGGTGCTGGCCCTCTGGAGAAATGAGATGTCCAGCACTGTAAATAAACCCACAGGAGTGCTTTGAAAGACTGCCAGTTCTTCACACCTGTGTTGGGCTGTGGACATCTCTCTCCCCAGCTGTAGCCATGCTGAAAAGAACATTAATCCCAGTCAGATTGGAGATACTAATCCTTGCTGCTCTGCCTCCCATCTGCCCGACGTAGGAGCATTGCCTAACCCAATTTACTCCAGA
Organism: Neopelma chrysocephalum; assembly: GCF_003984885.1. Classification (NCBI taxonomy): domain Eukaryota; kingdom Metazoa; phylum Chordata; class Aves; order Passeriformes; family Pipridae; genus Neopelma; species Neopelma chrysocephalum. Next base: position 1,819,609 of record NW_020897764.1, read on the forward strand.
TAAATTGGATTAGCTTCAATACTGGGTAAATTTAGATTAGGTATTAGGAAGAAATTCTTCCCTGGGAGGGTGGTGAGGCCCTGGCACAGGTTGCCCAGAGAAGCTGTGGCTGCCCCATCCCTGGAAGTGTCCAAGGCCAGGTTGGACAGGGCTTGCAGCAACCTGGGCTAGTGGAAGGTGTCCCTGCCGTGACGAGGGCACTGGAACTAGATGGTCTTTAAAGTCCATTCCAACCCAAACCACTCTTTGTTTCTCCATTCTGTGATTCTGTGATAAAATAAGGTTTTGCTAACAAGGACAGTGCGATACAATTGGATTTAGGGAATACTCTCCCTAAACCTGAATCTTCCTAAACTTGATTCTGCTCAGCAGCAGATTCAAGAGGTGGTGATGAGATGATGGGGTTGGCTGGAGTGATGGTGTCTTCAGGTAACTTCAGGATTGCAAAACAACTGCACAGACTTCAGACTTCAAAACTCATAAGCCCAAGGTTTACGACAGAACTGTTTGGGTTTTTTCCCTTTTTCTTGTAAGTACTATTCCTTATTTCTGATGTTCACAATTTTAACCACCAAATGGCAGATTCATTTTGCCGTTCTTGACAGACCAGGTGAAAATGGGGCTTAGTAATGCATACGTCCTAATTTTCTGACTGGAAACATTTTTCAAGAAAAAAAATGGAACAAATTCTCCTGCTATTTCATTTGCCATTTAATTGATATGTTGGTATCACACAAATTAAACAGTGCATTGTCAGTTCAATTTGTTCAACTCTTGTTGTGCTACTTGTTTTCACCCCTCCTTACTTCTCCCTTCCCCAATACTTAACCAACATATCATTTTGCATCCCGTGTGGGATTTCTCTGCTCTAACCTAGTAAATCTTTTAATTCCTAATTTGCTATTCTGCTCTAATAGATTCACCCATGAAAGAGCCTGGAAGGCTGAAGCTGAGAAAAATCACTTTCATTTTCTCAGCTACTTCTGAGTGGTTTAAATGTAAAATACACATGCAGTGCACTGTTTGGGATCTCAGATTTTTATCATCCAAGCGTTGCAGAACTGAGTCAAACCTGATCAGGTTTTTGATGAAAGGATAAAGATTCAAGTCTAGGCTGGAACCACTTAATAATGGTGAGATACTGAAAAAAAAAGTAGTTGTATAACAGCAAGGAACAGTTCACAAGAGAGCCTGAAATTTGGCTCCAAATCACTGGTGGAAAATGTGGATATCAGCACAACTTCTCCAAAGCAGGGCTTAGAGATTAATTAACCTTGCTGTTTAGTTATCAGGGATTGCCATTTGAATTACTGATTCAATTTAAAGTGCTAAAATAGCAAATGGAAAATCTATATTTAATCATAAATACTATTTCTATTTGTCATTTACGTTTTTAGCTTTCCCCCCCCAAATGAAAGGTTGATTGATAACTGATTTGGGACACAGAGTTTGGAAATTCTTTTTTATAACTGGGGAATGTATTTCAGGAAGATTTTAAATAGATACATATATCTTAATTTCTCTTTTTGAATTCATTTTGCCATATTGGTCCAAGCCATATGGTTCATTCTGATTTACTTTTTAGCAATTCATAATTTAATTATGAATTACTGTCTAAGAATTGAGGAGGAATTAGAAACACGTTTGGAAATGCACACACAGAATGCTTTAAGCCCCCCAGCCCTGCATGAGGAAGGAAAAACAAAGTTCCTCATGACATTGAATTTTATTTATAATTACGTGATGTCCTGAACAAGGGAAGTATCATGTGGTGTTACTGAACTGACTGTACTGCTCCTGGTCAAAGAGTTCTTCCCAGCTAATTATTAGCATTTAAATTATAAGCAGAGATATTTTAATCTCTTTCTGCTGTTAATAAAAAGAGCCTGACACCCCCATTGCATGAATCATATTTTGACTTCAGTCACTTATTTGGTTAAAGAGGAAGCTTATAGTGACTGCTCTCCTAATTCAGATACGATAATAGAGTTTGCAATTTTTTTTTTCCATTAGCACATTGTGACCTCTAAAGGTTCTCCCAGCTTCCAAACTGCACATTATTTGTGATGGTTTCAGTCAGCCTTGTTTTCCTGGAAATCAGAGCTGAATTCCTCTGATTGTGCTCAGGGGCTTTAATTGTCAGGATGCAGAGTGGGTGTTCGTCCTACAGGGTTTCTTCAGCAAAGACCAAAAAAAACAATTAGTCTTGTTGCTACAGCAGTCCCATTCTGCAACTAATTCCAGGTCATCCCCTTGAAGGGATGTCCCATTCCTGGAAGTGTTCAAGACCTGGTTGGAATGGGGCTCTGAGCAACCTGGAAGCTGTCTCTGCCCATGGCAGGGGGTTGGAACAAAATGTTCTTCAAGGTCCTTTCCAACCCCTTCTAGGATTCTACGATAATTTCTGCTTTCCCCACAAATCAGGTTTCAAAGTTTCTTTTCAAAATTTACTGTGAACGGTGACAAATATGGAGGTTGAAGACTTCTGTGAGATTTGTCTCTCAAGCATAATTTTGAGTTTGGTTTTTTTCCATTTCACTTCCCAAATCTCTCCTGTTACAAGCCTAATCTTGGGGTTGGTGAGTGCCTTCCACGGGAGTGGGGTTGGCTTTAAGGTGTACCCACTCTCCCTACCCCAGAGCAGGGAGAACCTCCCAACCTGCTACCATTTACTAGACACATTAAGAATCCTCCAAGATCTCTTCTTCAGCTCCCACGGTGTCTGTGGATTTAAAAATGCCAACAGCACTAAGACAGACAGACCCTTATTATAAAAAAAAAATTCTGATGTGCCAATGTGAGCTACAAAAGAGAAAAGAAAACAACTCAGAAAGGAAAAAACCCTTCTGAAGAGAGGTGCCAGTTGTACTCTGACTTCTGAACATCTCTCGAGCACTGAAAACAAACGTGAAGAAAATGCTCTAAAATTGTTCCTGTTGTTATTGTCACTAAGGAAACAACTTCCTAGGAATCTGCAAGTTGAGTATACAGACACTTTGATGTGCAGCCAACTCTCTCTTCCAACACACTTCCCAGCTCTCTGGTGAGGCAGGTCTGTCCACCAAGGGAGATCTCTCCTCTCTCCCTCAGCTGAGTCCTGACTTCACGTGGGGATTGAACTCTGATGCTCCAGAAAAGCCCTAATCCAGACTTGCCACAACATGAGATATCAAAGCACAGAGTCATGACTAAGCCAAGGGATTTTGCCTTAAGATACTCCTGTCTGAATCCAACAGCGCTGCCAGGAGAGCTAGAATAGCACAGGAGCTTGGGAATGTGGGAGGCACGAGGCAGAATTCTCTCTCTCTGTTCACTTGTGGTGGTTTTTTTCAGCCACACACACACACACACACCCCACACACAATAATTGAGATGTGTGCTGGGTTTGGATTGAGGCAAACAGGGTGTGTACAAGTCGATTAACCTCTTCAGCCCTTCAAATAGAGTGGCCACCTGCAAACTGCCTACTGGGAATGATGCATGGGATTTGGTAACCCCTGCATTGTGCCCAGGCATTGTTAAGAAGAAGATTAGTTGACCTGTCTGTAAACCCATTCAAAATGCCACACAAATAGTTTAACATTCATTTAATAATAATTTAATAACGGTTGAGTGACCAAATTCCAGAAGTCCAGGCTGTTCTCTAGTGGTGCAGTTCTCTACATGAGCACAGCCAATGTATTCCACAGAGTCCCTTATACCACAAAGAACTTGATAAACAACATATTCTGCTGAAAAACATTCAAACAGGAGCATGCCTGCAGATATCCTCTGTCTGCAGTTCTGCTGCAGGCTAAGAAGCAGAGAGTGGCTAAATAAATAGAAAAGAGACAGAGCACAGAACAGGCAGCGACTAAGGAACAGAATTATTTGTTTAATTGCTGGAGACTAAGCCAAGGCTGAAAGAAAAGGGGCCAAAAAGAGTATGTGGAAAGGCTTTACTAATATAAAATCATTTCAGAGCATTTGAGCTTTGAAAATATTTTCTTGTTGTCATGGACAGGTGTCCATGTCAGATTCGACTTCCTAAGGCTCCTTGGGAGTGCCAAGGAGGGCTTATGTACATTTATCCAAGAACCAGAACATCAGAACATCTCCCTGTAGACAAGTTTACTCCTGGTATGTCCCAAACTCCGTGCAGGAGACTTCTATTTCCCATCCCCTTGTGTAAAAGGTAATCTGGCCCTCTGTAACTCTCCTTTGTGAGGCCTCTAGACCAAAAATGCTTAAAAGGTCTAAAAGCAAAGCTGTTCTGTCCAAGTAAACAGCTGGACCATGGTGAATCCATCTGTCAATGGCACCAATTCAATAACCAGGGAGCAATCCTCTCCCAAGGAAAAATCTTGTGTGTCCAGCCAGCCAGGAGCCTTTGCTTTTATGTTAAATCCATCACCTACCTTTGTATCAGAAGTGATTTCTCAGCTACTTGTGTGTGACTAAGAAGGAGCTCAAGGCAGTGAGCTGAGCAGCCAACAACCATCAGTGGTTGTTTCATAGAGGGGGCAAGGAAAAGAAATGGCTTTAATATTATAAAACACATCAGGTCTGGGACCTTCCTTGGCCTTGAGGTCAAGTCACATGTGATCACTTTTACTCACTCTGCTGAACTGTTTACCACCAGTTGGAATGGCCTCATCCAAACTGCCTGTGAGATCAACCTCTGGGCCACGATGTTCCCTGAGAGTTGGTTGCAACTGTCCCATTTGCCTTATTCATTAAATATTTACCTTATTTATTAAATATTGCATAGAGAGCAACTCTTTTGGAAATCAGATTCTCCCAGGTTCCTGCAGACTGTTGCTGTTCCCCTCCCTTTGGAGCAGTGTAAATGATTATCTGCTTTCCCAACCATTCCCAGCCTCATTGGTATTCCTGACAGAGCCAAGGAAATGCACCACTGCCGGAGAGATCTCAGTGAAAAAACACTTTCTTCCCATCCAGGGAGATTCATTTTATCTCGAGAAGACAACAAAAATTTCTGTCACTGTGTGTTGCAGAGATAAAAAGGCACATTGCAGACAGAACCCAAGCAGTTCATAAATGTTTGACGACGAGTCTGTGCCTGTCAGAGCACACGAGAACTCTGACGTGAGCTTCCCTCAGATAATTCCTTAACTACCAATTTAGGATAATGACAGCGATACTTTTAAGAAACCCTTTGGGAGAAGAGTAAGTATTCGCTTTTAAATCCTATAAATCTGTGAAGGAAATATTTTGATCATTTATTTTTGCTTTCAATCTATTGACTGCAGTGTCCCATCCTCACCATGGAAGGCCTTTGTTTTGTGAAGGAGAGTTAAGAGAGTGTTTTACAAATCAAAGTGGATTTTTTTCCAGTAACTTCAGAGAGATACTCTGTGAACATTTATAGATAACCAAGTCATCCCAGAATCCTGTAATGGACAGTGGAGGGGAAAAAAAAGCTATTTTGGGGCACAAGACATCTGAATGATTTAAAATTGCTCCCTCAGGAAAAAAAAAATTGAACTTTATATTCTCATGCTCCTTAGATATATTGTAGAAATATATGTAGATATGATGGAGAGAGTCTGTTTACAAGGGCATAGAGTGAAAGTCCAAGGGGAAATGGTTTTAAACTGAAAGAGAGTAGGTTTAGGCTGGAAATTAGGAAGAAATTCTTCCCTTGGAGGGTGGGGAGGCCCTGGCACAGGTTGCCCAGAGAAGCTGTGCCTGCCCCATCCCTGGAAATGTCCAAAGCCAGGTTGGACGGGGCTTGGAGCAACCTGGGCTAGTGGAAGGTGTCCCTGCCCATGGCAGGGGGGTGGAATGAGGTGATCTTTAAGGTCCCTTCAAACCCAGGCCACCCTATGATTCTATGATATAAATATCTTACAGAAACCTATTTAAGCTGTAACTCTCCAGGTGTCTCGTGCAGGGTGTTGTGCTTTTGCAATGGAACTTCACTGGTGTTGAAGCCACACGTTGAGTAAATCAACAAATGAACAGACAAGTTTCAACATTTAGACTGATTCATCTAAATTATTTATTTTTAAAAAGTTCAAAGGACATTGGTGGAATATTTGTTAAGAGACATATTGAGAACTCAGGGTCATGTCTCATTTATTCAATGGAACTGTAGCAAGGCTAAGTTGCAACAAGCAGGAAGAATATATCTGACAAACATTTCAGCATTGCTGACAGGAATAACACGATTCCTTCCCTCAGCTCATTGCCCAGCATTGCCCAAGCTGCTCACAGGAAACTCAGAGGGGAAAACTCAAAACAGCGGGTGGAGCAATGTGCAGGTCACACTGCTTTGTATTGTAACTCCCGGGTCACTAAAGACAGCAGTCTGCTGATAGAGACTATAAAGAATAAGATATGGGATCATATAGAACACTTTGTAGAGCCAGGCATGAAAATACAGAGCTGTCAGCCATGGAGCTCATGTTAATGTTGGAAGAGTCTTAATCCCTACTGGACAAAGAGGAAGCACAGCAAAGAAGGATACTTAATGATAACAATACATGGGGGAGTGGAAAGTACTTGGAGGAACATGCATTCACTCTCTTGTCCATTGGATTATTAAATGGATTGGCAAATCTCTATGGATTATTTTGCTGAGAGTGGAAGAGTTTATATCTTAGAGATGAGAACTTTGTGGAAGGCTAAGGGCAGCTTTAGGTGATGTCACTACTCCCAGTTCAATTCAGAACCCATTAGATTGTTATTTGTTCATGTTCCCTGACATCAGTAATTTTTCTTAGCCTTATTCATCTTAGAGGAGCAAAAATTGCCACAAAGGTTAATAAAACCTCTAGAAGTGCTGAAAATCAAGGCAGGAGGATGTTAGGAAAACACTCTGATCTGGATGTCTCCACCAGCCAACGAAGCAAAGTCTTGAGATGCATTTTGAGGAAAGTTGGAGATTATTACTTTCTTTAGTAAGAAAAGAAATTCTTGGAGATTATTACCTTTTATCAGAGGGCAGTGAGGCCCTGGCACAGGTTGCCCAGAGAAGCTGTGGCTGCCCCATCCCTGGAAGTGTCCAAGGCCAGGCTGGATGGGGTTTGGAGCAACCTGGGCTAGTGGAAGGTGTCCCTGTCCATGGCAGGGGGTTGGAATGGACCCTTTGCAACCCAAACCATTCTGTGATTCCATGATTCCGTGTTGAGGGCACTTGCAGAGATGTGAAACAAGGGAAGCTCAGCCACCTCCAAGTCTTTCCTCTTCCTTTTTGTCATTCCTGATACAAATGCACTTTCTGGACATTTCTGTGCAGATTGGGATCTCTGGTCTGTTCTTCTACCTGTTGCAGGCTAAAATAGACACTGGGATCCTAAAGGTGGTGATTTTTCTGTCACACAGAAGTAGCAGCACAGCAGGATGATGCATTTTGGACACAGCAGAGGGTATAGAAAAATTCTGCATGTTGGAACCAGCCTGCGAATCACAACCTGTAACGTTTTGGGTTAAAGCTCTCAGAGCTGATTTATAAAATGCAAGTTTGAACAAGCTGATAAAGAGAGTGATATGGATTAGCTTGGCCATGCTCTCAGACACACCTGCATATTCCTTCCAATCTGGTGAGTTTACATGGAATGGGGAGATCTGTTCACTTTTTTCTCGGGTCATCTTGTCTGGCTTTCCTGGCTCTTCCACAGCACTCACTGCCCAGAATTACCCCATAGTTAATGGAGGTAAAAGGGGTGTCCAATTCACGTGAATTATTTTAGAAACCTAGTCTGGGATCAAAAGAATTGAAATCTGGATTCCATAGATTTCATCGTTGTAAAGGCAACATTCAATAAATGCCTTTTAGTCCCACCCAGAAATCTGTACAAATAAAAATGTTGTATTTTAGAGAAAGTACTTAGAGGAGAAACAAAAGGGAAATTACATAAAATTATATATAATCACCAGAAAATTCAGACAACCTCTGTTTAAATGAAAGTGTTTTTAAATTTAGACATTTTGGTATATGACATGCAGCAGGCAATAGTCTGTCAGTTCATGAAGAATAATATCAAGTGAGAGTTTCTCCAGCCAGCAAAGAAATGAACAGCGTGTCAATGTTCAGGTGAACTTCTTTCTCACCTTTTAAGAAAATAGCCACAAGTTCCAAATTATCTGATCTAAGTTGTCCAGTTGAGCTTTCCCATTGTTGTTTTATTTTTATGACATTTCACACTAAACTTCTGGCTGTGAATAGATTTGGCAACAGGTCACATCCATGGTGCTACATAATGCAGCAGAGGTGGACATGAAACCACTGCAAAATATGCATAATCTATTTATTGAAGTTTGTCTCAGAAGCTCTTTGGGAATAGTAAAGCAGTTAATTATGCCCTTGTTGTTCTAATTCAGTAGGGACAGTGGGAAGGAAAGCGAGAGATCAGTTTAATGAGGCAATAAAGTCAAAAGGGAGACTCTTAGTCTGGACAATCCATTTTTATTTTTGCTGGGAAGATGTGAGATTTGTTTTGCCAGATGAAGATGCTACAGGTAAAATGGATTCTGGAAAATAAAGAGAATTTTTTTTTTCTTTCAGGGAGAGTTTCATCAGAGATTTTTCCAAACTGATGCACACAAAGCTCCCCAGAAGAGCTTGAGATGCTGTGTCTATCAGAATGACATTAAACCCTGGTGCTTTGAAGCTCTAAATAGGTCATGTTTTGCTTTGATCACCTTGGACCCACCTCTATGATTTGTGGAGACAGAGAAAATGCCAGAAAAATGAAAGCAGAGGAAAGCAATACAAACCTTCACCAAAGAAAGTGTGTGGTTGACATTCTTCATTCAGAAAAAGGAGAGTTTGGAAAAACTGAAACAATCAGGTTGTAAAGACAACATCACTTTGGGATCTGGACAAAAGGCCTTTTTGCATTAAAAATGCAAAATTCCAGGGAACCTACATCTCGAGGAAGCTGGGAAAAGGAGTCTCGAGGAAAAACTCCAGACTGAAGCTGGTGAATCACAAACATTCAAAGAATCCAGAAGTCCTTCCTAGAAGGAGACAGCAGGCTGAGCAACAAAAGAACTGTGTCTCGGACACCCAAAATGTCAGGATGAAGTCAGAATATTCAGCCAAGCTGTCAGAGGAAACTGAAGCCAGATCATAGGTGTGACCCCAGCACATTTGCTGTGGATTGACCTTTTCCTCTGCTTGAGATTGGGACAGTGATGATGCACAGATGAAGGGGGAATGGTGAGGTATGAGGACAGAGCCAGCATGGACCAGTGAGTTGTACAAGGAAACAGGCTGAGAATAATTCAGTGTGAATTATAGAGGGAGAAACACACCCTCTGGATTATTCAAGCACAGGATAACCAGGAGCTGACTGTGGCAGCTGAATCTGGAGAAAGGCAAATGCAGTCTCAAGGTTGTCTCAGGAAATGTCCAAGAATGATTTGGAGCCAAATAGATACACCTGCAAGGTAGTAATTCAGTAATTCTTCTCTGGCCCAGTATCTTTCCTGTGATCCTAAGACAACAACACAAAAGGGTATTTCCAAGCCCTGCATGTATAAAAATCAAATAACTCTTTGTGTGTGTGGTGAGAGCATCGTGTCCAAGATTTGATCAGTCTCATTCTAAACCATCAGGAGGGATCAGAAACCCAGGACAGAATTCAGGCTGCAGATTAAACCATCTCAGTGGTATTTATTGAAGACTTGTTAGGCTAAAGAGTTACAGAGCTCAGTCTATAATAGATAAATGTATTTATCTGTATTGACTGGGCACTGGCCAGGGGCCAGAATCAGTAGCCTAAACGCTGGTGTTTGGTGCACCAATACCCTGGGGGATTTAACCTGCCCTCACACAGAGGGGAAATGATGTGCTGTAGATAAACATCATGCCTACAGATCCCTAATGGCTGTTAGATACCCCAGGGGATCTCAAAAGACACTTAACACCTATGTTTAAGTGACTGAATCACGTCTTAAATCTCCGTTTACAATAACAGGAGTTTCTGTACTTGGGTACAGGTAGACACATCAAAACCCACACCTGTCTTTAGGTGTCTTAATCTGTGACCTGAATCCCATTTCTGGTCAGCTTAATAGAAAAATATCTTAGCAAAAGAGACCTGTAAGTCTTCCATACAGAGGAAAGGGAATGAGCTGAATACCAGAGGTGAATATCTGTCAGGGGCACGCTTGCTGGGGGAACCACAAAGGCCCTGACACGCTTTTCTTCTCCTCTTCTGAATAAAACTCAGACTTTGGTAGCCTGTGAAAGATCTTTGCCATCACCATTGTTACAACATCCAGCTGCGCTACAAAGAACAAGTCAGAGAACAAAAAGCTGGAGAATGTAGAGCAGAGTCCAGAGGCTTGAACGCTGCAGAGAAACAACTTCCACATGGCTAATATTGGCTTTTCACGCTGCTCTCTCTGCAGCCACCAAGAGCTGCTCTGTAATGAAGTTTGTTCCAGCTGTTCACCCACTGCCTGTAATCATCTCTAACTGACCCATTCAGCAGCACAAAAACCCCATCCAAGCTGTCAAACTCCACGCAACCCCAGTGAATGAGTGTGGCTTGTGGCATCCGAGGCTGCAGTGGCAGCTGTGACACATTCCCAGCCTTAGTCATGAAGAGCTTGAGCATCTGCGGTGTTTCGGATGCTCTCTCATCTCCTCTGCATCTTAAGTTGGAGCACAAAACTCCTGGAAGGGATCCAAAGATCCAGCTCTCTAAACCACAGGAAATGAGTAACTTTACTAACTTTAACTTGGGTCTTTATATAATGCACTTGTGCTGGCTTCTTTAGAGAGCTTGTTTCTAGGCCAAGAGAGAAAGTTCTGTTGTGTGTCCAAAATCTTAGATGCACACTAAGCCCAAGCTCCTATTTGGCTTTTGGTACTAATTATATCAATTTAGGAATTTAGATACGTATAAAATGTCATTATAAAAATATTTCTTTTTAAAAGGAAATGCTTTATACTTTCAACCATGAACGTGCCATTTTATATTTTTGCTAGAAATAAAAAAAAAGTTTCTGTAAACCTACTGCAAATATGGGACAGTAAGAACAGAAACAAAAATGTTGTGACTTAATAAAGTCTTTCCATTCCAGGAAAAGGAATTAATAGTTAAGCATCTCTTAGCTATTTTCAACTCTCTTTCCAAATATATATAATTTCTTTCTGCTGTAGGGAAATGTATCTCTTACTGCTACAACTTTAACTCCAGCTTACATACCACTGTGTTCAGAGAGGTTCATGTTTTTATTTTTTTTGCATTATTTGGATTTCAGTAAATAATTTTAAAGGCCATAATTAACGAGGAAGGTGTTAGTTAAATCTATTTATCAGTGGACTTTGTTAGCTTAGGACAGAGGGTGAATGCATTAAAATGAAAAAAGCATTTAGCCATTGATATATGGCAAAAAGCTGGCTTTTAGGTCACCTAGTTCTAAGCACCACAAGTGCTCCAAGCTGGTTAAAATGTATTTCACAAGGTGCCAACCCTAAGCTAATGAGGTCTGGGCAGCATTCATCTCCATCTTCGTGCAACTTCCAGTCCCCCATTCATGAGCAGGGGATGTTAGATGAGATCTGGAGCTTTGCACAGCTCCTGGCTGGCTCAGAGAACAGGCAGAGGGGGTTTGCATCTGCCTGCAGAAAATCCTGTGGCTGTCCTGGATGTCTCCCTGGGATGATGCTTCCCCACCTGTTCACAAAATTACACATGAGCTTCAGCTGGCAAATCCCTCTTAGTAATTGGACAGAAGGAGGAAGTGTCAATACACTAAAGAAGCCTCTGAGGTTTAAAAAGATCAATTAATCATTAAAAAGAAAAAAAAAAGACAACTAGATAGGAGGTTTCCTGGGACATGTGGCATGAATTCTCCAACAGCTGAGTCTGCCCTTCATTGAGTAAAGGGAAGATGTGGGTGAGGAAGATGTGGGGTCCACCACAGAGATCTTGAGCTTTTCAGAAAACTCACCACCTATGACAATTTGCTGTTCCCATGAGCTGGCAAAATATTACCAGCCTTCCCCTCTGAGCAACGATGGGAGCAAGAGAGGAATCTCACTCCATGGAGATGCCTCTGAGACACCATGGAAGGATCCACCTCACTGGTTGTGGATGTGTCTCTGAGTCAGCTGCTGCAAGAACATCCATGGGGTGACTCATCTGACCCACTGCAGGCTGGGATGAACCCCCCTCCTCACTTCCAATACAGGGAATTAGGGGGATTGGTTGGGATGTGATCATTTAGTTTTCAGATGCTTGAGTGAGAGTAGATGAACACCATCCAGGCAGCCAAACACTCCTGAGTGAGAAAGCCTTCCTCCTCATGAAGTGAAAAATAGTTTTGCCAAGGACCATTGAGGGCCAAGTTTTCACTTTGAGAAAGAGGAAATTTTTACCCCTTCCACTCCTTAAAGGTGGACCTGATGCTACACCTACTGCCCAGCAATTAAAAACTTCATCCAGTCATGTTTCCCTTCAATAAAGAGTTTTTCCTTAAGAATCTTCACAGAATCAGATGGGATAATATACTGTCCCCTGCAGCAAGAGAAAGAAGCAAAACTTGCCTCGTTCTGAGGAACAAATGAATAAAAATAAAAAATCTGGGCTATTAAACCACCACACAGATTAAAACATCTCTTCCTGCCCTAACCCTCAGCTCCATTTAGCAAACCAACAAATCATAGATAACAGACTATAATTATCCTTCCATTTGCAGCTCCTGAGCAATCATGACCCAGCCATCTCTAATGGGGTGCAAAAGCCACTGTGGCTGAGGCTTCTTGGGAAATGCCTCAACACTGGATGGACAAACCTACAAACACATGTGGCAGATGTTTAATGTTGTATGTTCAGTAAGGAGCTCTTGGGCTTCAGTATCCCCAGTGTGTTATAAAATAAATTATTAATGCTCTTGCCATAACTATTATTAAGAAGAATTCGACCATATACGTATTTATCCCCCTTTCTATCAGTTTTAGAGTGAATTAGGAATTGCACTAACAAAAAGTTATTGAGTTACTTTGTTAGGTTTTGGTGCTTGTTTTCATTTTTAAAAAGGGCATTAGGCAGAGGTTGTCACACCTTCTAAAGCTTTTTTTTAAAACAATATGGCAATTCAATAGATCGGAGCAGTTTCAGAGCATAGTCCTACCTGAAGCCATCCAAGAGTAAAATATGACACCTGAATGAGCAGGGATGAGACTTTCAGGATGTCTCCAGGGCAGATTAATGTCAGATGCAAATCAGTTCATTCCATGGGGTGATTATCTCTGAAGAATTTGTATTCAGCAGTAGCCCGGAACCAGAGCAGCAACCAAGTCCCTGCGACCACATCCATGTACTTCTGCAGGACCCTTCCCAAGGGAATATTCCTCAGCACAACAGCCATGGCAGCTTTAAATGCTCTGTGTGATGACGCTCCCGCCTTTTCTTTAGAAGATGGAATAGTTTGTCATAAGAAGTTCAACCCTGAAATTACTAATCCTGCTCTAGAGGTGAGCCCACCAGTTTGCACGGGAACACAGTCAATGAGCTGCAGTGAGTTACATAAACAAGGCTGGAACAATCCAGCGAGTTTTATACACATTCCTGGTTTGTTTTGTGGAGGTAAAAAGTCAAGGCTAAGGAGACAGATCAATAAACTGACAGAGCAAAAGGTGGGCAGAGAATCAAACACCGGCAAAGCAATGGGGTGAGGACATTCTGCTGTGAAGCTTCTGAAAAAAAAATCTGCTTCTCTTCCCATGTATTTGTGCCCACTCAATTACAATCCAAACAGCGTCTCAGCAGCCACAGCAGACACGTGAATCCCAGTACTTGTGGAAAACTACCAAATACCTTTCTGTATGCAAAGCATTTCTTAAGAACAGAGCAAGTTCAGCACACCAAGGGAACTGGGAAAGTGTCTCCTCAGGGATGCTGTGTACTGGGAAACAGGAATACTCTGAAGCAGCTTGTTTCAGCGGTGCTGCAGCTAACCCCGATGATACAGGATCAGCAAAGATGACTTTTAAGTTGGGGGGGGGAAAAAGAGGGATTTGCTCACTGCTGCATTTACACCCTTTTTAGCAGAGTTGTTTCACTTCTGTCCTGATGTGGAAAACTCACCCCAAAATCCTGCTGTCTGCAGTATGTACCAAATCACAGGTGGTATGGGATGGCTGGAGGTGAAAGGAGAAGAGGGATTGGAAACCAAGGAACATGAGCCAACAAAAAAATTCACTTTATTGACTTAAAGGTTGTGGCTGTGCCCCCTGGGCTAAGGAATGGGGTGAAATAAAATTTAGTATCTCCTCTGACTTCTATGTCCTTGCATCAGTTTAACTCTCCTGAAAACAGTGTCAAATAAATAAATCCTCTGTTAAGTCAGAACTAACTGTTACAGACCTGATATCTCTGCAGGTCTCTCTGCCACAGATGAATTAGAACATGATCCTGTCCTGAGTTTGCTTTTTCTCAGCGATTCTTCATTCAAATACTCTGCTTTCATTTAAAGATAATTTTAGGAATTAGACTGTTTGTACTAAGTGTGCTCAGAAGGAAGGAAAGGAAAACAAAATCTGCTACATTGGAATGAATCAGCTTGGGGACACAGGTCTCAACTTCTCAAAGGCATAGGCACATATGGAACTCAACCCCGGAAAAAAATATCTCCAGGATGCCAGCTCAGTCAGCCAAATGAAGAGAGATGTGATGCACAAAGGTCTGAGTGTGATCAACAGCACAGCCCACAATCTCAGAAATCTCTGCTTCTCTCTCCCTGGTATCATCCCACAACAAATCTCCTGCCTTGGTGTTTGTGAGCTTCCCAAACACACCGACAGCAGAGCTGGACAGATCCGTGTGGCTGCGGCCCCACCGTGCAAACAACAGACATCTTAAACCTACAGGGAGGAAGGAGCCCTCCAATTCCTCACAGGGAACCCAAGGAACAATGGAAGGCTAAAGCCAAGGAGCCATCACAAGGCTAGTTCTCTGTTTAAAGAGAAATAAGTGTATTTATCACACAGAAAGCCCCCTGTGACCTTTGAGCCCGTGCAGTGTCAATGGTTATCCTTCCAGTCATGTACACATGCCTCTGACTGGAGAAAACAAAACCAACAGAAACCTTCCACTGCTGGATGAGATGAACTGCCTGGACAATAACAGATGTTATTACCTGGACAATAACAGATCAACTGGAGCTGTCCTGAATGACAACACAGCAGCAACCACTGCCTGCAGCACAGAGGGACAGGTGGGGATAAAGGTAGAAGACCACAACCCAAAACTGTAACCAAGACAACAAGCAGACACATCAACTTTAATCCAACTCCCATTATTTCACTGTCCAGCATTCCTTAATTATCCACCAAATTGCAGCAGTGTTGCCTTACCCACCCCACAGGACAACTTCTTCCCAGCCACCTCCAGCGTGTTTTGCATTGGCCAAAGACAGATGCTTGTATAACACGTTCTTTCTCTGCAGCTACACCAGCAGCACTTTAAGGAGTTTGCCTTCCTGCTGTCCTTAGCCTTAAGTAACCAAATATTCCCTCTGATTAGCCACGGGAATGTTTCCCTGCTGTACCTGACCAGCGCTGCACAGGTTGAACAGAGAACTGAGGTGGCACCCAAAGAACAGCAAGGGAAAACCCCTTTGCTGTTTGTTGACTCCAACAGACTAAATAAAAATATCCCAAAAGCTCCTTCACTTCCATGTTGTCGTATCAGTCCAGCACTTGCACTGTAATTAACAGGCAGCAGAGGGATGGGAATTGATGATACCCTGGGAAAGAATCAGGTCACTTTGCTGCCTTTTTCACTTTAGTTAATATTTCCTTCTTATTATAGTTCCCTCCTGTGCTACTCCAATATATCCTTCAAGCTAAAGGCCAGTTTCTGTTTACCTGCAGATCAGATGCAGAGGAAATCCACTGACTTCCAGGGAGTTCTTCCAGACCTGCTTCTACATGAGTGGGATGATTGTCTGGTGATAAACACCAGGATGTCACTAACCAAATCCCCCTTTTTTTCCAGGCATTTTTCCAGTTCTGAACAACATGCTGCATTACCTTATTATCTTAATCACCCTGGCTGCAAACTCCTCAGATTCCAACACGCACCTGAAGGGTTCACGTCCTAAATTCTCAGCGCATCTGAGAAGAGCCTGTCCTGCCAACCACCCCCCGACTTGAGATGTGCTTTGCATGAAGATGGTCCTGTCGGAACCAGCTGTTCAAACCCTGATAAGGAGAAGTGCCCGGAGGCAAGCAGAGGTCAAAGGCACACTAACCGCAACCTCTCCTGCTACCCCACAGGAAAAGCGGGGAAGTCCTGGTGCTCTGCTCGGAGGGTGAATCAGAGTTTCTGCGGCAGGTGAAGATGCAGAACTGCAAAGGGAGCCGGGGGCTCGGAAATGCCGCCAGCAGCAGCGGGGGCCGTTTAGCAATCACATTTTATTTACCAGCCATATTGTGTTAAAACCAGACGTGACTCCCATACCGAGCGCCTTAACCTGTCACCACTCGCGAAGGGAGATTGATTTGTTCGGGAAGAACCAAACCTATCTGGAGGACGCATCCTCCGAGCCTACAGTTCTGCCGGAGGCAGAAAGCCTGCGTGCGATCCCCCGCTAAAGAAGTATTCCCAGGACCTGGGGAAGCGGAGGGAAGAGCCGGTAAATCAATGTCGAGACGAGCCGGCGGGTCCTTCTCGCTTTGCCGCTTTGGCATCCTCGGGGTCTGGGGATGGGGCAGCGCCGGGGGGGGGGAGCCGGGGAAGGAAGGAAAGGACTTACCATTGCAGCAGGGATCCGTCCCGGTGCTGGAGATGCCGCATCCCCGTGGTGCGGGGCGGGGCGGGGGCCGCGGGGGGACAGCGGCCGGTCCAGCCCCGCCGGCTCCGCGCTCCCCCCCGGCCGGAGGAGGGGTCGGCGCCTCCGAAGGGAATCCAAATTCCTCCTCCTCCCTCGCCTGCCGGTCATGTCCGAGCTGCCTTTGCTCAGGGGATGGGCCAGCTCCTGGCCGTGAAGGAATTTGCCATCGCTAAAATAAAATAAAAAACAAAACCACAACCACCTAACCAAAAAAAAAAATAAAATAAAACCAAAGGGGGAGGCGGGATATTTGCAAACTTTGTTTTTTTCTTTTTTTTTTCTCTTTTGTTAGGGGGGCTGTTGGTGCTCAGGGAGGGGCAGGGGACTGAAAGGGTGCTCAGGCTGGCTGAGATGCTCTGCCCGAGTGAGATGCTCCGGTGCGCTCGCCCCTGTCCCTGTGCCTGTGTGTGATTCTCATACCCAGACAATGCTCTGCAAAGCGAGCTGGTCCTGCGGAGAAATGCAAACACCTCCTCCCCCGAGTGCCTGAGGAAAGGGAAAGCGAGAGGGAACCAATAGCTTCTCCTTGGCTGCTCTCATTAATATGGAGGAGGAAAAGAAACCAATGAGGAGGAGCAGGAGGAGGGATTTATTCAAATCAAGTTTTTAAATCAACCCTTTCCCCCCTTTTTTTTTCCTCTCTTCGCATCTCCCCCAAATCTTTCTTCTCCGTGTCACCTTAGCCCCATTTTCCGGAGATTTTTATTTCTTATTTAATTAGTGTGCCAGGGTCAGCAGCAGACGGCGATGGGAGGGAGGGAGGATGGCATCGCTGCTGGGAGGGAGAGGGGCTGTGGAAGGGAGGATGAAGGGAGAGCCAATTTCCCCCTGAGCTGCAGAGAGTTGATTGCAAAGAAAAGTGATAAAGTAGCTGGAGTTGAGGAAAACTGAGGGGAAGCAGGGCAGGAATTTCAGCTGGAAGCACCATTTTGCAGATGGTATTTGCAGATGGGCAGGTGGCCTGCATCCAGGATGAGCCCTCTGAGCTTGGAAAAGGATTTTCTCTTCTCTCACAGCAGACACACACCCAGGAAGAGAAGGGACTGCACGGGAACAGCAGCATCTGCACTGTCCTGCATTGCCTCAGAGCTGCACAGCAACAGCATCCCTGCACCACCAGTGCAGGAGTCAAACCTGTTACTGGAAAACCAGTGGAGTGGAGCTGTGGAAAGTGCTGAAATGGCTGGTGATGAAGGGAAGGGCTGTCCAGCTGATTCCTGTGATTAGTACTAGGAGAAGAGCAGGGTGGCACATGTTCCCTGCAAGGTACATACATAAAAGCATCCAGTCACTGACTCCCTTCTGCAGAGCAACCTTCAAGGGAAAGCTCTCCAGGCCTGGAAAATGTTCCCTAAAGGAGCCTGGGCATCTATAGCAGCCTTAGAGGAGCCTCTGACAGCACATCCCATGGAGATACTGGTACCACACTGTTTTTGCTGCTGCCAACCACGCTGCTCTCAGCCACACAGATCCATGTGAAGAATTTGAGGTGCTGAATGCCCACATGCTCACCCAAATCCCGTGAGACCTGTGCTGTAAGAGCAGCTGACTGCTAATGAGGTTCTTTTAATTACCCTGAAATTTCATTATACCCCTGTACCTACTATTACTCTTCCTATTCTGGAAGCCCTTTCCTCTTACCTGTCCAAAGAATCACCAACTCATTAAGGTTGGAAAAGACCTCCAAGATCATCGAGTCCAACCTTTGACCAAACACCACCGTGTCAACTAAACCACAGCACTGAGGTCAGTCATTTCTTGAACACTTCCAGGGAAGGTGACTCCACCACCTCCCTGGGCAGCCCATTCCAATGCTTGACAACCCTTTCAGTGAGGAAATTCTTCCTGATGTCCGACCTGAAGCTCCTCTGGTGGATCTTGAGGCCATGTCCTCTTGTCCAGGGGCTAGTTGCTGGGGAGAAGAGGCTGAACCGCACCTACAACCTCCTTTCAGGTAGTTGTTGTGAAAAAGTCTCCCCTAGGCCTCCTTTTCTCCAGGTTTTTACCACTTCCCCTTCATTTTCTGCATCTCCCACCTTCTATTTCCCTTAGCATGTAAATTAGTTACAAATCGTCCTTGCCTTTACCCTGACCCCAGATTAAACAAAGGAGAAAAAAAAAGGCAATTTGGTCTTAAAAAAAACTAAATCCACTACCTGTCCAGTGTGAAAATCCCTGACACAGTTGCTTGCTTGCACATTGTAGCCCCTGTGGGTCTCAGCCCTGGTGCAGGAGCCTGGGGGGGACACAGGTCCACAACAGGAGCACAGACAGCCCTGCTCCCCCTGCCTTGGCACGGGAACAGCCCCATGGCTGCACAGATGCCTTCCCTGGAGAAAGGCAGGCACAGACACATTGGGAGTGCCTTCAGCTCTGGGTTTGATCCAGCACCATGAAGCAGAGCAAAGAATCAACTAGACTTTTCAAAAGATTTCTTTTGTACTTTTTCCTCCGGTTCTGACACCTTCTCTGGTCACGTCTCACAGCTCTTGGTAACTTCACTATGTACGAGAGGAAAAAAGAAAGCAAATTAAAGATCACAGAATCAAAGAACGGTTTGAGTTGGAAGGGACCCTGAAGATCATCTAGTTCCAAGCTCCCTGTTGTTGGCAGGGACACCTTCCACTAGCCCAGGTTATTCAAAGCCTCATCCAACCTGGCCTTGAACACTTCCAGGGATGGAGCATCCACAACTTCTCTGGGAAAACTATGCCAGGGCCTCACCACTCTCCCAGGGAAGAATTTCTTCCTAATATCTAATCTAACTCTGCCCTCTGCCAGTTTGAAGCCATTCCCCCTTCTCCTTCACTCCAGCCCCTCGTCCCAAGTCCCTCTCCAGCTCTCTTGGAGCCCCTTTAGGCACTGGAAGGGGCTCTCAGCTCTCCCTGGAGCCTTCTCTTTTCCAGGTGAACCCCCCCAGCTCTCCCAGCCTGGCTCCAGAGCAGAGGGGCTCCAGCCCTTGGAGCATTTTCATGGTCTCCTTTGGACTCGCTCCAGCAGCTCCACATCCTTCTTATTTTGGAGGCCCCGGGGTTGAAGTCAGCACTGCAGGTGGGGTCTCACAAGAACAGAGTGGAGGGGCAGAACCCCCTCCCTCCACCTGCTGCCCACATTTCTTCAGGTGCAGCCCAGGACACGTTTGACTTTCTGGGCTGTGAGCACACATTGCCAGGTCATGTCCAGCCTCTCATCCACCAACACCCCCAAGTCCTTCTCCTCAGGGCTGCTCTCAATCCCTTCTCTGCCCAGCCTGTGTTTGCTCTTAGGATTGCCCCAACCCAGGTGCAGCACCTTGCACTTGGTGTTGTTGAGCTTCCTGAGGTTGGCACACCCCATCTCTCAAGCGTGTCCAGGTCCCTCTGAATGGCATTCCTTCCCTCCAACGTGTCAGACACACCACAGCTTCGTTCTGTCAGCAAACTTACTGAGGGTGCACTGGATAATGAAGGACATTAGATGATGCAGGGCAAAAAAACCCTCCACAGCAAAATGTTTGTTCTTCCCGTAAAAAAAAAAATCCATATTCACTCTTAACTTGAAGAACCTCTTTCCCCATTCCAAAAAAACCCACAGAAAACCAATCAAAACCTTAGCCATGCTCCCTCAAAACTTACAGAATTTATGGCAGTCCTACCTCAAAAATCAGAAGCCCCACAGTGAAATGTTGCCTTGGGTTGCTAAGCATGAAAGAAGACTCCCAGCTGTTCAGTTATTGTGTGCTGCTCCAACATCTGCTCCCTATCTTTCCCAGGAGAAGGGCAGCAGGCCAAGAGAATCATCTAGTGGCCCATATCCAGCAGCAGTTGGACTGCCTGAGATGGTCTCAGCTGATATTGGTATCAGGTTTCTCACTGAAGTAGTGAGGAGAGTCTATCTAAGAACTTTGTTCTCTGAAGACCATTTTCCTTAGGAGAAAGCAACTAAACCATTCACAGGCAAATGGTGCTTTATTGTTTATCCTCCTGAGCAGTCTATTAAGTAGGTCTTCATTATTTAACCATGTGCAAAGCATGATAACCATTCTCTTGGCCAGCAGAGGAGACTGGCAGGGACAGGAGAAGGCTTCTGAGAGTAAAGTGTGAGTTACTACTAATGATCTCGACAGCCATCCATCCATCATCCTACAGAGGGGTAAGCTGGTTGTAGGAATGTTTGCTGAGACTGGGTTGAAGGTATTTTGTTAGAAGGTCCTTGTCCTTTTATTTGGACACCCTAGGTGTGATTTAGTTAACTGGACAACTGGGTCTGAGCTGGGCAACCATCTCTCCCTTCATATTAAGGTTAAATTTTATCCATGTAGATACTGGAATATGAGGAATATCAGCCCATAGGGATATTGAAAGCAGCACAGAGGAACCATGTCCCAAATGTACCTGTTTCCACTGATCTCAGACACACGGGGAACACCAGCCCAGTTTGTCAACACCCACAAAGTAGACCTCTAAAGCTTAATGAGATGAATCCCTCTTTCACTATCTTTCACTATTGACAAGACTGGAATATTGAGATTCACCCACTCGGCTTGTTCTGTTCTGCCAGGACAGGAACTACCCCCAGTTGGTGCCACAGCCTCCCACCCACCCTGAAATCCCACCTGCCAGATCCTATTGGCCTGAAGATGCTCTGATGTGATGACAACTGTACTGGGCATCCAAAGGAGACCTAGAGAAAAGGAAAGTTCTCCTGTGCTACAGCTACAGTTTGAGGTTGAGAAATATCTCAGATTTCTGATGACAGATGGGACCCTCTGGTCCGAATATCCCTCAGTCACTTCCCACCAACTAGAAGATTTCCAACAGTCAGAAAGAGACATCTCCTGGTTCCTGAGGACAAGATCTGGTGGAGGTAGAGAGTGGGAGGGAACAGCTATTTATGCAGACAACGACTGTCATTTGTTCCCTTTCTAGTTATGTAAATGAGCTGCACTGTTTTAAGACATCTCTACTCATGGAACTGTGTCCACAGCCAGGGAGATGCAGTATCCTAAATCCCTCACCTGCTGTAATCAGCTGGGGCATACCTGGTGTGCAGGCAAAGGTAAAACTCACAGGTAAAACTCAAACCATGAGCTTAAAGATCAGTGGGTATCGTGTTGTGTGACAACTCTTACCTTTCAGTAAATCCACTAAGGGATAGATTATCCCAGAGGGAGGTACCTCAGGATGCTGGCATGTGTCATAGCAGCCACCAGTGAGAAGCTGAGGTGCTGTAAATTCCATCCCAGCTGGCTGGACAGGAAGCTGTTGGACTCAATATCCCCAAATGGAATTTATTTGAAACAAAACCCCTGATTCCTGTGTCTAACCATGAGTCTCCTGCAGCTCCTCTGTTGTATCTTTGGGTCTCCAGGGAATGTTTTGGATACACAGAGGGAATAGCTCAGGTGAGCAGTGCAAGGCTCCAATATCCTACTACTCTTGAAGTCAAGAGTGCAGTTACCCATGAATTCAGAGTTCTTTTCCCTATCTGACCTACCTCCTCCATCTGGAGCTCCAGCTCCCTTTGGCATGAGGACAGAATTTGTTCTTTCTCCTTCTCAGGTAAATAAGCTAAAGATGCCCTCTGACAACCCCTTATGATTCAGGATCATCTGTTTAAAGAAATTATTTTGTGTGAATCATCCTTCCAGTGGAAGTTACATCCCCACTAAAGGGAGTCAGCAGAAGGGAACGTGTGTGAGCATCCCTGATGGAAAGAAAATGGGCAAAGGAGTGATGAACAAGACACAGCAGGAAGTCATCAAGGGAATTACATCTATGGAATGAATTAACTATAAGAACTGCTCTAGTTTAGGAGCATTCAGCTTTCAATAGAGACTACTGAGGCAGAAAATGATGGAGATCTATAAAAAATGGTATTGAGAGGGTAAGTAAGAAAAAAAATCCACTTTCCTTCCTAACGCAAGGATAGAAAGATGCCAAAAAAAATAAATCAGTGAGGCCTGCCTCAAAACAACAAAAGTCTTTACCTAAAATGTTATGTGTCCTGAAGGATGCTAGAAGCTTCCAAGGATTCCAAGCAACTCCATGGAGAAAAAGACCATAATGGCAATTAAATACCATGAGACTACTTCTGAAAGTCTCTGAAAAAGTTTTCAGTAGGTGCTGAGAGATAATTTAAGACACTTCTACCTTAATGTTTGCCTCTTGCTAATACGCTAATACTCTTTCTAGGAATGTGGAAGACTGAATGTGATTTCTGGTCTGAGTGCAGACATTCTTACATTTTCTGTTGTCACACCTTGTCATCCACCAGCATCCCTGAGTCCTTCTCAGCAGTGCTGCTCCCAATCCATTCTCCTCCCAGCCTCTATTGATACCAGGAGCTGCCCTGAACCACGTGAGGACCTTATACTTGTCAATCCCACTTGGAATTGTGCCATTAATGAAGATGTTCCTCAGTACTGATCCCAACACAGACCCTGAGGGGACACCACTTGTCACTGGTGTCCAAGGGAACGTGGAGCCATTCACAACTGACCCTCTGGGTATGACCATCCAGCCAACTCCTTATCCACTGAACAGCCCATCCATCAAATCCACCTCTCTCCAGTTTAGAGAGAAGGATGATGGGGAAGAGGGTGTCAAAGGCCTTACAGAATTCCAGACAGACACCTGCAGCCCTTCCCTTGTGCACTGATGGAGTCACTCCATCATAGAAGGCCACGAGGTTGGTCAAAAAGGACTCATCCTTCATGAGGCCATGCTGGCTGCCCTGAATCACCTCTCTGTCCTCCATGTGCCTTGGCACAGCTCCTGGGAGGATCTGCTCCATGATTTTCCCAGGCTCAGAGGTGAGGCTGACAGGTCACAGGGTCCTCCTTCCCACCCTCTTTAAAAAAAGGGTTACAAATTTTCCCATTTCCCCATCACTGGGCACTTCACCTGACTGCCATATAAATATGTAATTTACTGAAATAAATTTTACAAATATATCTTTAAATAAATGTTATGTAATTCATTATATAAATTGCTATTTCGATCTGCACTGAAAGCTGCAGCATTCTTGCAGTTCTACTTATAACTTCTCTATTGCTAAGTGGCCAAGATTCATCCTACCACATTTTAGACATTTAGATGGATGAATTTTCTAGGACTTTCTCTGTTCTATGTCCTCTGTTTCTAAAGACAGAACCCTCCTGTGACTATCAGGGTACTTCTGAAACATCTGAGAGTTTCTCTCCTTCCCAAACCTGGATAAAACTGGAATCGGAAGAGAGACCAACAATATTTACACTGTGTCTTCATACTTGGCACTCACTAAAGAAAATATATATTATCTCTTGAGGGCACCTCTTTATCAGAGGGCAGGAGGAATAGATATACAATGCCCCAAAGAGCACAGGGCACAGAGAGATGAATTACTTCTTACAGAAAACAAAGCTGCTCGTGAGAACTTCCAGCACAAGAAATGTGTATAAAGAGCCTGTTGTTCAAACTGCACTGGGCTCTGGATTTTGTCATGATGAGCCTCATGTTTTATATCCAAAGTAATAATCTCACATGGAAGACAAGAGCTGATATTCCCGGTGCTCACCTGGGATGAGAGCCAGTCCACTGATTTCTCTCTGTTTACTTTGTTCCTGTAAGTCTGGGAATTCTGGCTCTCAGACCATTTACATCCAAGAACAAATAATCACAGATTAATAAAGTTTCCTGCCTTCTAGAAATCATAGAATCATCAAGGTTGGACAAGATCACCAAGTCCAGCTCTCAATCCAGCACCACCACCACGTTCACCACTAAACCATGTCCTCAGTTGCCACATCCACATGTTTTTTGAACACTTCCAGGAATGGTGACTCCACCACTTCCCTGCACAGCCTGTAGGGAAGAAGATGGGCTGGGTTTTGGTAGCTCTGGTCAGAAATGGAAAACAGCAACAAAGTGCTGAGAAACTCTTAGGGAAAAACCTCTGAGCTGTGACTTCTGTCCTGCCCAAGCACATCGTGGAGTAATCAGTGCAGGAGAAGTTCTCTGTGGAGACAAGGAAGGGATCACCAGGTCTGTGAAGGCTCTTTTTGGGGTCACAGTCCTGAGAACACTCACTCATGTCCTTCACTTTGCTACCATGAGCTTTACCACTGATTTAGTGAGTTTGATCAACAATCCATGAGGGTCAGTGGGAGGTTTAGAGGAGAAAATTGCTATTTTCACGCAAACGTTCTTGTTACCTTGTGTTTTTTTTGCTGTGTGGTGGTTGCTGAAGAGTGGTGAGATGGTATCATAAAAGCCTTGTCTTTAAGCAGCACCAGAATTCAATGGTTTCTGTCAGGTATTTTTTTTCAATTGCCAAAACAGATATAAGAAATAAACCCAAAATTTAACAGCGTATTTATTATTTCTCAAAACTGAAATTCAGAAACTATTTTTCACTAAAACAGCTACTGCACAGATTTATTTCCAGAGCAAAGTTTTTGACAGTCTGTTAAAAAAAATTGGAAAAAGCAGCATTATTACAGCAAAGCATATAAATCTGTGCCTTGTCTCATAATCCAGAAATCAATAGCTAGTGGTCTGCAGAAAGATTAATTGATAAGTCTCTCTAAATTTCCACCTACAAGTACAAAAAAGCTCAATATACACAAAGCTTTTGTATTTAATAAGAATTTGTGACTGTTCCTAAAGAAATTGTGGAACCATAAAGAAACACAGGTCTAAGGAGTGTTCCTTGTCCATATAAATCTGAGAATGGTGGGTATTGATTGTAGTGTGATGAGGAACCTGAACTAAAAATGTTTGAAGAAATAAGTGTCATCTGAAGGCTGAAAGTTGTCTGTAGTTCCTGCTTGTCAATGATTATGGAAAGAACCCTCCACAAGAATTCAGACCTTCATGGACATTTATCTGAATGTGACTGATAAACAGAAGCCTCCTTTCAGAGGTTCTTGCTCTATTCAAAGAGTGTAGATATCTGCCAGAATTTATTAAATCTTTCCTTGAAAGCCACCTGAGAAAATATACTCTTTGACCTTCAAATCATGAAATGGTTGAAAGCAAGTCCACACGAGAATCTTTGTGCTGCAGATTGGTGCTTTGAGGATTTGTGGCCTAAGCCCTGGCCTGAACAATTTCTTCTTAATTAAAGCACAATGAAGTCTCTAGTGAAGCAGATTTGAGGAAGAAGTCACTGATCTATCCAGCTCCCATCCCCAGCTGACACACACACCTTCTTTCATCTTCCAGTCTTTTTCAGCGGCTGAAAGACGTGTTACATCCTCCTTAGACAGTTCTTGCTGGAATTATTAATGACCAACTCGTGGCTGAATTCAAAGGTCACACTCCCCATCTGAACTATCTTGATTTATAAGCTGGTTTTGCCACTTGGGATGATTCTGCCTTCCTTTATCTCGAGGCACAGACAGATTGCTCCCCTGACCCTGCAGTCAAGTCTTTTTCTTCTAATTTATCTGACAGGATGCCCTGAGTTAAATTCCCTACAGGTCTCCTCTTTGTGAGTTGAGGATCATCCAACAGTGCTCAATGACTCTGATTGTGGCACCCAAAATATCTTCAGTCCAATATCTGTCTTCTCTTCTTGCATGAAACACCTTTGGAGAGAGATTCTTCTCTGCTGTTCAAGGAGGACAACTGGAAAAAATTTCAGCTATGGAAGACCAACAACTCTCTTTTCCTTCAAAAGAGGAGCAAATAGAAGCAAATAACCCTATAGTGAGGACTGAGAACGTCTATGATTACCCTGAGCATCAAATCTCTGTTGGCCAAACCACCATGAAAGGGTTTTATTGATACCTCTGCAAATGGCACTCCCGGACTTTTCTCTTGAGGATCTGATGCTGCTGCCTGTTTTACCTGATGCAATTCTTTATGTGGAATGAGGAAATCATCTTTTATCTAGGGAGTAATTTTTTTGTGTTGTTTTTGTTTCATATTTCTCTCAGAACTTCTTTACTGTCTCAATTTCTCACTCTCCTTATTACATATATTTGTTTGTTTCTTAATACACTGTCTCAGTCCCTAAGTGCTGCACAGCACTTGTAGATGAAATAGTACCTTTCAAGACAAGTCAGGGATCAAAGATGCAACTTTAACCATTACAAAGTATCTGCTACTTGTGCTTGCACAAAGGGAATAGCTGTGACTGTTGCTAGTAGTAGTTTGTCATCATTTAGTGAGCCAGGCTGTGAAATAATGGCTGTGCTTTGTCACTGGAGCACAGCTGCTAATTGCATTCAGATATGTTCTTTTTTTTTTCCCCTGTATTTTTTTATTTTCTGCGTAAATTTTCTTCCTCTGCATTTGGCTGAAAGCCAGTTTCCTTAAATCAACGTGAAAAAGTTAAAAATCTTTTCCCTTTGAATTCTGGTAGATCTCTCTTCTGCTGTTCCTGTGCTTCATGAAACCCTTTGCAGTGCAGTGCACATAGACATGAAACCTCATCTCCTCCAGGAGACTGAACCCTCCCTGACAAAACCTTCCTCCTCTGAGCGTGAAAATCACAGAATCATAGGATTACAAAGTGTTTTGGGTTGGAAGGAACCTTAAAGATCATCCAGTCCCACCCCCTGCCATGGGCAGGGACACCTTCCACTAGCCCAGGTTGCTCCAAGCCCCGTCCAACCCGGCCTTGGACAGTTCCAGGGATGGGGCAGCCACAAAATACTGTGCAAACAATCAAAGACAGGTTCATCCAAAATTTATGTTTTCATCTCCTGTAACATGAGCATATGAAAACCTTAAATTAGATTAAATATTCACAACAAGGGTACACTTTCTCCTCGGAGTCTGTCAAAACTTGCAGAGAAAAGAAAAAGTAGTGAGTGTAAGCAAAAGCCAGAAAAATGCATTTCAGAAATAATAAAAAATGCTCTCTTAAACAAGTAGAAAAGTAACCACTGCAATAATGTACCAGAGAAAGAGGAAGGCTTTTAATATCTGAGGGATTAATCTAATCAAAGGTTAGATATATCTGCACTGTGGATGCCTGTAGCTGAGCTAATCCTTGTTTCCCTTTGTAGTCATAGAAATCTAGTTCATACCATCACCAGAAACCAGAGCATGAATCACATCAACCTAAGGGGGGGGCATGTAAAATAAATGAGAAAAATCATATCCTAAAAGTGCTGTTTCTCTCCTCTACCTTTAAAGGAACCTGTGTTGTCAACATCTAAAGGTAGGTGTGATGAATCCCACTCTTGTCTTCAAGACAAGTCCTTTTGTCACTCTAAGGAGATGCTTTATCCAAACATAAATCACTGACTTCAATAACTGAATAAATTTTAGTGTCTTCTGATACCAGATGAATGGAAAGGTGTGAAACTTAATCCTGATAAAAGGAAATACTTTTTCAGACGAGTTTTCAGAGATGGAACACATTTCCATAAAAAATGATAGAGAGCAAGAGTACAGTTTGGAATGGAGAGAATTAGAAAGTAAAAAAAAATACCAAGATTATCCAGAGGAAGCATTAATAATGATGAAATAAATTTAGTAGGATCTGTTACAGCTTGAAAGTTGCAATCAGTCCATAATTAATAAATGTCAAGGGAAAAAAACCCAAAATATGTTACCCTAAACATCAGATTCTTCTACTTCCATGTAATATACCTTGCCTGGGCAAAGTGAAGACTGGATTAGACAGGCAAAGAATCAGAAAATCTCTATATTCTCAAAATATCCTGGAAAAGAAAACCATTCATTTTATTTTCTGAGGTAATTAATAATATCTAAACAAACAAAAAAACAAAAACAAAAACAGAAACGAAACTGAAACCAAAACCACCAGCCTCTATTCTTATTTGGATGTGGATTTCTAATCTGTGATGGGATTTCTCACTTTGCTGTTTGAATTTGTTATGTTTTCTTTAAATAGGTGCTGGATTTCCTGATTTTGTGAGTTGCCTTTCAACGGGAACAAGAATTGTTATTAGGGTTACACAGGGAAATACAGAAAGCAAAGCAGAGAGTGAGTTAATTACAAAAATCAAAGTCATGGAGAACAAAAGGCCTCATATATCACTTAGCAGAAAGACATGGTGGAATGTCACTTCAGGGAAAAGCTCCTCAAAGTGATTTTTTAACACTCTCTTTTATCTCTGAGCTGTCTCGCTTCCATTTTTATTAATCATTTGTATTTGCTCTACATAGTCATACAATAAACAGTGCATAAAGCCAATAGGTTTAATATAACTTCCTTTGTATTTCTGTCATAGCAGTACCATCTCAGAATTTAGAGTGACTCTGCACATATTTTAAATTTGAAATAGAGAGTTCCTCACATGCTGCTTATTTTAAATACCACCTTTGTTTCTGCTCTCTGTTCAATCAAAGCATTGTCTGATTGCAGCTTTCTGACACAACAGAAGGTGGATATAACACATTCTCATCCTAAAAAATTGGTAGCTTATGAGGGTTTTTTTTCCCCTTGCAATAGCAAGATTAGCAAGAATCAGTTGTTACCTATGCCCAGGGCAAATATTTTTTGTGTTTTTTTTTCATCAACATACCATGAATTCACTAAATGTCTGCCTTTACAGCCTAATTCCTTTCTTACTCAGTTTAGTCTAAACCGTTGTATAAAGGTTAAATCATCCTTTCTTCAGTCAGTTCTGATCTCTGCCCTTTATCCAATTGTAGCTGTTTGAATTTATTTCTCATTTTTGTGGCTTCTGTCCACCGGTGCTGCTGCTTTAAAGATGCTGCTTTTCTCATTTCATTAGGGAGAGATTTTATAGAGGGAGACTGATAGGTCAAGGGGGAATGATTTCAAACAGAAAGAGAACAGATTTAGCTTAGATATTAGGAAGAAATCCTTCCCTGTGAGGGTGGTGAGGCCCTGGCACAGGTTGCCCAGAGAAGCTGTGCCTGCCCCATCCCTGGAAATGTTCAAGGCCAGGTTGGATGGGGTTTGGAGCCACCTGGGCTAGTGGAAGGTGTCCCTGCCCATGGCAGGGGGTGGGATTGGATGTTCTTTAAGGCCCCTTCCAGCCCAAACCCTTCTATGTCTCTATGATTCTATGATTCTCTGATATCTGAGTGTCTCACAACCCTCAGGATCAAACTTACCACCACCCTTGCAAGAAGTAGTGAATGAAGGGTTTTTGAAATGCTGGCAAAGATACAAGTCTAGAACTCAAACCATTTTCTCTTAGTGAAGAGATTCTTAAAATAGTTCGTCTGCACTGAAAGCAAAAGTATAAGATGAGTTTATTCCACCGAGTGAAGATGTCTCCAGTATAAATGTTTACACATATAAATGTGCAGGGACTATCACTTCAGCCTCCTCTTCCATATGTACACATCCCCAGTGCAAATAAGGTCAATAATTTCTGCTATAATACACGTTGCTCATGCTGATTTCAAGTGCTTTTACAGCCAAAGATAAAGTACATCCCTCAGATGTCTCCCATGATATCCTTGGCTTTTCCCCAAGTACGTGCAGACTTAATACCATTAGATCTCCAGGCAATATAAATTCACATATTGCAAATTGCTGTAGCACCATTTAACCTTGCAAAACAACTTCTCCACGTATTTCTTTTTTTTTTAAGTAATAAATATACATCCTGCAAATGCATTAAGGATTAAGCTGAGGTTATTCTTCCTCTGAAGTGATGGCTACGTCTGATGTACAGAAGACCTGAGCTGAAGTTGTGTCAGTGACTGTGCTGTCCTGTTTCTCCTTCTCTTCCTCAGTTTCCCCATTTAAAAGTGGTAGTCATGAGTCTGGTCTCCCCTGGAGAACACCAACAACACAAATATGAATTATAGAGTATTTTTCCTTCATCTCACACACACACCCCCCTGAGTTAGAAATGCAGAACCCCTGGATCCAGCTGTTTTCTCTGGGCACTTCAGCCCAAGGTAACCCACATTCCATTAAATCTTTGCCATCAGTGTGAAGAGGCCAAAATGAAAGTTGGTTTTCTGTATATTTGTGACTACAACAGCTAATTTTGAAGCATCTAGTCTGCTGATAAATATTTCAATGAGCCGTGGAGCCAGTAATATCACAGTATTATGCAGTTTTCTGCAATAAGCAGGAAAACACAATCCAGCTGCAGTGCCTCTAACTCTGAATGTTCCTTTTATTCATTCCTAGTTCTTTTTTATGAGTAATAAAGCACATCAGTCTATGAATTCTGCTCTTTTACACTTAGGACCATAATGAAATGCTCTGAATGAACATGGATTGGAAATCTAGAAAAAAAAAAAAAGAAACCCAAACCAAAATGTCATCACCAGCAATAAAGACTTTATAAGCTTTAGAGCTGCAATTTCTGTGGACAGGTTTTTTTTTTTCAAAGAGCTTTCCAAATCATGACAGGAGAGCAGGCTGGCTTAACACAATCATTTCGATTGCACAGAATTGTCTCCGAGTAAAATTGCCGGTGATCATTCCCATTTGAAGCACTTCAGAGCATCTCCGAGGGAATCAGGGGCAGAAATTTGCAACAGGAATCAGAATTAGCTCTGTAAGGGAAGCAAAGAGCCTGGGGACTCCTGAAAAACAAACAAAGTGTTGGGGAAATAATAATTATCCTCTGTGGTTCATCACAGAGCCCTGCAGTGCCCTCGGGCAGAGAGAACAGGGTTTGTGTTCTGCATCCCTGAAAAGCTGAGTCTGGGAAGAGAAGTACAGGACCTGCAAGCAGCACATCTCCCCATGGAAAATTCAGTGTTACAGAAGGGATAGGTGGTCACAGGGATGTTTAGGCAGCCTCATGCTCTATTTCCTTTGGATTTAGAATCATTCCAAACATAAAAGTGCTTTTCCTGCACGGGTGAGTATAAATGTTGATGTGTTAAGAGAACAAAAATAGCAGGAAAGGAGAGTGTTTTATAGATTTGGTATTGCTGGTGGTCAGAAAAGGATTTTAAAGAGTCACAGAGTAGAATCAGAGAATCATTAAGGTTGGAAAAGACCTCTGAGATCATCAAGTCCAACTTTTGGCTGAACAACACCTCGTCAATTAAACCACAGCACTGAGTGCCACGTCCAGTTGTATCCTGAACAATTCCAGGGTGGGGACTCCACCACCTCCCTGGGCAGCCCATTGCAATGCCTGACCACCTTTTCAATGAAGAAATATTTCCTGATATCCAACCTGAACCTCCTCTGACACAATTTGAGGCCATTTGCTCTCGGAAAAAGCATTTAGGTGCCTACGTTTCCTCCGGGCAGCTACATAAGCAGCCTGGCCTTGGAAACTAGAAGTAGTGTTGCCCAGTTTTCATCATGAATGAGCCAAGGAAAACCAATTAAGCAGTATGTCAATTTTCTTGTTTCCTTCAAATCTAAAGCAGTGATTTTCAGTATCTTCTCATCTGTTAACCCCTGGGTTTTTGTCCCTCTCTGGTGCTATACAGCAAATTTAAGCTTACAAACATCTCAGATGTGTGATTACCACAATCAGGGAAAATGGGGGAAATATCATTCTGGAGTAATCCAAAATTATGACTTTCCAGGTCACTGAAAAATTAAAGAGACAGGAAAGGAAGAGTGCAATGTCACCAACCCCACCTTCAGGACAGGGAGTGCCAACAAAGCAGAGGTGGATTTCAGCCTGTTCAAAAGCAAAGTCACATTTTGTGTGGAACTGGGTAAAAACATCTTCATGGCTGCACAAGGCAGCACAGAGAATGGAAGAAGCAGTAATTTAATAAGTGGAAAATTAAAATTTGGAAGAAAATTATGAAGAGATAAAGACTAGACCACAATATGATGGTGTCAACCCCTTGGAAGGTCTCTCAGGTCCACGTGCATGGCAAACACACCTTCAGCTGCAGAACTGTGGACAGACCTGATTGACACAGAGACATTTGCTGCACATTGGCTGTAAAAGGCACTTTTGGTTCTGGTGGTGCTCTTGGGACTTCCACCTTTAGAGGTTTGTACTGCACCTTGCACAATGTTGCTTTGCTCTTATTTTCTCAGCACAGCGCTTCTCTCCCTCAGTCTTGTACAGTTGAGTACAATTTTTATCAGAGGGAAATATTAAAAGGAAAGGACAGGAAAGGAGGGAGGAAGAATGCCTGGTTTTGAGTGATTTTTTTTGCCCCAGATAGTATTCACCAAGAGACTTAGTGTAGAGTCACCTCCCTTAGTTTCCAGGAATCAGACATTGTTTATAACTCCAAACTGGAGTCAGCAATCTCAACCTGCTGCAGAGCTGAGGAGAAAAGGTCCTGTACAGGCTTGTCCTGCTCAGCATGTGGCCAGCTTTGGTCCTCCAAATGGATATGCCTGGGCTCCAATAATCTCCTTCTGGACCAGAGGTGACCCTGAAGGCACAATCACTGCCTTCTTCCTGGATCCGTGCTAACAAATCCACTGGGCTCAAACGGGCTCTGTGCATCACAGTGTTTATGGCCAGGGCATCCAAGGGACAATTAAGCCACATTCCCAAATGAATCACACTCAGACTGTGAGGAAGGAGGAACATAATCTGAACATTAGCTAATTAAAGGGGGTGGTGGTGGGGAGAACACTCCAGAACCCAAGCCATTGAGGGGATCTGATATAAATTTGAGACAGCTAAAAAGCATAGCAGGTTTTCTCTGGGGAACAAAGGTCTTATCATGCAAAATTTGCTCAGTAGTGTAACTCAGAGACCCAACTTTACCTCTTCATCCACAAAACAGCTTCTTCCAGTCATATTTTCATACAACCTCTGCTTTCTGAAGTCTGGGTAACACCTTCAGGCTGTTCAGAACATCTCTGATCTCAAAGAAGTGTTAATCAAAATAGCATTAATTTCCCAGTATGTAAATAAACTAAGGGGTTTGTAGAGACGTGGGGTTTGGTCTCTTCTCTCAGGTGACAGGATGAGAGGAAATGGCCTCAAGTGGCATCAGGAGAGGTTTACATTGGATATCAAGAAAAATTTCTTCAGTAAAGGGTGGTCAGGCAGAGAAGGCAAAAAAAGGCCCAGGGAAGTGGTGAAGTCACCATCCCTGGAAGTGTTCAAAAGGCTTGTGGATGTGGCACTGAGGGACAGGGTTTAGGAATGAGCACAGTGGTGTTGGGTTAATGGTTGGACTCCATGATCTCAGAGGTCTTTTCCAACCGTAATGTTTCTGTGATTCTATAATTCTAAACTTCCTCTCAAGGTGGCAAGTGTCATTTCAAGGAGTGGAGGTTTGTTTCTTAGCCAAGGGTCTCCCAGTCAGGGCCTGAGAATCTTCACCTCTTCCCAGTAAGATTTTATTTTACAGGATCACTCATTCCATCCAGCTGTACCTTGCTGGGCAATACTAATCCACAGCTACACCCCTCCTGAGGTGGGTAGAGGTGGGACTACAAACCAAGGACGTAAATGTGCACCTGCATTGGCATCAAGAGAATATGAAAAATATCCAGTTGTCACCCAAGGACTGTGTAAATATGTCCAACATCATGTAAACATGTCCAATATTCAGTTCCTTTATGGATGAAGAAAGAATGATAGAATCATGGATGGCTTGGGTTGGAAGGGACCTTAAAGATCATCCAGTTCCAACCCCCTCCCATGAGCAGGGACACCTTCCACCATCCCAGGTTGCTCCAAGCCCTGTCCAATCAGGCCTTGAAGACCTCTAAGGATGGGGCAGCCACAGCTTCTCTGGGTAACGTGTGCCAGGGCCTCACCACCCACACTGTAAAAAAATGTCATCCTTAGGATGAGGGAATTATCCCTGTGATCACTCTGGAGCAGCAAACAATTCTGACATGCAGCAGAAGGAAGCTGGGCTGCCCCTGAGTGCCTGGGGTTTGTTACACAGTGTTTTGCTTGTCTGGTTTCTGGCAGGTTTAGAGCTGGGCTTGTTATCTCTGCCTTGCCACGTCCCTGAGCTGCACATCCTGAGCCTGAGCAGAGCAACACGAGGAAGGGCAAAGCAATAATGGCTCAAAAGTGCTGCCTGGGATCCTGGGACAGGTTTGGTTTGTGGGTTTGGTGTTTTTTTTTTTCATTTTCCACCTCACTCATGAGCAGTAGCAGCATTTCCTTGCTGTGTGCAGAGGTCCAGTGATGTAAAGGTGACGTGTGGAAGGAATCAAAGACGTCATTCCCGTTAAAGCCAAATGGGGAGGCTTTTCTATCTATAATAAAGAGTAATAATAAAATACTGCAACTGTCTGTCTGTAACTGGCAACAGGCAGCCTTAAAAATCTATTAAAGGAGATTAAGGATCTGGAAAGCTTTTCGGTTCATAAGCCAATGAATATAAGAGCTCTAAAAGGGAGAGTTGGAAGCTGACTCTGAGGTCCTTCTCCTATCACTGAAGATAAATGTAAACATGATTTCAAACAGTGCAGAGGGAACCTCTTGAGTCTCACACAAAGGGATTGATTAGGGAGGGAGCTCAGGACTGTAACACAAAATGCACACTCTTCACTTGTAAACAGAGCTGTTTTCAGAAGGCCAAATCTTCCTTTAATCCTCAGTGCAGATATCACATGAGCCAGCAGTTCTGGGTCTATTTTTCCTTGCAGATAATGAGGTTAATTGACAGCTGCAGCATCCTGATAAGGCCTGCTGGAAGATGAAATGCAGGCCCAGAGATAGATGGAACAAGATAACTCTAATGACCAGTATTAACAGGGTTGCTGCCCATGATTAAATCTGCGCTTTCATGGAAAGAGGGGGAAAAAAAGTTACTTCTATATGTGGTTTCTTTTCCAGCACGTAATCTAATAACAGCAAATGAGGCACTTAAATCCAAGAGGACCAGTGCAATGATTTCTTGCAATTTGGAGAGTTACACACCTGAGAATCAGGAATGGAAGAACAGGGTGTGTGTGTGTGTGTGTGTGTGTGTGTTTTGACAAGCAGTTATTTTGAAAAGGTTGCAGAGGGAGAGAAGATAAGATTCAATGTGATCCTCTTCGTCTGTCTGTGCAAAAATAAGAGTGGGAGTAGTTACTGGCTGTATAAAGAGGAGAATAATGTGTTATTTTTGCTCTCTATATTGTTTCTGTGGAATTCATCCAGGGAAACTTCACATCCATATGCACTGCTGCTGAAAAAAAATTATTAAAGCTTACAGAAAATGCTTGAAAATTATTTATCTGCTAAACTGACATTTGCTGCTGAGCAGGTCAGACCCAGCTCATTTTATAGTCAGTGGGAAGGAATAGGGACTTTTCAGGTGCAAGTCACATGGCAAACTTCAGATATTTATTTTAGGGTGAGATAAATCGTGGCCTGGTTTCCACTGACTGTTTTCACTGGCTCTGCAGTGACTGCCAAGAGTCAAGAGGAAATCCCACCAGTAGAGATATTGCTATTGAAATTGTGTTTAATTGTATGAATCACAGTCTGAAAAACAACAAAAAAAAAGGCAAATCAAACAAAAAAAAAATTCTGTTTTGGTTGTCACAAAATGACTTAGATTAGACTTGTAATGGTCATATGATATATGAATATAACATTTTGGAAGGAAATAAGGCCTTCTGATAAGCTTTTTAACCTAATTGTGTAAGATAAAGGAGGAGGGGCTGGAAGTTGAAGTCAGGTTATTTCATATTAGAAATAAAGCCTGTTTTTAATACTCAGTAAACAACTCTAAGTCAAGCCATGATGTCTCCAAATAAAAATAGGATGTCATTCTGGAGGAGATGCTTTAACCAGAACAAATCGTTGAGTACAGGTTGAGTGTGGGCTGAATATCACAGAATTATAGAATTATTTGGTTTTAAGAAGACCCTTAAGATCATTGAGTGTAGACATAAACTCAACAATCCCAAGCCCATCAGTGAACCACGTTCCCAAGGGCCACATCCACACGTCTTTCAGATCCCTCCTGGGATGGGGATTCCACCACTGCCCTGAGGAGCCTTTTCCAATGCTTGACAGCTCTTTCCATGAAGGAATTTTTCCTCATATCCAAATTAAACCTCAGCTGGTGCAACCTGGGGCCATTTGCTCTCATTATCTGGGAGAAGAGACCAAGCCCCACCTGGCTCCATCCTCCTGTCAGGCAGCTGAAGAGAACAATAAGGTCCCCCTTGAACCCTCTTTTCTCCATTGTTCTCCTGCAGTCAAGGTTAAAAATCAAAGTGTTATATTTACTCTTTAATTTATCTCTTTGTCAAATACAGGTAATTGAATCTTTGTTTTTCTTTCCACCTCTCTCTCTTTTTCTGTTTCTCTCTTCCTCTCTTTATTTACACAATGTGCAACAGAAGTGGGTCAAATAATTTTGCCTATTCATAGAAAACATTTTCTCCTGACTTACAAGAATTTTTCCTTACAAACAGTGTTTCAGTTGTTTTATTTTTGGCTTTGCTGATTTTTTTGTGATTTTTTTTAAATATCTATAACAAACTGTGGGATGTAACAATGCTCAGAAGGAACTAAAACCAATTAAAAGGTTTTATAGGGTTTGAGTGAACTCAATCTCTTTGCTTCAGTGAATCTACAAGTCAGAGAGTCAAATATTTTGAAAGGATGATACACAATATGAACCTCATATATCTCATATATAGTGATTGACACAAACTCTGGTAAAACTTTGGGGATTGTTGTTCTGATCAGGGCCAAAGTCTTCACTGGGTCTGGGGAAGCAGCTCATATTCTACATCCTCTCTGAGCTTAAGGAAAGGAACTTAAATACAGCACATAACTCAACACGGCCCATTTATCCTCAGAGACTGTGTAGAGATTCACAAAGTATTTCGGACTAATTAAACCATCCACTTTGGGTCATATCCATCCTCCTTACACACATCTCAGTGCCTCAGTTTAAGATCCAGCACGTGCAGCCTGGCTTCTCCCTTCTCTCACTATCTGCGTTATTAAATCTCCTATAACCTGCAATAAATTATTAATTAGGAAAAGAACCTCATGTCTGACAAGACTGTTTTTGCCAATTTTGTCAAACCCATTAACCTTGTTAGAGGTATGTGCTTGTTTCATCCCCTCATCCAGCAAACTGTGACATCAGTATAAACAAGGTTATCTGGCTCTTGCCTGCAGGAATACTTTACTTTTTTTTTCTTCTTTTTTTTTTTTTTTCACCAATGGTGAGAGCTGAGAGCTGAGTCTTTCCTGAAAGTCTTATAAAAACAAGGATGCAGATTTAAGCTGTCTCTGCCTGGTGCTCTCAATTCTCATGTCACTGCTGTTTCAGGTCCCTTAACTCACCAAAACCTGACTTACAGAACAGTAACAACTGCTGCTGATTTGATATGAACTAACAAGAAGATATATTAGCTGATTTTAACTCTTTTTTTTTTTAAGTCATCTATCCATTGACTGAAATGTTCTTTTGAACAAACCAAACTTTCATTTTACATCCTTAAAATTAGTCTACCCGTGGAATACATCTGCAAGGAGAGAGGCCACATGACACAAACAGTGAAATACAGAGAAAATGTTACTGGTAGATAATTTAGTTTCTAGAGAAATTTCTAAAGAAGCTGTTGGTCAAAATTACATATCTGTAGCACAACTCATGATCCCCAGCTGACCAGACTAACAAAATATTTACAGGTCTGTATGAAAAGAACATTTATAGCAAGATAATGAGATACTTTGGGTCCTTACAAGAACTTCTTTCCAACCACAAGGGAGAGCCAAAGCAAAAAATCACAGGGGAAGACAACTGCAAAGCTTTTTGAATGTTCATCACTTCTGGGTGATGGTCTCCACATGTGAATCTTGGACATTGGAGTCACCCTTTTTCTTCAAAGACCAAACTTTTGACTCCCTTTGCAGAACAAATGGACATATCTTAAGACTTTATTGTCCCGGAATTTTGATTTATAATTATGACCATATAATAAGAACTCCTTCTCACTTCCTTTCTCCTTCTCCTCTTCTCCCTTTTGACCCCTATTTTCGCCAGTCCAGAAAAAAAATGGTCAGGGAATATTTTTAGTTTTTCATTCATTTTACTTTCATGAAAAATTCAGATTGTGACCTAGAAAGGCAAACAAATGAATAATTCCTCCCTTCCCCCAGTTTTTGAGAAAAGTGTTTCCAGGAAGGAAAAGGAAGCTGGTTAGAATTGTAACACTGTCTAATTTTTCCAACAAAAATGGAATTCAAAATGCATTCTGTTATTTGGGTGAAAAAGCCTTTTCACTAAAAAAAATCTAATTACCAGCTCTTCCAACATATTAATCACATTTGTCATTGTTAAAATTTCAGCTTGTTTCCCATGCCATTTAGGGAACCCTTTGAGAATGGAATGAAATAACATCTTAAACAAGGAGCAATTGCTTTTTTTCCTCTCTGACAAAACAGGAATCTTATTCTAACCATGTGGGGACCAATTAAAGACACAGCCAGGAATGGGAATGAATTAGTCCATGTGGGTAAGATTTATTGTGCTCAACTTCAGGGGAGAGATCCATTTACCTGTGTGGAAGTACCTGTTGGCATTAGGGATGCTCAGCTGTTGAGGGTACCAGCAGTTTTATTTAGGAATCAGAATCCTATCCTACATCTCCCTTGACCAGACTCCTTTTTAGCTTTGGCCCTTTCAGTCTGTAGCATTTTGACAGAGAATAAAGACAGTTCACCTGTGAGTTCTTCACCTGAGGGAGCATTTGGCTGGTGTGAAATAAAGGTACAGTGCTCCTATGCTTCTCTCTCTCTCTCCATTTCAGGAAGGAATTGTTACTTTCTCCTTGGTGTCCCAAGCCAGAAGGGATGTGAGTTCATAGACTCAAAGAATTTTTTAGGTTGGAAAAGGCCTATAAGATCACTGAGTTCAGCTGTTAAACTGTGTCGTGTTCAGCACCGAACCGTGTCCCCAAGGGCCACATCTTCCCAGCTTTTAAATCCCTCCAGGGATGGCGACTCCATCACTTCTCTGGGAAGCCTGTTCCAATGTCTGACCACCCTTTCAGTGAGGAAAAGTTTCCTAATATCCAGTCTAAATCTCCTCAGGTGCTACTTGAGGCCATTTCCTCTCATCCTGTTGCCTGAGAGAAGAGACCAACCCCCACCCCACCACCACAACCTCCTTTCAGGCTGGTGAGGAACTGCCTTTTCAGCCCAAAAGTTATTCTTTATGGCTTTAGTTGGGTCTCCAACAGCCTTTGAGAGCTACATCCAGATGGGAAAAGATAAAAAACGCCCGGAAATCCTCTAATCTTCACCACCAGCAATATCCACAACACGTCCTGCTGTTTTCAGGTAAATATTTGGACCATGAAAGGTGAGCTGAACAACGTGGCACTGACAGACAAAGCCACTTCACACCATGTTCTGTCAAGCACAGATTCAGCTGCTCAGTAGGGACTAAACAGACAAGCAAAATTAGCTTCTGTTGTGCTGTGTGCAGTGTCAATCCATTTTACAAGCCCCACTGTGGTGACCTGAAAGAAACCTATGGTTTGCTGCACACAATTTTTCTTCCATCTGGCTTGTTTTAGGACTGGGAGGGGGGAAATGAGGCTGGATGGAAGGGCTGGAGTGAATACATGCAGTCCTGAGTGTTTTCAATAGAACATTAATTGAAATGTTGTAGATACTGTTTGCCTCAGCTGTAGCTGTTCATAATAATTATGTTGATGTATTCAGAGAGGAACAAAAAAATATCTCTCTTCTCGGAGAGAAAGAAATTTAAGCACTGGATTGGGCATTTGGGAGCCTGGTAAACTCCTGGTCCTGGTAAATTGGACATGTACAAGTCCTGGAGGCAGATGGGATGTATCCAGCAGGGAGCTGGCTGACAAAATACTGCCAGTCTCCATCTTTGTCGAAAGTTTGCAGCGATTAAGAGATCTCCCCAATGAAAATAAAATAAAGCAAAATAAAATAAAATAAAATAAGCTATGTTAATCCTTACAAAAAGACAAGGAGGGTTCAGAGAGCTACATGGCACTTACCTTATCACAATCCCTGGGAGTGAAGCAAACTCCCACACGGTCACTCACACAGGGAAGAAGTTCTTCCTCATATTCAGGTGGAGCTTCCTGGGCATCAGTGTCTGCCTGTGGCCTCTTGTCCCATTGCTGGGCCCCCTCCAAGCAGAGCCTGGTCCATCATCTGACCCCTCCCTGCAGATTCTGGTAGACCTTAATAAGGTCCCCTCTCCGTTGTCTCTTCTTGAGACCCAACTCTTTCATCCTTTCCTTGTAAGAGGGATGCTCCAGTCCCTTCATCATCTTCGTAGCCTCTGCTGGACCTGCTGAGAAGCTCCATGTCTCTGGTTTACCACTTTCCTCCTGGGAAATTCTTGTTTCTCTGAGTTTTCCTGTCTCAAAATATGCACAGACCACAAACCTCACCTGATTTGTGATCAAAAGAGACAAAATGTTGCCACCTGATTTACGCTTTATTGCACTGGACAATCCCAGCACTGAGGGAACCTGATTCTATTCCTCAACATTCTCGATTTCTTTCTCCTTGACCTCACTATATTGAAGCTTTTGAATGTTATGTAATTAACTACACCTTGCCTTCACTCTGCCAAACCTTCTACAGCAACTCAGGAGAGGTGTGGGATTCCCAAAGGTCATTTTCTCAATCTGTCAAGCTCATGAAGTTGCCTTGGTAATAACATGGGTGGAAAGTGTGGGGGCTGAGGAACGAGCACATCCCATTCTCTGAGGAGTGTCACAGGCGTGGTCTGTGGTCACAGATCTTCCCCAAATCTGGGCTGATGAGCTACCCTTGACAGCTGGAATGTGACTGGCACATTCCAGGGAGATGGGACATGTGTGCACCCCTAATTCCTGGAAATTCAAGTTAAAATGGGACCTCATCACTGACGTGGCTGATTTTGGCTGCAGGCTGATGGAGTAACAGCAGGCACTCAGTCAGCTGTGACACTGTGGCAAAAACCACAGTGACTTCTCTAAACACAGCCACTCGTGATCCTCTGGCTGGGCCTTAAAGCAGATGATCCAAGATCCCTGTACATGCAATTCCATGCTGGGCAAAGCTCCAGGAAAGCCTCATCTCAGGAGCTGTTTATTTAATTGGCCACTGCCATGACCACATAACTGTACAAGGACAGTTAATTGCTTTTCCTGGCAAAATATGTGAAGCCTGTAGCCTTTATGTGTTGTGTCACTTGTGTCCCCAGCTGGGTCACCTGATGGACAGGAAAGCACCCCAACAAACTGAGCCCCTGTGAGAAGCCTGACAAACTGCAGTGGAAGG
Source organism: Neopelma chrysocephalum (assembly GCF_003984885.1). NCBI lineage: Eukaryota > Metazoa > Chordata > Aves > Passeriformes > Pipridae > Neopelma > Neopelma chrysocephalum. The sequence continues at coordinate 1,861,475 of NW_020897764.1, forward strand.
AAGGTCAAAAATAGGGTTTCCTCCAGTGACAGTGGGGTCCATCCAACACCACCAATGTGGGAGGTCTCCATTCAGCTGCTCCACCAGCTCCATGTAGAGCTCATCACTCAGACCTGCTGTAACAGGGGCACGTTAGATGAGCATTTGGAGTCTGAAAACAGTCAGTATTTTCTGAGTCAGATGCCTAAACATGTTGGCACAGAATTGTTCAGTTTTGAAAAGACCTCTTTTCTAAGGTCATCAAATCCAACCATTCACTCAGCACCGGCAAATCTACCACCAAACCATGTCCCCAGGTGCCACATGTACACATTTTTTGAACACTTCCAGGGATGGTGACTGCACCACTTCCCTGGGCAGCCTGTTCCAACATTTGCCCACCATTGCAGTGAAAGAATTTTTCCTAATATCTGATCTAAAACTCCCCTGGCTCAACTTGAAGCCATTTCCTCTTGTCCTCTGTCACCTCTTACTTGGGATATGGTTACTTGAAATGCCTCACAGGAGGTCAGTGGTCCCTTTTGGCCACCTGGGTCCCAAAGATTGCCTTGTGAGATCTGGAAGGGAAGTCATGGATTCAACATAGATCCAGAGAACTGCCAGTCAAGGTGTCAGTGCTCCACCTTTCAGTCTCGTGGGGTTTTACTGTGAAATGTCACCCGGGTGGAGAGTCACAGTTTTCCACTGAAGGAACATTGACTTGGCAGATGCACTCAAAGCTCTTGAAATGACAACAACCTTTTGCTGGGACACCCTCACCAAAATTCATCACTGAAATAAACAATCAAACCTCCAAAGTTCCTTTTAGTTTCCTTCTTGATTTCTACAGAGACATAATGAAGAGTTTTTAAAGCCCTTCTAATTTTTCTTTTCAATTATAGTTAAGTTTTTTCTCTAATCATGTTGACACAGGAACTGGGGCTTTAAGGAAAATAAATTAATTTGGAGGTTTATTTAAATTTCACCTTACAGGGTGATTTTATATTAGATACAAGGTGTCCAGGCAAAATCACACCTTGGACATGTCATTTTTCTTTCACTGACCATGGAGGGAGCTGAGGCAGGTGCTTGGGATGCTTTTATATAGCTCAGTGAAATGAATTTCACCCTCTTTTCTAAGACATAAAATAAATATCATGACAACTGGGAGCAGTTGTCCTGGTTCATTCATATATGGCAAGTAGTACTTTTTCCTTCACTGTTAAATGTTAAAATGATATTTTTTCCTTTCATGTCTAATAAATGTTAGGCACCATCTTCATAACTTGTCCCTTCCTGATCAGATCAGAAAATAAATTGGTTTTGTAAGAATTCCATACTGATGACAGATTATCCTTAGGTTTTTTGTTTATTTGAGCAAGACCACATTTAAATTTCAAGTTAATATTTTAGGATTCTAGAGGGGTTTTTTTCAGTGTCTACTGAATTACTGATTTTTAGCAGCAAGGATATGTAAGAAAACATCTCTGCTCTCAAGCTGACACTGGAGTCCTATCTTTTGAATAAAACAGGACAAGGGATGCTCAAAACCTCTGAAAAGCAGACAGACAGTACCTCTCTGCTACAGTCATGTACCTGCTTCTGCTGCTTATTTTTCAGCTGAAATAACAAGTTTGGTTGTTTTTTTTTTTTTAGAATCCCCAATAGTTTCTGTGGAAATAATTATGAGTCCTGGGGAAAAAACAAAAAAAAGAGGCAATTCTAGGTGAGGATATGGAAAGAGGAGATAAATTCCCAGAGCAACAGAGAAAAAATCCCAGAGAAATTCCCAGAGTGACAGAGATCTTGTGTACAGATTTTTTAATAATTCAAAAAAAAAAAAGAGAGAGAGGGAGATAAAAAAAAAGAAGCAAATAGAAAGTTCTGGGCTAAAAAAGCTGATTTTAAGTATCTGTGTGATTAAAAATAAGACAAGATGTCTCACAAAGGATATTTACCTTTACTATTCATAAGCACATGCAAAATAAGCATTTCTGCCTGAGCTTGTCCTGGGGCTCCTTCAGAAGGTCTAATCAATTCAGTCAATGGATGGGAAGATTCAGTTCCTCTCAAGCTCAGTTAGACACCCAGTGTGGGTGAGATGAACCCTGTTTTTGTCCACTGATGGTCAGGGAAGCCTTGGGGGGAGAAACTCACACTCAGTTCTGCTCTGCAGATGCCTGGTGAGAGGTGAAGGAAATCCCACCCTCGGGAAGGGCAGCAGAGCTGGTAAATCCAACACTTTAAATGACAGGGTTGTCCAGTGCCTCCTCTCCTTATGCCTTGTTTCACAGAATCACAGAATGGTTTGGTTGGGTGGGATCTTCACCATCATCCAGTTCCAACCCCCCTGCCATGGACAGGGACACCTTCCACTGGACCAGGTTGCTCAGAGCTCCATCCAACCTGGCCTTGGACACTTCCAGGGGTGGGGCAGACTGCAGTGGGTTTCTGTGGCTGGGTTTTGGTAGTGGGGGGGTACAGGGGTAGCTTCTGGCCAAGCCAGTCAGGAGTGATAGAAAGACAAGGACAATTTACAGAGAAGAGTGTACCATGAAAAAGGTCAAGACCTCTGGACAGTTGGAATTGTGCTACATTTGTCAGCTTCAGATTTTCTTGCACTTTCGTGTGAAATATTTGATTCTGAGCATTACAGCACGTACCAAGCTGAGCAGATTGGGTACAACTGTGGACCAAGGTGATCTTCCAGTCATAGAGAGAGTGTGCTCTGGTTTTTATAAACCATTGGGAATTTATTTGATACGTATCAGCTGAATTCTTCTGAAGTTACAATTTTTTTTTCATAGAACCAGTGAGCAATTTGTAGCTCTGTAAAGTCATTCCCTGGTGACCTCAGTCAAGCCTAAACACTTGCATTAGGAAGCAAAACCTGACACATTAACCTTTATTGCCTTGACTGTCTGCAAACAACAGGGTTTAATAAGCTGTGAAAGAACATATTTAATTAAAAAAAAAAGTCAAGGCAACAACCAAGTAACCACAAACTGCAGGAAGAAGAAGAAATCAGGGCAGGCCCAATTCTCAAATATAGTAAATTGGTGTGATTCCAGTAAAGTCAGCAATCCTGGGTCAAATTATGCTCCTTGTGGATCTGGCCCCAGGAGGATGAGTACGTGATAGCACTGCTGAACCAAAGACAGATGAAAACACTGCTGAACTGAACTGAGCATTCCCACCTCCCTCCAGCGTAAAGAAGAAAAGGAAAAACAGGTCATGTTTTCTGCTGCCTTTCCACAGCTTCCAAAGTAATAATTTTGTATTTGCTGCTGGATTTTAGTACTATGAACTGCTTTGTTTACGCACACACATCCTCATACACACAGCACCATTTTAATCCACATTTTTCTCTTCTTTCCATTATCACAAATTAAATTATAGCCCTGGTGGCCCTGGGTAATGCACAGTGAAAATACTCTCCTTGAGCTATGATTCTAAATCCCCAAATGTATTTGTATAAATAAACTGCTGAGGTACCATTCCTCAGTCATTTGATATATTAAGAATTAGGATATATTTTTTCCTCTGTGCTCCTCTGTAGCAGGAAATAATTTTCTTTTTCCTTTGCTGTACCACAATCAAAGTTTGTAGGCAGTAGTTTAGCTTAATCATACTTATGCAATTACTGTCAGAGTATGACATTTTCCTTTCACCTTTACTATTCCCAGCAGATTAAGCTATCAACCCTTCAAGATCATTACAGTTGTTTACATGTAGGTAGCAAAAAAGAGTCTGAAACAGCAGGAAATCTTGATCTCTGGCTATGGCATGAACCAAACTCTCTGTATTTCAGGGATTTTTGATTTAGTGGCATGGAAGCTCTAACCACACTGGAGAAATGGACTCACCAGGGAAAGATAAATGTTTCTCTCGAAGAAGTTTGAAAAACCACTATAGAAATTTTAATGGAATTGCTCCACAAACACCCCAGGATGTGTGTTTACATGCTGAGTGATGGGAACCATCTGGATATCAGATGATGCTTTCAAATTCCTTCCCCTATTAAGCTGGCACACTTAGGCTGACATGGTTGCTGCACTGAGAGAAAACTTTGCAGAAGCGTCAGGTACCTGAGCAGGGGGAAAGAGCAGCAGATGAGGTTGACAGGTTTTGATTCTCCACTCTTTTCTTTTGATGCCAATCAAACAGAACCTTCTGCAGGTGTCCCTGCCCCTGGGGAGGCTGCACAGAGCAGCTGCTCTGAGGTTGACCAGCACCAACGCTGTGTGAAGTTCTGAAATGTCAAGTTTTGAAAACAGCAGCTGTTTTTGCAAAGCTCACATGGCTCAAAGGAGGTGGCAGAGGCTTCCAAAATCTGTCTAGTTTTTCAGCTGTCCCCTCACTTGGCCTTTAGGAAGCAGTTCTTGCTCAGGTGAGATATTCTTGCAGACACACAACTCTAGAAAGTCCCTGGACTTCCATGTGTGTATCTGCTTATAAGTTGAGACATATCATAGAACCACAGGATGGTTTGGGTTGGAAGGGACCTTAAACACCACCCAGACCCAAACCCCTGCCATGGGTAGAGACACCACTCCACTAGACCAGGTCATTCCAAGCCCTGTCCAACCTGGCCTTGGACACTTCCAGGGATGGGAATACAATATTATCCACCTCTTTCCTCTTAAATGCCACAGCAAAATCTGCTTTCAGTTCCATTTTGACCTGCCCACCACGTCTGACTTACAAATTGCAAGGCACAAAAGAAGCCTTCATCATTTTTTAATTGATTTCCTTAGGAAAGGAAGGTACTGCAATCCCACTGCAGGTCTGCCAGTCCCCACTCTTCATTAATACATTGGCCAGTTTCAATCATCATTAGACAAGAGGCCTGTGTTTCAAGGATATTAAGTCTGCTAAGGATAGTTGGGAAGAAAGAGGAGATGGGCTGCAGCTGGTGTTGCAATTAAAAGAATTGGATATTCAGGATTTTAATCATAATATTTGACACCAGAGAATCTGGAGAATGGAAAAGAAACCAGATTTTGGAAGGCCTTCTGCTAATGAAGATCTTTACTCTTTTCTTTCTGAATCCCTTGGGCAACGAACACACTGGTGAACATTTAAATGGTCAACCGTATTTCTGTTGATATTCATTTTATATAAATATGATTATCTGTTTAATTACTCTGTTCCCTCCAGTTGTTAAAACTACATCAAGTTAATTTTCATTTCTCAGTATATTATATTCTGCATTTCATTAAATAGAAGCAGTTACTTAAAGCTTACAATGTTCACATTCGGGTGCTGCTTTTCACCTGGGGTTAAATTACTCCAGTGTAGACACAGAAATCAGAATTACCCAAAGGGTTCTCCCTATTTCTGTCACTATATAATCTTCCTTTTATTTACCACACGGGACTAAGTCCTCTGTAATTGTTATGGAATATTTAAAGCTCATTCAAAATGCTTTCAAAGTTGGTTTTAAAGACGTTTGGACTGAAAATCATTAAAAAAGCCATTGTTGGAAATTGCATGAACTCCATTTCTTCCTGGAATTTATATTTTAGTTTGAAAGGTAATAGTATAGCCATCTAAGTAAAAATTACCATAAATTTAATGAACTGCATTGCTTAAATAGAAAAACTATGTGTTAAACAGGGGATTTCTTCCTTTAAAAAGAAAGATGTTGATAACTCATTCTTTTAGCTGCTCTTTCCAATGACAAAAATGCAGCAAACATTTCACTTGGCTGAATCAAGGAGTTAAATGATGCAGGCATTGCTTTCCACCCATGATTCAGCAGAGCACCACAACCTATGTGCAGCCCCAAGCAATGCAGCACTAGATTTAGGCATATACTCCTTAGATTATTATTATTTTTTGAACTAGAGTCCCCCATGTTCGGTTCTGTGCAGTTTTCAACCTCTTCTTGCAGCTGAACTCCAAGCACAGCACAGTTCCCACTTAGAAATCCCACTAGATAATTAGTGTCTTACAGGCTTTCATTAAGCAACCCTTGATATATCAAGGGTGGATGGGCTTTCAAGATTTGATACTTCTCCCGTGGAGATACAGGAGGCCAATGGACAAAAATAATCCTTTCCAAGCAATAATGAATAGCTGTGCTAAGTGGGATGAATAATAAAGAAGTGTAGCAGCAATTTGCTCCCTCTCTGATTTGTATTTGCTCACCATGTCACAGAAGAGGGAGGCAGACACAGATAACAGTGCTCTATCAGTTAAATACATGTGTTTTTTCAGCTCCTTTGCACAAATGTTACTGATTCACTTTGACTGCAAGGACTATAAATTTCAGGTTGCATTTTGCCCCTTGCTGTGCAACACCTTGTAAAGATTCAAGGCATCCACTGTCAGCAACAAACCAGCATGAATCTCAAGGACACTCCTAGCAGAAATAACTCATTTGAGGATCTTTAATTAATTAAAGGCAGGAATCAGGACCTGCCTGTCTGATAAACTTCCAGGGGTGTCGTACTCTGAGTCTTGAAAGTCATGATAGCAAGAGCCCTTGCACTACTCAAGACATGGATATTTGGGCTTAATTTTTAGGCTCTTATTTTGTAAAATCTTATGTAAAATCATTCTAAATAAGTGTACTCATTTCCTGTTTAATTACTGCCTTTTTGGCTTCTGGCTCTGTACAATAATATGTTAAAGAATTTGTCCTGAGGACCAAGAACTGTTTTATAAAGAGATTAAAAAGCACAGGCAAAATTATCATGAGCAATGTGTTGAGTGGACTCAGTCCAGTTCCCAAAGGGCTCTAACACTGCATTAGGCAAAATATTTGTTCAACTTACAGAGTACTGAGCAAGAATAGAAATAACATGAACTTCCTTTGATCTTTCCTAAGGGCAAAGATAAAAGGATGCCTCTAAAGGTATGGGAAATCTCAACTTTCTGTTGCCAATATCTTGTAAGTCACAGGTTGTATCTCCATTTTTCATTGTAGTCCTTGTGCTTTACATTTCCTGAACACTCATCTGCAATAGATTTTTCTCAAAATAATGGTTTTGTTTTTTTTCTTAGAACACAGCTCACAGGAAACAGATGGTATCCAAGTAATTCCTCCTCCAAACTAAACAAGGCAAATATCAGACCAGAATAATGACTCAATGATTCGCCTTGATCAAGTTATCTAAGGTGCTACTTTGGTATTAAACACTTCTTTAATTACACTCATAGTAAGAGTAGTTTGTAAAGGAAACCCTGTAGGGTGATTTGGAAAAATGTTGATTTTTCTCCTGGTTTTGTCTTTAACTTCCCATGGTACGTACAGTGAGACATCTGAGCTCGATGTCCCATATATCAAGTGAATCATTAAGGTTGGAAAAGACCTCTAAGATCATAGAAGAATAGAAAGGTTTAAGTTGAAAGGGACCTTGAAGATCACATAATTCCAACCCCCTGCCATGGGCAGGGACACCTTCCACTAGCCCAGGTTGCTCCAAGCCCCGTCCAACCTGACCTTGGACACTTCCAGGGAAGGAGCAGCCACAGCTTCTCTGGGCAACCTGTGCCAGGGCCTCACCACCCTGACAGGGAAGAATTTCTTCCCAACGTCTGATCTAAAGTTGTCCTCTTTCAATCTAAAACCATTCCCCTTTTCCTGTCACTATCTGCCTGTACAAAATGTCTCTCTCCCTCCTTTTTATAAGCCTCCTTAAGGCACTGGAAGACCACAGTAACATCTCCCTGGAGCCTTCTCTTCTCAGGCTGAACACCCCCAGCTCTCCCAGCCTGTCTGCAGAGCAGAGGGGCTCCAGCTTTCAGAGCATCTCTGTGGTCTCCTCTGGACTCACTCCAACAGATCCACGTCTTTCTTGTGCTGAGGACCCCAGAGGTGGAGGCAGCACTGCAGGTGGAGCCTCATGAGTGCAGAGCAGAGGGGGAGAATCACCTCCCTTGAGCTGCTGGTCACACCTCTTTTCGTGCAGCCCAGGATCATCGAGGCCAACAATCAAACCAGCCACACCACCAGGTTCATCACCAAACCACGGGCTTAAGTGCCACATCCACACATTTTTTGAATGCTTACAAGGATGGTGGTGACCCCACCACTTCCCTGGCCAGTCTGTTCCAATGCTTCACAACCCTTTTGTCGAAGAAATTTTTCTTAATATCTGATCTAAACCTCCCCTGGTGCAACTTGAGGCCATTTCCTATTTCACGTGAGCTACAACGTGACTAACACTGTGCATCCCTTAATTTGTGTTCCAGGAATCTCTCTGCTCCTGAACCTTAGACCCAGCCTGATCCATAGCTTCGAAAGACGAGGGATGGGACTCCTCTGGCCAAACACAGATCTCTGCATTTGATCCAGTGATTCCTGGTGCCCTCTATAATTGAAAAGAAGCAGAAGACACTCTGGGGGCATATAATGTCTATAATATGGAATATGAATTATGCCCTTAAAGTGTGGGTTAGAAGGAGAGCCTGGGGTGATGGGTGCAGGTCTGAATGCCAACATGTTGGTTATCAAAAGCTGTGTGCCACCAGTGCCATCTGAGCTAATAATTTTTTTTTCTCCCTTTCACAACTCTGAGGGATGGATTTGACATGTAACTACTTTGGAGAGCGAGTGAAAGCAAAGAAACGAAGTGCAGTGATGTGTTTATAAATATATATGACCACATTTGTAGATGTGGCACTTAAAAACAGAGTTTAGTGTTGGGCCTGGATGTGTGAGGTCAGTGGTTGGAGTCAGTGATCTTGGAGGTCTTTCCCAACCTTAATGGTTCAATGATTCTCTGCATGACACATAAATTTATGTCAATATATGTAAAAGTGTATTTTTATATATTTTACTTTTAGGATATGTTAAAGGTTTAATTTTCATACCATACCTGGTACCTGAGAGACTGGCAGGAAAAATAGCTAATATTCTGTTGTAGCTGGTGCAGATATATGACAGTTGAGGTGATCTCCTAACCATCATCACCTCAAAATCCTCAATCACAAGCTGTCCAGGATGTGCAGTCTGACACTTGCCTTCACTTAAAATTAATAATGTAAGAATTGAGTGGCTTTATCAAAGTTATACAGGGAGCAAAGTTGCTTTCCTAAGATCCCATGAAGCAGAATCAATATCTGAATTAATTTGATCAGGCACAACCTAATTTTATGCAACAAGACCACTCTTCCTTCCCAAGCATCTGAGCTGAAGTGGGCTCTCCACATTCATAGCTGTAAGTACACTGTGCTCTGCCTGGCTATAAATTATCCTTTTCCATCCCTAAGTAAAATTGTAGAGGTCCTTTGCTAGGAAAATACTCAAGCAGGCACAATAAATGGGCATTTTAAGCAGAGATAACCTGTGCCTTGTTCCTGAAAATGAACAGCCAGGCTGCTGGCAATTATCTGTAATTACAGCTGGTACAGAAGGGTTTTTCATAATGCATTTTTGTACAATGTGCAACCCTGAGATGAGGTCCCAAGGCTGAAACATTTGTTCCCCTTTTCCATTAGGTGCGTTTTAAAAAGTAATAATTAGAAGATCGTTCAGGAGGAAAGATAACACTCTGACATGGCCACTTAGTAAATACATAAGGCTTATTATTTGCCTCTCAAGAGGCTTGATCCCGTCCCAGTGATTTAATATGAACCATGATATAACCAGTTAATTACCAGAACTGAAAGGAGAGAAGGAAGAAAAGCATCATTAAACCCATTTTCCTGATAAGGAAACCTAAAAAGTTCTACCCTAAAAAGTTCTTTGCATCCATTCAGCATCAAAGCTGAGAAACTTGTCAGTCAGCAAACTCCCAGCCCAAGGGTGATCTGTAGAATTCAAATAACTTGGAATTTGTTAAAAAGGATCTCTCCATATATCAGCTTCAGTTATAGTTTTTCTGATTATTATTTTGGCTTAGGATTCTGCTTTGCCCATGTTGTGGTGATTAATTGTGGAACAAAGAGCTCAGCACACCTTGATGAGGTAGCAAAGGATATTCTTCCTTCAGTGCTTGGAACACAAATATTAGTTTGGTCTTGTCAAACAGATCCTACTATAAGACCTGGCCAGATGTTTATAGTTTTGCCAATCCATTAATCATTCCAACCATTCCTTGGTCTCCCTTCTCATGCTGAGCTCTGTTGGTAAACAACTGTTTCTGAGAGAATTTTGAGATTAAAATACTGCCTTTCCTTCCACACCATTGATAGGGACATAAGAGGAGCTGAGTTGAAAATGAAAAATAAGCCCTTATTTATGTACTGGATAAAACATGAGCTGTTTGGTGCCTGTCTCCTCATGTGCTCCTTTTGTTACCACAGATACCATGAAAACCCCAGTATTTACTGAATCATTGACCTGACTCCCTGCATTTACTGTGTTTAGAAAAAAGCTTGCTTGGAATACTCTGCTAAAAGTAATTACTGGGGACAACAGATACCAAGATTTTAATTGCAGTCCCTGTATCTCTTTGTTCTTAAAACTTAATTCAAATGTCCTTTTGGTTAGCCAAAAGAAAAGAGAAATAGAAAAAATAAAAATGTTACTTGTCTGTAAGTCTCTCATCTCAGGAATCTGTCTAAATGCTTTCTGAATAATCAAAGTCACAAAAATCCCTCTGAAGCAAATGAGCTTCAGCATATCAGTCTTGCATAAGTCCATAATTTGAAGGGTCTGATTCTGTGCAGGGCTGGTTGTGTTTTCTTGCCTTCAAAATCAAAAGAATTTGGTGTCCCTTCTCCCCTTCAATGAGCAAAAGATTCTCCTGAGCAATTATGTTAATTAATCTCATAGATAGCACTCAATTAAAACAGAATACTTCATTTATACTTGCAAAATGCCTGAGACCCACAGATGAAGGGATTTGTATATATTGCCCAGAGAAGCTGTAGATGCTCCATTTCTGGAAGTGCTCAAGGGAAGGTTGGATGGGGCTCTGAGCAGCCTGGTTGAGTGGAAGGTGTTCCTGCCCATGACAGGGGGTTAGAAATAAACGATCTTTAAGGTCCCTTCCAACCCAAACCATTTCATGATTCCATAAATGTTATTTCAAATTATTTGATCATTCATAACGAGTACAAGACCATATCACAGAGGACAGAGCTGAAGGAGAACAGCTGAAGCAATGCTGGAAAACTGATCATTTCAGAGAACAGACTGTGCAGGTTACCCCAGAGAACTGTGAGAGCACAGATGACAGGGACTGTGTTTGCTTTGCTCTTCATTGTCCCATTTGCAAACCAGTGAGCACCACGATATGTTGGGTCTGATCTTCAGCTTTTGTCAGTTGCAGCTCTGGACACTGGAGGTAGGTTGAATCTAGAGACTTTGCTAAGTTTTATGGACAAAAAAAAATAAATAAGAAACAATTAAAAAGAACCTTTTTTTTCCAACATATTATTTTTTAACAGTTTTAAGTGAATATGAGATTGCCCTTAGGGCCCAAAACAAAATATCTTTTTAAATGGAAATTTTTGTGGAACAGGAGGAGGTGTGTGCTTCATGTCTTGCCTCAGCAGCAGATATGTTGCCTTAGAAACACAGCAAAGAATATTTTTGATAAGGCAGCCTCTGATGTAAAAATGAGCTGTTTCCATTGGGGTCCTATGTGGTGTACTGGCCATGTCAATAAATTTCAGGAATCTCCCACTCATCCCAGTTTGGGAAATTTAAAAATATTCCATTATGTGCTTTTCAAACACATCAGGGATCAATTCTGCTGAAGACTGGATTAGTCTATCACTGAGACCTTGTGAGTCCATCACAAGAGGAACACTCTGTATCCCCAAATCAAAGGTCAGCAGATGGTTTTGTGCCAGTGCCTGTGGTAGCAGTAGGTCATAGAATAATAGATATGTTCAGGTTGGAAAAGACCTTTCAGATCACCAAGTCCAGCTGATAACCCAACACTGCCAAATCCACCACTAAACCACCTCCCTCCGTGCCACATCCACACGTAATTTAAATCCCCCTGGGGATGGTGACTCTCCCACTTCCCTGGGCACCCTGTTCCAGTGCCTGATCACCCTTTTGGTGAAGACATTTTTTCCTACTATCCAATCCAAACCTCCCCTGGTGCAACTTGAGGCCATTCCCTCTTGTCCTGCTGCTTGTTTCCTGGGAGAAGAGACGGATCCCCACCGGGCTACAACCTCCTTTCAGGGAGTCATGGAGAGTGATGAGATGCTGGTGGCTGGCACGGTGCTGTCTGTGTGCTTTCCCTGAAAAGAACCAGCTCCAAGTAGAAGTCTTGGAAGCTGCCCTCCATGGCATCATCTCTTAGCAGCACCAGCTCCTTTTGGAAGCTGAAGGATTTATTGGTCAGGCAGCTGCTGCGATCATTAATTTGAATTGAAGGATGGAGGTTCCAGAGTTGTGGGGTGAGTATGTTTCTCTCCAAAGAAAATATTAAGGAAGAAACTCTTCTCACTGAGAGAGTTTAGCAAGTTTTCTTTTTATCAAAATAACAGATGTAATTTTTCAAATGCACTGTCAATCAGCAAAAATTAAGTTTTTTTATGGGCTCACAGGGAGACAATACATCTCACTGTTTTGAAGTTGCCCAAATATAGGACATAACCCCAATATAGGTTTCCTGATTCAGCTACTAACCACTATCCTGCTTTCTTGTGATCAATATTCTTTCCTTTCCCCCCACATTCCTCGGGCCGAAGGATGGCAGTGATGCACCTTCCCTGTTCCTCCACAGAGCAAAGGCTCCTCTCTCTCCAAGTTGTCTCTCTGACACGAGCCTATGAAGTTTCACCATATCTCTGAGCTCCAGTCCCAAAAAGTTCACTGGGAAATACATTAAGGATGTGTTTTCAGAGGACTTCACACTTCATTCCAAGTCTAATTACTTTCAGTTAAGCAGCATAATAGATAAATTAATTTATTGCAGGAACTGGCATTTTCCTGCCTTAGGTTCCTCATCAGTATGAGCAGTTCTTCAAACAATTCTCAATCTCTTCTCTCCTCTGAACCAGCCTTCCTCTTTTTCTCTCCCTCCTCTTTTTCCTTGCTTCAAGTCAATATTATTTGATTTTTTTTCTCTTCTTGCCTTAAAAAAAAACTTCTCTTTTAAGGCTCTTTTCTGTTTAATGCACTCTGCACAGTGACTGACAAGAAACTTTTCCTTTTATTATCTCCACTCACAGACTCAGGTGACTCCCTGATTAACCACCTTGGTGGTCAAAGTGCCCTTTTAATTATGTGTTGCTATGATACCAAAGGTGAGATAGAACTATTGTAACATGGACTCTCAAAAGGCACAGCTGATCTTTCTTGATTCCCTTTAATCAATAAAAGGAGATATACAAGAAATCTGAAAGCCTATTGGTGTCTATCTTGGATACTGAGGTTAGCATGACCTGAATTAGTCTGTTGGGGATTATTTAACTGTAAGATGATTCTATCATACTCAAATGTTTAACTTTTATACTTATATCTTGCTTATATCCAGTATTATGACGGAGAGCTGGTGGAATGCATCTCCAGGAGATGAGCCCGTGTCCCGTTTATGTCTTTCAGTGCAATAATTTTGATGATAGTTTCTAGTACCAGTATTGGAAAAAAATAATATGGGAAGGTTACTAAAAATGCATCCACACCACACTTCAATCAGAAATTCTGAAAGCACAAAATGTCTCTGGAATCATAGTGATAATGCTGAGAGATGTACAATGAAAACAACCATGTTTCTATGATAACCAGTTATTGACAGGTTTACTTGTTAACTTATTTTGCAGGGGGAAAAATAGACAGCAAACACTTGAACATTAGAATTTTCTTTGATTCTTTGGATTCCTTGTAGTTGCAAGACACAGCCAAAGGGGAATTACATTATCTTCTCTGAAAATGCATTTTTTAGAATATAGACATGGGAAGGTCACTTAGCCTGTGAATTGCAGAATTCAAACAATACAAAACTGCTTTTCTTGTCTAAAAATTCACACCAACTTCCCTAAATGGCTGAAAGAACACTCAAGGCAAGGACAAGGTTATATTTGCCCTGGTTCTTTTAAACTTTGTCAGGCACGATGCTGAGTTAGGTGGAACTTCCATCTGAGCAGAGCAAATATTCTCACAGTGCCTCAAACAAGCCCTTAAACACAGGTGTCAGTGACAAAAGGCCATGGAAACCCTTTAGTCATTTTATAGGTCATGGATTTAGGAAGAGATGTGGGTTAGGGCAAGATGTGACTAATGTGGGGGTCAAAAACTCTGACAAAGCCTTTACTTACACATTTTCTACCTGTACAGGTTTTTCAGTCTCCTCTTCTAAGCCCATCACAGAAAAACACTGTTGCTAAGAGTTTTGCATAACTGCTTTATGGCACCTTTAAATACTACATATAATCTAATATTATATAATTTAGAATATTTTGTAGAGATTTAGGTTTGGTGAACCAAAAATTAATCTCTCTGGTTAGTAAAAAAGTAAAAACATACATCCCTTATCATAATCATTTTATGATCCAATAGACAAAATTAATAAAGGTATGAAGTAAGACCATATTGTGCCATTATTTGCCAGTGCTTTGAAATTTCACTAAGCATGTTATTGATTTTTTTAAGCAAACAGATTATTTTTTATTTCACTCATACTAAGATTCTGCTGGCAGTAAATGCTGAAAAGTGCAGTGGGATTCCAATTTTTCTTGTGCAGTTTTTTTTCCAGAAAAGCTTTCAGCACCAGATGCTCAAAGGTTAAAAAAACACCTGTCATGGACTTGACAGGCTGCAGACACCCAATTTTTTTTTTTTTGGAATGTGACTCTCTTTCAGTCACCACCAAAAGAATGACAGGTGTTAAAGAGGAAAATCAATCCTAAAGCAGGCAGTGACATCTGGGCAGCTGAACCACTCCCTAGACTCCTCTAATGAGGGTGTAGGTTACTTATTCACACAGTCAGGCAGCAGCTTTTGAGGCTGGGGTGGCTCAGATACCCACACAGAGGTGGCAGATGTGACACCCCTGGTGTGGGACATCCATGTCCTCTTGAAATGAAAGCAAAATTTAGGCAGGATAACGAGGTATTACAAACAGGTACAAAAGTGTGAGCAATTAAAGCAGACTGAGGTATCTACTGAGCACAGAGAGGACTGAAACACACACCTGAATATCAAATTTAATATTGAAAGTTAAGCTGAAAGTTAAATTTAATTGTCTGATCTTCGGCTGGATCCCACTCCACGTGCTGTGCCCGTAGGTAGAGTCACGCAGGCAGATCCAAGCAGAACACACTCCCCAGCTCCCAGGGTTGAATTTCTTTCGAACAAAGCCACTTCCTCAACTCAGTGATGTGCATGGCAAATAAGGAAAGCAATATTTGTGCCTCCCAAAGAGGCCTGTGTGAATATCACCCGTTTCCTGCAGCATTGCTAAGAGACTCCCGTCCATTGTAGAGGTGGCTGTGTGTGGTGGCTGGGGAAACAAAACCACCCAAACAAACACAAAAACAGCCCCTGCCTTGCAGGAGAGAGGGGACATGGACAGAATGGCAATCAAACAGAGCAGCTGTAGAAGAGATCTTAACACAGAAAACCCAGCAAAGCCACGGGGAGGGTGCTGGAGCAAAGTTAATCCTATTATAAATTAGCTTGTGCTTCCTGCTCTGAATGCTTGGGTTACCCTCTTTGTTTCCAGAAAACATGATTTAGGAAGCTTAGCCTGCACAAAAACCCAAGTCAACAAGTCCTGTGGCTCCAGGAAAGAAACAGGACAGCTCTGGTTTGTACTGATTCATGGCTATTTACTCAAGGTGTAAAGGTATGGTCAGAGATCACCAAAATTTAAATTTCTCTTTGAAAAGGCAAACGTTGAATTAATTATTTAATTAAGTTGTTCCTCTATAGCCTCTCTCATGGCTTAGTGGATTACCTATATGTAAAACATACATCAGAACTGAGGACTCCAGTTTAATAAAAAAAGAGGTCCTGATGCTCATAGACCTTCCTCCTATGTGTGATTTGATTGAAGGATTCATTCAACTTTCTAACTTGTAGAAAAAGCAAATAAACCCTAAAAATAAGTGAAGATAGTTTATCACATCTAGGACTGGCTACAGTCAAAACACAATTAAGGTGCAAAGCCTGCATCCTATTTGTGCTAATAATTAATTTACCTTTTTTTTTTTAAGCATATGTGCTTGAACTCTCTGATACTTGTAGTTGAGATATAAAGTATCCTTTATAAAAGGATATATCTGCCTGTTTCATGGAAATCTTATGGTGCTTAACAGACATCAGTGAAATTCTGAAACACTCAGACCAAACCTTGCCCACATACTTATAGTTGTAACATTATACATGTTCTCAGGTAATAAGGAGATAATTCTGACTTCATCCATTTACCACAGCCATAAAGACTTAGACATGAACAACTGTGTAATCCTCATGTAGAGAACAGACAAATTTAGGTTTCAAAGAAACTACAAATTTCCTTGTTAAAGAAGAACACAGTGGTAACTATCAGGGAACTAAAACAGGAGGGCAAAATGTGAGATATGAGCACTCTGTTTATCACTGTGTGATTTTGCTCACCTATAGTTTATGTTGCCCCCAAAACATAGAATTCTATTCACCATCTGATGCCCCAAAGATACTTCAGGGGTTCAGTTTCCTTTACTTTTTGTACTGGGCACCAATCTTCCAGGGATAAATGACTGGAAGTTTATCCTACTTAGCTGCTTTTCTTTCCCTCCAGTCCTATGGAGACTCAGAGGCATCTTTCAGACACAGCCTGCAGGATGACTTGAAAGAAGGCCAGATATTGATCTATGGATCAGCAGAGGAGAAATAGTCCCCTTTATTTTTGACTGATCACCTACACTGCCTCCTGTATGTAGAGTTTGCCTCACCAAACAGGAATTCTATTCGAGATGGTTTGTCCTGTTCAGGTGATTACTGGGAAAACTCTCGCTTGCTCTTGTGCTCCTTGAAAATTCTTTCAGAGAGCAATTTTTGGAGGATTCAAAGAGGAAAAGTTTGTCACCTCCTTGTCTGGAAATGGTGGTGGATGTGCCTCCATCCTGTGGCTGGAAGCTCACACACCACACACACTGTGTAAGTGAGTAGGGAGAGCTACTGAGACCACTTTAGTCAGACTCAGCATCAATAAATTAATTTCCTTAAGTAAACCCCAGCTAAATTACAATAGATAAAGAGTGGGTGCTTCATACCTGTCTGACAATTCTATTCTTCTCTTAAAAAGTTGTGAATGTTTTCTTTTAAAGAAAGGTCTTTGCTCTTCAGCACCGATTTAATAAGGCAGTTTTACATTAGGTGAGTATTAAATAATTGCTAAATGAGATCTTCAGGCATGAGAAGCAAATAAGAGCTTAATCTGCGTGCTATATAATTATCTTAAAATTATACATGCAGCAATGTGTAATTAAAACTATTCTTACAATTTAAAAATGAAAATTCAAACACGAGAGCCACAGCTATCCTTAGAAAAAAAAATGATTCACCATTAACCTTTTTAATATATTCATTTCTACAGGCTTTAATGAATTTAAGTGAATTCTTAAGCACTGAAAGAGAAAAGAAAGTATTTTTAAGTCTTGACATAAAATGTTTTGGGGAAAAACTCCCTCAGGCCAGACCTTAAAGCTTTAAATGATCATTGAATTAAGAGAATTGTAGACATTACACCTCTACTGTCTTGGAGTACATTCTACACCCACAGAAAGAGAAAAAGCTGCACTTAGAGGTGCTCTCTGCAGTTATCTAACTATCTGAAATAACCATTTTAATTCTGGAGAGCTATAGTGTATTTAAATTTTATACCAGTAGCATGACTGAATTCAGACAGGAATTTTTAGATCACAAACTTTGGATCTGAATGGAAAAACATTTCAAATATGTACAAGGACCTGTCAGCATGAATTCTGTTTTTTTCTGCTGCCAAAATATCTGTGATGTCTTTTGCATCATGTTCTAGATGTGATTCCTTAGTTTTATTGTCGCATGCATCAGGTTTTCATGCTCCAGTGCTGTCCTAGCTTTGAACAAATAGAAAAGGTCAGACAGTACCTCAAAGGAAGCAGAGGATGTGAGAATATTTTTGTCTAGACTCTATAAAACTGGCATCAAAATAATTGATTTTTTTACAAAGTGTGAAATACATCAGATTCAGCTGATTCTTCATCCCTGGAAGTGTTCAAGGCCAGGTTGGGCTTGGAGCAACCTGGTCTAATGGAAGGTGTCCCTGCTCATGGCAGGGGGTGGGATTGGATGATCTTCCAACCTAAACCATTCTGGGATTCTGATCTATGTAGCAAAGAGATTTAATATACAGATAAATAAATAGGAAGAATGAAGTTGTCAGGGACTTCTGAAGAATATCCAGTCAAACCCCTCTCCTCAGAGAAATGTTGTCCAGGATTTCATCCAGTTGGATTTTGAGTATCTCCATGGATGGAGGCTACACAATCTCTCTGGACAAACTGTTCCTGTGCTTGAACACTTTGAGAGTAAATATGCTACGGAAAAAAGTTCAAATGGGACTTCCTCCACTTCAGATTGCACCCACTGCCTCTTGTCCTTTCCCTTGGTGTTGTTGAGAGTACCCTGGATATATCTTTGCTCCCTCCTGTCAGGTTCAAGCAGGCCAAGTGCCGGGTCCTGCACTTTGGCCACAACAACCCCCCCCAGGCAGCTCCAGGCTGGGACAGAGGGGCTGGAGAGCAGCCAGACAGGAAGGGAGCTGGGAGTGTGGATGGACAGGAAGCTGAACAGGAGCCAGAGTGTGCCCAGGTGGCCAAGAGGGCCAATGGATCCTGGCCTGGCTCAGGAACAGTGTGGCAGCAGGAGCAGGGAAGTGATTCTTCCCCTGGACTCAGCACTGGCGAGGCCACCCCTGGAGTGCTGTGTCCAGTTCTGGGCCCCTCAATTCAGGAAGGACATGGAGGGGCTGGAGCAGGTCCAGAGAAGAGCAACAAGGCTGGGAAAGGGACTGGAGCACAAGTGCTGTGAGGAGAGGCTGAGGGAGCTGGGGTTGTTGAGCCTTGAGAAGAGGATGCTCAGGGGAGACCTCCTCACTCTCTGCAACTCCCTGACAGAAGGTTGTAGCCAGGTGGGGGTTGGTCTCTTCTCCCAGGCAGCTATCAGTAAGACAAGAGGGCACAGTCTTAAGCTGTGCCAGGGGAGGTTTAGGTTGGATATTAGGAAGAAATTCTTTACAGAGAGGATGATCAGACATTGGAATGGGTTGCCCAGGGAAGTGGTGGATTCTCCATCCCTGAAGGTTTTTAAGATGAGACTGGATGTGGCATCAGTGCTGTGGTCTGGTAATCATGGTGGTAGTGGATCAAGGGTTGGACTTGATGATCTTGGAGGTCCTTTCCAACCCAGCTGATTTTATGATTCTTATACCCATTGACAAGTTCTTTCCCTTCTCTTCTTCGCGCTGAAATGTCCCAGCTCTCTCAGTCTCTCTCTCTGATGTTTTAATCACCCTTGTGATACTGCAGGAGACTCACTGGAGTGCCCAGCACTGGACACAAACCCCCAGATCCATCTCACTGGGGCTGTGTAGAGGGGAAGGATTCCCTCTCTCAACCTGCTGCTGATGCTGTTCAGCTCAAGATGCTTTTAATTTACTTTACTCTGAGGACACACTGCTGTTTCATGGTCAGCTTGGTGTCCACTGGGACCCCCCAGGTCTTCTCTGCAAAGCTGCTTTCCAGCCCATCAGTCCATACTGGTGCACTGGGTTATTTTTCTCCAGCTGCAGGATTAGCATTTCCTTTTATTGACCTTCATAGGAATCCTCTCTGGCCATTTTCCCAGATCAACAGGGTTCTCTGAATGGCAAAACAACCATCTGGTCACTCCTCCTGAATTTTTACTGTCTCCAAACATGCAGATGTCCCAGTCATCTATATCATCTACATATAGCATCAGTCCCAATATCATCACCTGTGGTACTGCATTACTGACTTGCCTCCTGTTGCACATTCCTTTGATCTCAGTATTCCAGCCTGTTTTCAGTCCAAGTCACCTGTATTTATGTAACATAGTTGTATGATCATAATCCATCCATCATTATTTCCTGATTTACTTGTGGATCTGATTAGCTGTCCCAAAAATTACATGTCATGAAATAATAGAATCACAGAATGATTTGGGCTAGAAGGGACTTTAAACATTTCCAATCCCCCTGCCATAGGTAGAGAATCTTCCACTAGTCCAGGTTGTCTCATCCATCCTGGCCTTGAACACTTCCAGGGATAGGTCAACCACAACTTGGGCAACCTGTTCCAGTGTATCAAGAGAAAAGATATTAATCCAGACTTTCCAGAGCTAAGGATGAACACAGTGATCCCAGAGCCAGAAGCACACAGCTCCTGTTGAGCATTTAAAGCACCGTGGTGAGCTGTGAGTCAGGCTGCCAGTCACCCGAGTGCAGCTGATGCTGGGACTCATCTAATTTAATTTTAGCTGCCAAGAAGTTTGCTGCCTGTTCTAAGCCAGTCTTTTAGGCTGACTCTGTTGTCAACACACAGAGACAAGTAACCCCAGAGGGCGATTCATCCAACCCCTCTGCCATCGACTCCAGAGACACATAATGACCAGCTTAGATCAGATGCCTAATTATTGGATGGTGAAGGTTAGGGAAGATGAATCCCATTAGAAAAAAAAAAACAGGTTGTAGGAAACATTCTGCAGGCTCTGTGCCAGCTGAGGGCTCCTCTCTGCAGTGACACTTGGCAGTATTCCAGCTCCTTTTCTCTTCCAAGCAGCGTGCAAGGGAAGAAGCAGAAGAAGGGAACAACTTGACTTCTATATTCCTGGAGCAGTATTTTTATTCTGCTTGATGAATTGAGGAGGAGGAGGCACTCTTTGGAGTGACATGGGGTGATTAGGCTGGGGTCAGTGTGCCCAGGTTTGTTTGCTCTTCCCCACACTGCTATTTTCTGCTGTTATCCTGCTCTGCTGGTTTCTTGCACAGAGACAGATTGCATTCTCCTGCTTAACAAGGCATTTGTGGTGCTGAAATAGCACAGAGAGAATATCCAGAGAGCAAAGGGAGTTTAAGCCCAGTTTCTGGATGAACAGCATGAGCAGGCTGACTGAGGCTCCAGGGTAAATAAAGCCTAAATCATGCCCATGCTGTGTTAACACATGTGATCAAATGACTTGAGCCACTGAGACTGATATCTGGATTATGGACCATATCACAATTACTGTCTAAGCAGATTGTCCCTTCAACTTTGGTTTCTCTCTCCAAAATAAAGCCTTCTAGTTTTGTTTCCAGACCCACAACCATTCTTTGTGGTGTCCAATGTGAACAAGGGATTCAATTTCTTTTCCAGCACAGTATCTTAGTGCTGGTACAATCCATTTAGCTTTTTTCTTTTTCGTCATTGTAACAATAATAACACAAAGAGAAATTCCTCCTGCAGCTGCAATTGTGAGGCATTATACAGAAATTTAGCTGAGGGATGAAAAATTGCAATAGACTGGGGAAGAAACACTTGCTGTGTTAAGCATGCCCTGAAGGTATATTAGATATGGCACCAGATGTCAATCAATCTTGTGTTCTGTTGCCCACAGTAAGATCAGCCTGCACACACACAGTGAGAAAGTGTGGAAACAAAAAAATTACGTTTTAGGATCTCCCATTAGACCCAAAAGCCACTGAGCCAGAGGTTAAGGCATGGCTGAAGCCTCAAAGAGATCAAAAAGATGCCCTTGGAGCTTCTCTAAAAGGGAGATCTCAGAGACCTGGTTCCCTCCCCCCCCTTTCAGATCCCTGCAGTTTGATGGAGATGCTCCTTCCTGTCCTTCCCTGAATTCACTGCAGCAAATGGGTGACTTATCCAGTAATTTTGTTATTTGTGTCCTTGCTGGATGTAATGTTTTTCTTCAAATCCTTGTTTGTGGGAGTCATTCCCAAATCGTGTGCAGCACTTCTCAGTCCTAACTTGGGTGGTCTTTTCGAAACCCTTGCTCTGCACATCCCATCTAGCCTGCAAACACATTCAGGATCCAGACATAATGTTGGCTTAGATTACAGTACTTCTTTAGCAGTATCACATATCAAACATTTATAAGGATGTTTACGATGCTAATTCCTTTACAAGACAAACTTATCTTTCACAAATATCAAAAGATGTTTCCCTAGAGGAATTTTTATTTAGCTGACAGTGCATGAGTGGATGAGAAAAGCAAATCCACTAAGCCCTTTCCATTGGAGTTAGATAAACACATACAAAAATGTACAAAGGGAGAGAAATCTCTTAACTTTCAATCTGTGCCTTTGCTTTGAAGAGTACTTAAATGGTACTGAGGCAATTCCCAGCACTGCTTTGATGCCTTAATCATAGTAAGATCTGTGATTGCAAACAAACCTTTTATTTCAGACATT
The DNA here is from genome assembly GCF_003984885.1 of Neopelma chrysocephalum. NCBI lineage: Eukaryota > Metazoa > Chordata > Aves > Passeriformes > Pipridae > Neopelma > Neopelma chrysocephalum. The sequence goes on from NW_020897764.1 coordinate 1,883,767, forward strand.
TTCAAAGTGGGTGTCAGAAGCAGAACCTTCAGTTTTCAAATGACTTTTAAATTACTTTAAATCAGAGAAAAGAAAGAAGGCAAGGATATTCACGGTATGCTCCAGGAAATGGACTTAAAAACTCAAGAGACATTATTCAGTGAAAACATACCAGGAAATGGCACCAAGAAACACTGTCTATCCATTGCCTCTTTTCTTTTTGCCATTTACTTCCAAGACCCTGATTCTTCCTTCTCTGTAACCTCCAATAAGGCAGCTGGAGACAGCAAGAATTCCCTCCAAAGCCGCCTCTCCTCCAGGCTCCAGTTTCCTCCAGGACACTCTAGAACCAGTTCATCACTGCTGGGGGACAGTGTCTTCTTTGAGGAACCTTCCTGCTCACTGTTTGTGGGGAAATGTCACATCCAGAAACCATTTATGTTCAACTTGTTTAGTCCTTCTCTGTGACTACAGGGTGGATGTGCCAAATAACTGGAAACTCCCTACCCAGTTCTTGGAGAATCAAGGAAAAGTGATGTTGTGATGCTTTGCAATGATAATAATTCTGTCTGAAAGTGTAGTATAATCCCATAGGTTTCATATTTGAACCTGTCTCACCTGCCAAACTAATGCAGACATTAATGATAATCCATCCCTCTTTGCCACAACCTACAGTGACCCTGATTCACTGATTCACTGATTCTTTTCCCATGGAAAAGGACTGCCATAAACAGTGTGAAGAAAACAACCTTTTCTGAGTTGTTTAAGAGCTCCTTTAGCAGTTCAGCAGGAGTAAAAATTCCCAAGATCCCTATAAAAATATGAATGAATACATCAAAACTGTTCCAGGAACAGTAATTCTCACTCCAAACTTCTTTTGCTGGTAGACTGATCACCATCAGTTTAATCTTAGCTGGTTGTACAAAAACATCTGTGGTCAAAGCATAAATAAGAAATCAACAGTGATTTAAAAATATTTAACAATACTTATAAATATTTTGGTCTAGCACTGGCATTGCTGCTCTGCATGTGACTGCATGGAAAGAGTGATTGTTTTATTGCCCAGGAGAAGTTAAGACCATCCTAGGCCTGTTCTTAGCTTTAGGAGTAACTCAGGAATAATATTTAAATCAGGAAACAGCCTGATAAGTTGGTACAGCAACATGACTATGTGAAAGCTATTGATCCACAATACCTTTAAAAATAAAGATACATTTTGCAACTCTTGATTTTTTATAATTTTTTTTTACATTCATTTTTGTTGGTTTATTTTAAAAATTTATCGAGTTATTAATTTATAAATATGTTGATGTATGTTAATCTTGCATATTGAACATAAGGCTCCTTGCCATGAATAAGCAATGAAGCAGCAAACTACTGAGCATCACTACAGGAAGAGAAATGTTGAGAGCATCATTAGAGCTCGTGGGTCTTATTCCATGTTCATACACACAGAAGAAAGAAATTGGTCAGATCTTCCTTCCTCTACTGTGTTATTCCTTAAATAGATGGGGAGACAGAGTTTTGGTCTGCAGAAGGAGCAGATAAAACTGTGATCACCTTTGGTTGGAAAAGGGGATGAACAAAAGGCACATGTATCTCCACTGCCTACCAAGAAGGTTTTAAACAAAAAAGATTGTCATTCACAGGTGACATTTTTCCACATATCTTTCCTGAAGGATTCAGATATGACCATCAAGGAAAACTAACAGCATAGCTAACTTATTAATTTTTAAAAAATTGTTCACTACAGACTTATTTTGCAATCACTGGAATAAACAGTTACCTCTAGAGCTGATTTGGTTGATTTCTCCAAAATCACCTGTGTTAGAATAAGAGAAACTACCTCCTCTGACTCTAAAGTGAGCTTAAAAACTGACATTTGCATTTTAAGTTCCTAAATTTGAGGACAAACGGGTTCCACCCTACACGTCCCCCAGTCAGAACACTGAGCTCAAGAGTTGTGACAACTCCTAGACAGCTTCTGGGTGAAAGAAGAGCCCAGTAGGTGTTGTGGCACAGCACTGGATTTTCAGTTAGCAGAGTAAATGACTTTGCTGTGCCTGCAGTCAGGCAGGAGGTCATTAATCAGTGCCTAGAAAGCCATCAGCTGATCCAGCCCAACACGAGCAGGCACCTTGTAGAGGCAGAAATGAAAACAGCAGCAGGGAGAAGGGCCGGGTTATAAAGCCGAGTTCAGGATTTTGCCTCAGCCAGGAATTTCACAGGAATTTGGTTCACCTCTCTGTTGGTTTGACTCATCAGCCCAGTGGTGATGTCTCAAGGTGAAAATAGAAATGGTGGTGATGCCACCAGAGATCTGAAGCTGCCCACATTGACTGGTGATAAGTGCTGCCCACTACCATGGCAAATCCTTTGGGAAGAAGTAGAGTACAGAGAAACCCCAATTCTGCTTTAAGCAGGGCATCACCTCAAACAAAAAGAGTTAATTTCTTGCAGGTATGTTTCCTGTCTGGGACTGCATTTCCAAGGACTTTTCACAGAAATCCTGATCCCAGAGCCAGTCTCTGTCTTATCCACCTTATCTGGCAAACAAATACAGAGATAATCAGGCAGCTGGACTCGATGATCCCTGTGAGTCCCTTCCAGCTCAGCATATTCTGTGATTCTGTGATGAGTACCAAGCACTTGTGTCAGTAAGAAAAAGTTTCTAGAAGATCTTAAATCATTTTTATTTGCTCTACTAACTGCAAGTGTGTGAAGATTTGGTTATTCTTGCCTTGTTCTCAGCAGTGAAAGCCATGGAAAGTCAAACATAGAAAGGGAACTGAGTCTGATTCCCTTACTAGTTGTTCAAGCAACACAAACAACAGAAATAATGTTGATTATGCCTCCCAGTTTTGGAAGCAAAGGTTAAAAATAAGGTCTGGTGCTCATTTAGACAGGGCAGAGCTTCCAAAACTTGCCAAGGAAAATCTGAACTCGTGACAGAGACTGGTAGAGATTTCAGAAAACATAAAAGGTAACTTTCAAAATCAACATTCTGGATTTTTCAGTTGGGGCTGTTCAGCCTGGAGAAGTGAAGGAAGTGGAGAGACCTTAGAGCTCCTTCCAGTGCCTAAAGGGGATCCAAGACAGCTGGAGAGGGACTTTTCATGAGGGCATGGAGTGATAAGACAGAGAGGAATGGCTTCACACCGTGACAGAGGGCAGAGTTAGATCAGATATTAGGAAGGAATTCTTCCCTGTGAGGGTGGGGAGGCCCTGGCACAGGTTGCCCAGAGAAACTGTGGCTGCCCCATCCCTGGAAGTGTTCCAGGTTGGACAGGGCTTGGAGCAACCTGGTCTAGTGGAAGGTGTCCCCATGGCAGGGGCATTGGAACAAAATGATCTTTAATGTCCCTTCCAACCCAAACCATTCTGGAATTTTCAATGCTTCTGTGATAAGTGGTTAAAAACTGTAATTTTCAGGCCCTGATCCTGAAATTACTTTCCCACAGCTGAAAACAGAAGCACTCTCTTACAATTTCATTAGGAGGATGTAGCATACAAGGCATTTTGATGTAACACTTATGTATGAATTCCACTACCTTCCTACCAAATACAAGGAGTAGTCTTGAAACAGTCAGAAGAAAAAAAACCTCTTTGTGTTTGCATTTTCCCATCAACTGCACTGATGGAGGAAAATTCTTTAATTGCTGCTCCTTTGTGTGATTCTCTTCGGATCAGTAAAAATTCTTTTTAAATGAAGATTAACACTCAGAAAAGTAAGGAAATATATAATATCAAAGGAGGGATAACTTACACATTATATTTTGGAGTGGGGGTTATTGTGGTGTTACCACAAACTCTTGCTTGGCAGGAAAACTGTGCTTCAAAGAAACAACTACCTCAAGATCAGTTAAAACATTCAGTGGCAGCCCACAGGCACTTAAGAAAATCTGGTTTTTCTCTACCATTCCCATGTTTGCTGGTTTTCCAGTTGGCAGCTGCAACCTATAAATAGCTGGAAAGATGATTAGTCTGAGAGATGAGACGAAATGATTCACAAATGAAATAATTACAGCACATCTGTGCAGAGCTCTGCAGCCCAAATTGTGACACCAGCAGAGGGGTTGTTGGGTACAGAAGGAGAGGTACCAAAGATAAGATCCAGACGTGTTTTACATCACCATGACAATGAAGTCGATCATATTCCATGGTTACTGATTTTAAGGACTTGGTTCAGCAGTCTCTTACCAGCCTCACTTTTTAATGTGTGTTTCCAGAAATTCAGCTGCAGAAGCAGAAACACAATTTGATTCCATTAGGTGGAAAATGCCATCTCTTCATGTATTGCTCACACACCATCCTGTTGTCTCGAATAATGTTGTTGTTGGCCTTGCTTGGATAACTGAGTCAGAAAAAAAATTTGCTGTTGGTTTTCACACTGACTCTTGTATTGATTTCTCTCCTGTGGTTTGTAAAACATACTCCTTTTCACTGGTTCCCAGGATTACTTCCCTGCAGGAAGCAAAGCTCTATTGCAAAAGCCTCTCTGTCTGTGAAATGCCTCCACTTGGCATTGGCTTCTCTGAAGCTTTTCTCTCTGCTTTCTGAAGAGCCACAATGAGCTTTAGTTTCAATAACACACTCACAAAGTTTTCTTAAAGAAGAAAAAAGGCAATAAAAAAATTATTTTACAAGATCAAGATCATGTTCCTTGAAAAGTTACTAAGAGCCAAGTGTGCACTGAAGTGTATTTATTTGGATGTCTTATAAATAAAGACAGAGAAGCCCTGGTGTTGCGAGATGAGATGATCCTCACCAAACTCAGAATAATTCAGAATTGCCTTCAGAGGTTATTAAATTCCTCTCTGAGTTATTAAATTCTACTACCATTCTGTGTGGTCTTGCCTCAGTGAGATTTTAGAGATTTTAGCACATCTAAAAATTCAAGACAACATCACGACTCAATCACAACAGAAGTACCAAGTTGCATCATGTGAATGAAGGAGGGTAAATTTAGATTAGATATTAGAAAGAAATTCTTCCCTATGAGGGTGGTGAGGCCCTGGCACAGGTTGCCCAGAGAAGCTGTGGCTGCCCCTGGATCCCTGGAGTTGTCCAAGGCCAGGTTGGACAGGGCTTGGAGCAACCTGGGCTAGTGGAAGGTGTCCCTGCCCATGGCAGGGGGTGGGACTGGATGATCTTTAAGGTCCCTTCCAACCCAAACCATTCTATGATTTGCCATCTCATCCTTCTTCAAGACTGTTGTGGAACAAAGGGCACACCACAGGAAAAGTGGCAATGACAGTGGATCATGTAGAAGGTAAAGAACATGACCTGGCTGAGAACAAGAGGGTCATGAACCCACCTGAGCCAGGAGTTCAGAACCTGAGTGCTCCATTCCTTCCACGGTCAAGATTCCTTCTCTATCTGTCTAAATCAAAGTTTGTGGATCTTCTGTTGCTATTATGGATGAGAAAGCTGGGTTCACTTCCCATTATTTTAGCCATGCAAAAGTCCAGCTTGATCTAATTTTCTGTATTTCTTTTGTAGCAGAAGAAGAGATAAGCAGTTTTAGAGAGAAAACCATCATATATGATTTGGCATTTAGAATAAAGAAAGTCCATGAATGTGAATGTTTAGAAGATTGGGTACTTAGTTGTTTTTATCTTCAGGGAAGTACTGCCCCAAGAAAAGTTTGTATCCTACAATTAACTCTGTGGGACACCAGGGAATTTTCATTGAAATAAATCCTACACGCAGATCTCATATTTTGACAGTAAAGGAGTCAGATATTTTGTGCCAGCCAGCCCTTAATTAACTGTCATTGAGTAAGGTCATTCCTAAGACAGCACTCAGAGTAGTCTCTTAACACTCTGTGACAGCTGTGAGATGAAGCCATCTCCATCCTAAATATTGAAAACTGATTTGAGATAATACCTCTGCATTGTGACTGCTGGGTAGTGTTCTGTTCTTCAACATCTCTTGTTTTTTGCTTTTGGACATGCCCAAAATAGCAAATCTGACCCACCCAAAGGATAAGTGAGACAGTCTGTGAGGATCATGTTCTCACACATAAACATAAAAAAACCAAACAAACAAATTAAACAAGCAAACAACTCAATTTGCTGAGACCATATTGAACTGTTTGCAAATCACTCTATAAAGAGTAAAACCCTCAAAAATCAGGGATGGAGTTACTTACTGAGCTTTCCCTCAGTTGTGATATCACTCACTACCCTGAAATACTTCTCAGGATGAATTAGATGCTGCTGAAAATGTTGCTTCAAATACAAAAAGTCATTCCCTTTATCAATCACCAAAGGAAAAAGAGCAAGAGAAGTCTAATGCTAAAAAATTCTCACTTCTTATTTAGGATACCACTCAAAACAAACTAGCTGTGGTAGAAGTTTTAGAGATTGAAACGGGTTTGGGAGCAACACCAATACATGGCAATAGGTAGAAAAAACATTAACCACTTATACAGATTGTATAGGAAACATGTATATCATGAAACAGGCCATTAATATTCTCTTTATCTCACAGTAATTTGAAATGTGTCAATGAACTGTTTCCAGTTCACCAAGGAGATTCCTATTGGGAAAAATGACAGCAGTAAATGTGGAATTATTCTGCACTACAGCATCTACCTCCAGTGATTCTTGATTTCCAGCCAAAAAGGAGAGATGGCCCATCCACCATCCCATTGTCAGGGAGCAGCATTAGCAGGGGAACCCTACAAAGGAAGGTGGGCCAGGAGCTGAGGGTGGCAGAAAGACAGACAAGAGATTGCCCTCCCCAAAAGTACAGTCCCTCATTGAGAAAGGAGATCAAAACAGGTCCAGTAACAACAGTCATCCCCATCCAAGCACCTGGATGAGCTGGGAAATCTGTAGGGATGTGGGCAGGGTCAAGATCAAGACAGGAACATGTAGCAAGGCAAGGTCAGGATCAACAGGGCACAAAGCTGGGCACAAGGTTTTGAATCTCAAGGATGTAGGACAAGGAACTTACCTTAAATTCAGCTCCTACACATCTCCAGGGAGGTTTCTCACAAATATATTTAATGTTTTCTAGTAACCCCAGAATTGCCTCTTTCTAAGGAGCAAACATCACCTTCCTGGAGAAAGTGCCTTAAGGAAACTGGATGCTGAAGCATATCAGGTTGGATTTATTACTGGATTGTTACAGTGTGTTAAAAGGAAACCTGAGGCTGGTCTTGCCTTCTGACTAAATCTGTGAGATAAATCCATCAGGCTCTTGTCATGCTTATCCTGCACGGGGAGAATTGCAGATCTGCAGAGATTGCAGAGCTGCATTGCTGCAGGATTGTCAGCTCTGGCCGTGGAGCTGGGAGAAATTATCATCACCCACGGCATTCCTTTTCACTTGGTGTCCATTCAGGCTTGCCAGACAGTGACCTGACCTCATTGTGGGGGAAATATCAACAGGGGAGTCATGGATGGGTGAAAGCTCAAGCAGCATGTCATGGTATGGCATTACTTCTAGTCTAGAAAAAAAACACCACAAAACAACCCTATGAAACAGCAGAATGGAATCAAACATACAAAATCAGAAAAGGAACTTTCCACTAGAATGGAGTGTCAGTTGACAAAAAGCAGCAGTGTTGATTAACAATATATATTAGAAATTAAGGTTGAAATCAGTGAGACACTACACGAGGCACAGAGCACAGACAGATGTACTTGCAAGAAATTGGTGCAGCATTGAAGCAGGATCTATAAAGTCACTCTGGAGGAAGCAATGCAGCTACCCAATTAGAGGGAAAAGGAACAAAGGAAATTGGAGGTGATAGGGCTTGTCTGGGCATGTAAGATGTGAGTTAATGACACTAAAACATGACAGAGGGGCACGTGGAGGAATAGGTGAATGAATAATGACTTGGTCTGGTGGAAAGGCAGCCCGAGTAAAACAGTTCTACCAGTGCTAGAACCTTTCATTTGTGAGTGTAAAACAGGTATTACCATAAAAAGGCAGCAGATTGTAAAGCCCAGCTCAGCACCACAGGGCAGTTGTCACAAATGCCAGGAGAAAATTAAAAGTTAGTGACTGAAGACTGTTCATACATCCTTCTCATATAATCAATGCATCTGCTTGTGGCAAGAAGGGAATTTACTGAATGCATTGGTAGTAGACTTGTCAACAGAATTGGGAATTACTGAATAGTGATTAAATACCTCAGCCAGAGCAAATAAAATGGGACAGAAAGGGAATTACCTTTAGCAGACAGATGGGATGTTCCTCACAAAGAACATGCAACAAAATGCAGCCGAAAGAGATGATGTCTCGTTCTCCTGCACCATGGAATACAACAACCAATTTAAGACCAACAAAGATTGTATCAAGACATGTCCTCCCTTGAGTCAAACTGCTTTCTATTTCAATTTACAGTAACATGATGGTTTAAGATTTCGGCAGCAAGAGTCATTTGGAGCCCCTCTAATCAAAAATATCATTTAAGCCTTGGTTTGGAATGGAATGGAACGAATTTAAGGCAGAGGAAGAAAGAGTCTGGAACATAGCACAGTTAGTAAAGAGATCATAAGAACAATGAAAGAAATTAAATAAGAAAGAAACTTATGGTTTTTATATGTTCCCAAAGTTCTTTGTGTGCTACCTACAGAATATATGTCCCAAGAGACAAAGCAAAGAATCAACCCTTGTAACTCAATGCAATGTCTTGTGGTAGAGGCAAAATCATGGTTCTGTGAGAAAATGCAGAAATGCCATGAGACATGCTAATAGTTTAATAGAACTTCAGGGGAAAATGGAGTACAAACTTCTTAATTTGTCAATGAGATATTTGTCACCATGATCTCATTTGTCCTTGCCCTGAGTCACCACCAAAATCACATTTGCTTACACATGCACCTTTTGGATAATTCATCACCACTTAAACCCTAATTCACAATTTCCCAAAGTACATGCACCCTAAATCACTACTGAAGTCTCTCCTGCCAGATTGCTGACATACAAACCCAACACAACAGCTTCATTTAATTTACTCTCTGAGCCTATTTTGTGTATTTACAGAAAGCTCTCCTGAGTGGCCCCATTATGCCATGTGTGAAGGTGTCAACAGCATCAGTCACAGCTCAAGACTTAACACTGACAGCACTAGCCACTAACTAGGGTAAGTAAAGCCCATCCAAGCAGAACAAACCTCATGTTGAAAGCAAGCAGATGTTAATAACTCACTGTGCATTCGTGAGCCACTTTCAAGAAGTGACTGGAAAATGAAGACACAATACCAGCACAATGCAGCAGCTCACGTTGTGTCTGATCGAGAGGAAATACCTTCAGCCCTAAATGTCAGTGTGAAATCTTGCTTTTCACAGTGCCTGTGACAAACTCATGCAAACATTCAGGCTGATGGTCCTTGACTAGAAAGCAAAGCTCTTAAGTTTGTCAAGCGACTGTGCAGTCTGGATTTTTCACCCCTGAAAAATGGCATTTCTCTGAAATCTGAAGTGTGGAAGGAATAACAGCCTCTGGGGCATTCAACTATTAAAAAAGAGGCCTTATTTCAGAGTCTTGGAAGCAGATCAAGTAATTTCATAGAATCATGATCATAGAATGGTTTTGGTTGGAAGGGACCTTAAAGATCATCCAGTTCCAACCCAGGGACACCTTCCACTATCCCAGGTTGCTCCAAGCCCTGTCCAACCTGGCTTTGAACACTTCCAGGGATCCAGGGGCAGCCACAGCTTCTCTGGGCAACCTGTGCCAGGGCCTCTCCACCCTCATAGTAAATAATTTCTTCCTAACATACAATCTAAAGCTGTCCTCTATCAGTATAAAACCTGACCTTTTTCCATTGGAACACACAACCACCAACAGGCAGAGTTCTGATTAAAATGTACATGGACAACTGTTTTCACTTCCTGAAAACCAAAATCTGACAGGCATAATGTGACTCTCATTGAACTCACAAAAGGAGTGTTCAGTCTGGTGCACCAGGGTATGTCCAGACAAAGTAAGAAATAGTTTTTTAGATCTAAAAGCCATTTCCAGGATTTCTATTTGTGTCCATTACATCTTGTCCTGCCACTGGATTCCTCTGGGAAGAGCCTGGCTCCATCTCCTTCCCTTCCTCCCGTCAGGAATAAGTACACATTCAATCTGAAAGGTAATTTCAGAACAAATATTAGAACATATTGCATCAACATTTCTACTTCAAGGGGTTGATTGAGTACAAAGGCCTGCAAACAGACACTGTCAGCCTGGGAATTCAAATTCATAGAGTAATACATCGGTATTATATTTGAACATAATATTTTATTTATATACAACCAATATAAATGGTAACAAGCCTTGGATTTGTTGTAGCCCCTCACCACGGGTTTGCTGGTTGGTTTTAGGCTTGTTTTTTTTGTTTTGTTTTTTTTTTGCCAATAAACAGAACAAATGGCAAGTCTTACCAGAAAAACACACAGAAGCTTTGGAGCTTAATTGGCTTCTACATTTGGGTCAGCAAATGTTCCTGCTACAAAACCAGGGAGTGATTCTTGCAACCTATTCATGTTTCTCACCAGCACAACAGCAGCTAAAAAGATAGGCAACCATGGCTACCGTGGTGGGGATCAGCAAACTTCTTTTCACAGCTGTAAATATTTGTAGTGGAGCCAATTAGAGGCAGCGTGTTTTTGTCAGCATTGCCTGGGAGACATCGACAGCTCGTCCAAAGCATCCCCCACCTCTCCTTATCCTGCTGGCAGTGACTGAACCGTGGATCAGCTCTGGTGGCTGATGGTGCCTCCTGCAACACACAGTGTTGGAAGCTCTGCTTGTACCAGGTGGGAAACTGGCTCTGAGGAGGAACTGAGCTGCTTCTGGAGGCCCTGAGAACCAGGGTTCCTGCTCCTCAGCTCTCCAGTGGGACTGTAAAACCAGGAGGTGAAATATCCCAGGCAGTGAGCTTTATTGTAAACCAACTAAAAGATTTTAGGATCCTTTTATGCAGCTGTTTGTATCAAAATCCCTCTTCTGAGCAAACACCTTTCAAGGGTGTTTGGGCACCGATGATCTGCTCCTGGGGGAATTCCATAAGCAAGAGAGCCACATCTATACAAGTCACAGATAAAATGCTGCTTCCTTTCACTCAGAGTATAAAGCAAATATAACCTCATAAATCTGGGAAACATTTAGAGAACAATTACCGTGTGTTTTGGGGTACCTTGTGTAGGAGGATGCAACTATGTAAGATATCCGAAAACACAAGGCACCTACATGCAGCATACATCTGCTACAAGTTTTTAAAAATAAAAGGGTCTGTGTGTCCTGTCAGTTTTATGGGCTCTTTACCATGTCTAAACATCCTTGACTTGCAGTTGTCAAGCACTTCACTGACATTCAGGACAAAATGCAATTTGTGTTAAGAAAAGGTAAAGGTGTAGCACAAGGAGTAGGTCAGATAGTGATCCCAAAACTGATTATAGAACCATAAAATCAGAAAAGCCTTCTAAGACCATGAAGTCCAGCTGTTAACTCAGCACTGCCCTGTTCACCTCTAAACCATGTTCCCACGTGTCACATCCAAATGCCTTTTGAACACTTCCAGGGAAGTGGATGAAAGGACATTTGAAAAACTTCCTATTAGCTGCACATTAATATCTCCTCTTTGATTTTAAGAAGCTCTCCTGCTGATTCCCAAGATCTACAGCACAGTTTATCGTGGCAAACCACTTTAATATGAAGCATGGCTGCAAGCACATCAATCACCTTGAGCAGCTCTCTCTGTGCTTCATCTCAGCTCTTAATATTTCTTCTGGTTTCCTAATTGAAAGAAAACATCAGTCCTGCAAGCTGCCAGGTGATCAGAGAAACAGGGCTGTGGTTCCACAGAGGAACCACGTGGTCTTGGATGCATCATGAGAATTCCTGCACTGTTCTTGCCCAAGGGAAGGGCAGCTGAACCCACGGTGAGCACAGTGCAGGGGTGTGATGATTCTCCCTGGCTATAGGAAGCTTTAATTCCAAGCATTTCCCACAGCCCTGAGCATCCATGCAGGCAGCAATACTGCAGCTGCTCAGCAAAGACTCAAAGAGGTATGACAAATATGGTATGAAAGAGAGAATGAAAAAGTGAGTTAAACCCCCCATTTAAAAAAAAAACAACCCAGCCCTAAAGACTTTCCTACTTTTAGGTGAAGAGAGACAAATGGAGGAGAGGTGTCAAATGGATCATTTCTTCTGCAAGCATTTTGGAAGCTCTTTAGTATCTCTTCCTGCCCTTTTTACTGATGCATTGATTGAAATGTTGCAGTTTTCCAGTCGGAAGCAGCGGGCAGCAACCACAACAGCAGCAGAGGTGCTAAGCTATCAGTGTCAGGGGGTGAAGGAGCAGGAGTCACAGGCACCCTGCTGACAGATCCCAACGTTGTCTGCTTTCCCAGAGAAGTGGTGCAGTTGTTTACTGTCAGCTGGGATAACGGGATCATCGCTCAGGCACTCCAGGATGCAAACATCATCGACTTCCACAGACAGGAAGGTGACAGCTCATGCTGTGATAACTACCATGCTACCTCATTCCTCATGCTGTTATATAAATCCTCGGGAGAATAATGGTCAACAGACTCGTTCAAAAGGCTGAAAAGATTCTGGGATGTCAATGCATCAAGATTAGGTTAATATAATTCTGTGGCTGGGCAGATTCAGACAGAACTGCAAGAAATATGCCCTCAGACTTACCAGACTGACTAAAGGCTTGATGCTGTTAGAAATCTCCTGCACATTTATGTCTGTCCAGGTGATCTGGGAACTCCCAGTTGCTCAGTTAATTATCATAGAAGAGCAGGTGTCTTGGAACATAATGATGGATGAAACATAAACCTCCTTTAGCTGCCAAAACCAAGCAGTGCCATGTTTTTGCAAGGCTCTTGCCTAAAAACTTGATAAACCAATGTTGTTTTGGATCACAAAGAGAAAACAATCTTTTACAGGAGCATTTTGTTGACAGCAGCATATCCAACTACATAATAGTAAAGTCATTATCAAATTAGAGGTGAGAGAACTGCCAGTCTGTTAATTCTGTAAGGAATTGAGCTCTGCACACTGGAGCTCATTGCAGATCATGATTCTGTGTTATTAAATGGCTCAGTTTTAATAACACTGCAAAGAAAACAGAGACCCTATTCCAGTATCTTCAACCATTTGGAAAACATGCAGGTAGCAGTTTATATTTTATACCAAAGGTAACATCCCAAACCATGGGCAAATGCCCACATAGCTGAAGTCCTACAGAGTAGGTAGAAGGTGGGAGAACTTGATTTGTAGGGTTATCATCCTTTCCAGGATCACCACAGACTTGTCTCACTCTGTCCAGGCACCAGGAACTTAAAAGCAATGGATGGGGGAAGAAATTGGATAGTTTATAATCTAATTCCATCTTTTTGTTGATTTCCATTCTGTTTGCTGTATTTGCAGTGGGAGTTTGTGCCACAAGGGTTATTTCCCAAATGTTCCCTGGGATTTGGGTGTTCTCTGTAGGTCCCTCTCATCTCTTCCCTACTGACACAGACTGTCCCATGAGAAAGGGCTGATGTTCCTCCTCTCATCAGAGTCCATGATCACAGCACTAACAATGCAAGGAGCTCTTGGGAAGGTGAGTCCTCAAATCACAGAATTATTTAGGTTGAAAAAGACCCTTGAAATCATCAAGTCCAAACTTTAACCTACCACTACCAAGTCCATTACTAAACCTTGTCCCTTAGCACCACATCTACAAGTCTTTTAGGTATTTCCAGGGATAGTGAGTGGTTCTATCTCTCTGTAGCACCCAATCCACTTTGTTTCTCTCACTCATACAGGATCATCAAAACTAGGAGATCAAACACAGTATCACTGAGCAGTGAGTGCAGCATTATTTCATTTATTTCTTTCAAAGGCATTTATTTTTTAATCAGGGATTCCACGATTCTTATCACCCCATCTTCAACACCTCCAACTTAGAGCCAAAAAATACCCCCAGAGCAAACTTTCACTGTGCTGCTGTTTGGATGTTGCCACTTCCATATCATCCAATTTTTTCTTACTGTAGGAAAATACCTATCTGCCTTGTACTAAGTCAGGCTGTTTAGAGAATGGGGAGACAGCCTGTGGGTCACAGCAGGATCCAGCTGGACTTGGGGAAAATGTTCTATGGGACATGAACTCAACTACAGTCTGAGGAAACCACTGAGGTGACATCATTGCAGAACTGAAGCCACCAGGTATGTGAAGATCTGACAAGAAGTGTAAAGAGGGATGAAAGGAGAGAGGCAACAAAATTAATAGAGTTCTCTAAGTCTGCATAGAAGGAGTTTAAAAGCTTGCTATGGTGTGATGTTCAAGGTGGCTCCTTACCACACACAGGGGATTCAGAAAGTGCACAGGTCACACTGAGCCACTGCACAGTACCTTTTCTACACCATGCTCAGTACCAACTCTGTGTGCCCTGCCCCTCCTAAATGCCATTCAGCAGATTTTATTTCTATTTGCTTGTAAAATGTGATTTATTTCCTATTTGAATCTGTCATACATTTTTTATAATGCAACATTTAATGCCCCCTATGTGGCCTTCTCTCTTTGCAGTGAGAACCAGGACTGGTAAGGCTGAGGGTCAATACAATCAGAGAATCATTAGGGTTGGAAAAGATCACTAAGATCATCAAGTTCAACCATTAACCCAGCACTGCCAAGCCCACCACTAAACCACATCCCTAAAACAGGCAGAGACTGTGAAATTTGCCTTTGTATGACAAGCACAGCTCAGTTTGTGCTTTAGGCAAAACCCATTTCTTTTGTGTTCTCCTCAGCTGGCTCAGCCCCGCACCTTCCTGCAGGAGGGTGCAAGGACAGGTGTCACCAGTTCAGGAATCAGATGCTTTACCAGGTGAGCCCATTGTTACCTTCTCCTTCCCCTACAGAAACCATGTCCTTGTGCCCAGACCATAAAGACACCACTGAGCTGTTCAGCCACCAGCAACACACACTTTTCCTTCCTCCCTCCTCCTCCTTCCTCCTCCTTTTGACCTTTCCACTGTGACCCAACTAAGGGTTAACAGAACATTCCCATTTGTTGGTGAACCTGTCTGCACATCACATCAGCACATACATTACAAAGGAGAAGCCAGATCCTCTCAGGTGTTGGCAGCAACCATTCTAGGGTATTTTATGTAAAATGCACCTCTTACTTCATCCATTTCCTGTGCATTACCAAGAAGAAAAAGAAGAAAAGGGATAGAAAAGTAGACTTCATGCTGTAACAGCAGTGCCCTTTGCAAAAATACATCCCACCTCCTTCTGTGACTGCCTGGTCTGTCCTTAGACCAGCAATTTGTGACACAACAAATCCCCCCCAAGTCTACTCGCTTTTCAAAGCTAAAGGCTCCATTTCCCAACCTGCCAGATCCCTTATCCTCAAGAACTCCTCTTCTATAATCAGTCCATTTGCAGACTTTTATCTTCTTAAAATAATAGGCAGGAATATCATAGATGCTCTTACAAGCCTTTTTGTCCCTTGTAATTTTAAAATCTGAGTTTCATTTTTCAAAGCCTTATAAAAAATTTGTAGCTCTGGGTAAAATGATGTGACCTGTTGTATACAAGAGGACAGACTAGAGGCTGTTAATTCTCCCCTTCAGGCCTTAAAAATATTGAATACCTGGAGCAAATTCAGAAGCTGGTTAATGATTTAATTTTAGGCTTCTTGAGGACTGGTTCATGGATTGAAATTTGAATTTACATCAGGTTTTGAATTTACATCTTTAGGGACTCAAGAGGCAGCTTCTCTACTATTTCTAAGCGAAATGAACAAATGACACAAATATTTTTGTAACAAGCTACTTCAGTTTTGATTATATTTAGTTCTTGGTAAAGAAGAACTATAAGAATAAAGACCACTCTGGACACACCATCTTGTTGAGTCCTGGTGCAGTTTGATTTCTTTGCTCCCTGCTGTAACACTCCAACCCCAGACCTCTGGGCTCATGGGCTCAGCCAGGAGTTTAACTTTATATATATATATATAAGGTTCTTTAATACCTTGAGATATCATTAAGAGAATAAGCCAAAGGCTTGTTACCAAGAGGTATCTTTATTAATTTAGGAGAGAAAATAAGGGAACTTGCTGGATCTCATCTTCACTCAGCACAACAAATTAGAAGCTGAAAGCAGTAACACTCCTTTGAAGTCGTTTTCTCCATCAATGGTCTCCCACAAGTAGTTTCTGAAAGATAGTCTTCAAATAGTAGGATAATAAATGTTCTTTCCACAGAACGTGGTCATCAAATTCCTGCCACCAAAGGCTTTGTGTATCCATACCAATGTGGATATAACATCAGGGGTCCTGCAAGAAGGGGCAGTAAATAATGGTGTAAAAGTTATCTCCCAAATCCCCTCTCTGTCATTCAACAACTTTGTCCTCCAGTGTATGCTTTGACTCTCCTGTAACCCTTTCCAGAGCTGGAATAGCAGGATAAATGCACAATTCAGTAACAGGTTATGCACAATTCAGTTATAAGAGCAACCTGTTCTCCTCCATGAATCCGGACTCGCTAAAATTAGTGTTTCAGGGATCACAGAGGATGATGGTTCCCACTCTTGGCATTCCTTGGGAGACAGTGAAACCAAGCTGTGGTTCTTCTCTTCTCAAACCAATTTTGGTTTGTATATTGGCCCACAGCCTTCAGACATGGAAATTCACATTCCTGTGGATAAGGACTGTGAGGTTCCACAGGGTAATAGAGCAGATCCAGGAATTAGACCTTCCTGGATTTATTCTACCCAACACAGTGACCAGCAAAAGAAAAATTTATTAATTTTCAAGGTCCTACATGTACATAAATATATACATTCATACATGGTGGGATTCTTGAGGCCGTGCTCTGCAGGGCCAGGAGTCAGACCTCGATGTTCCTTGTGGATTTATTCCAACTTGGGTTATTTTATAATTCTATGATCCATAGAACAGAGTGGACCAAAGAGAGGGGGTTCTTATAAGCAGGAGGATGATCCTCCCATGAACCTGCATTTCATGTTCTCTGCTCATCAGAAAGTGCTTATACATGGTTGCAGATCCAGAAAAGACTTGTCTGCTCCATGGAATCTTCTTCTTTAACTGTTAGGAAGCCTTGAGAACAATGTTGCAGCCAGCCAGAAATCATCTCCTGTAAAATTACACTGCAGATATTCCTCCAGTGCTTTTATTTTTCATCAGCTCCATTTGAAATTTTGCAATGTACTGTAATAGCTTTCATGGTTCATTGTTCCATCCAGTTGTACAGCACAATGAGTCTGATAATAACAACTCCCAACACTTAAAAATCTGCTTGCTCTCCGTGTCGTGTCTGACAGCTTATTTAGAGTACTGGTTAATAACAATCTTAAGCAGTAGCTTAAATATGCTCACTAAAAGAAAAACAAAATAGCAAAAAGAGCAGGTTTTTATTCCATGCCCACTTTTCAGACTGTGCATCCTCGTTCCCCCTGGTGAATTCCAGGCATTTGAAGTTTACTGACCCCGTTAGCACAACTCTGTTGGGAGCCACACTTTAAAACTGAAAATATCTGACTGCACATATCGATTCAGCAGCCCACGGGTCTCCTGAAAAACTGAATTACCTTTGGGGGAAAGTTAACCTTGTCACTGCACAGTGACAAAGCAAAAACTTGCCAGTGAAGCTCAGCACAGTCCCTGTCATCCTCCTGTAACTGGGGAAGTTGGAGGCTGTCAGCTGGGAAATTGGAAGAAAATTACAGTGACGAGGAGAAGGAGAGACTGAATGACAATCAAATGAGAGCTGAGCAGTGGTCCAGGATGAGAAGAGTGAAAAACCACCATGGAAAGAAAATGGGAAAGATTTAAAGTGAGTTGTAGAGAGGAGGAAAATTGGAATAACCCACTGCTTGGCAATGGAGTTTGGAATTTTCAGAGACTGATCAATAACCAACATCTGAGATGATTCTTGTGAGATACGAACCTCTGAAAAGAGCAAGTGGTGCAGACACTGCCAGCAGATTTTCCTCTGCATATGTTGCTTTTTGGTGGCTGAGGCTGCCAGCTCAAGATAGTGTTGTGAGATAAAACTTTCTCTTCTTTCCTCACTCTAGAGACAAGGGAAGAAACTGTGGAAAATCCCTCTGGGCACAGAAATGGCCGTTGTCAAACTTGGAATTAGGTTTACTGCCCACCTGGCTCTCACCCCCCAGTTCTGCCCCATTCTTTCTCTCATGCTGTGCCCCACATATCCACAGGCTTGCCAAAAACACCCAGTTACCATTGACACAGGAATAATTCTGCAGTCCATGAGGCTGATCTGGAAGAATGGTGTTTATAAGGTGCTGTTTATAACATTGATCCACTGGTTCGACGAGCCCAGGGAAGAAAAGGGAAGAATAAATAGATGATTTGTAAAAGCTGGTTTCTGAAAGACAAAAATTAAACTAAATAAAAATAATAAAATAAAATCAAGTCACTCTGGAAACCCAAAACACTAATGTGAAATGGAAAGGGCATGTTCAGAGACACCTTTGACTCCTAGGGCTGCATTTCTGCCTTTGAAGTACCCTTTGGGCTGGAAACAAAACTGCTCTCAGCGGGAAAAAGTTAAAACCACAGTTTCTCAAGAAATGAAAAAGCTTTTTCCTCTCAGAGTGATGAGCAGAGCCAGTGGCAAGAATGAAATGAAACTCTACCATGTTTTCTTTGTGAGGGGCTCCTTGGTGATACTTCAAACACAGGAGATGACACAACTTTGTCCCCAAGATCACGTGCACCTCTCAAGCAACATCCCCTCTTGGGAAGTCACATCAGTGCCTGCACCCTGAAAAATATTGGAGAATGTGCTGGTTTTAGCTGGGGACAGCTTATTTTCTTCATAGTAGCTCATCTGGGGCTGTGCTTTGGACTTGTGCTGGAAATGGTGTTGATAATTCTGGGATGTTTCAGTTAATGCATTGCAGGGCTCACACAGAGTCACAGCATTTTCTACCTCTCACCCCACTCCACCCTGAGTAGGCTGGGGGTACACAGAGGGTTGGGAGGGGGCACAACTGGGACAGCTGACCCTAAATGATCCAAGGGATGTTCCAGACCACATGGTGTCCTGCTCAACATGTAAAACTTGGGAAAGGTTGGCCAGGGATGAAGGGGTGGGGTCTGCCTGGGCATCGGGTGCTTGGTGATGAGAAATCGTGTGTAACGTGATTGTGGTACTTGTGTTGCAGACTGTGAGGTCTCACTGGCCACATTCAGTGTTTCATAAACAAACTAGTCTTCTGTGTGAAAGTTTCCTTGTTTTCATGATCTTCTGTTTAATTCACCTTGGACTCGATGATCCTTGTGGGTCCCTTCCAACTCCACATATTCTGTGATTCAGGGATTCAGGGAATGTAATCCTGTTAAAAGAGTCTGTCACATGAAAATTGCAGTCTACAACTGCCTTTTGAGAGGAAGAAGAGGGGCAGGCACTGATCTTTGCTCTGTAGAGAGCAGTGACAGGACCTGAGGGAATGGCCTGGAGTTGTGTCAGGGGAGGTTTAGGTTGGATCTCAGGAAAAGGTTCTTCCCCCAGAGGGTGGTTGGGCACTGACCAGGCTCCCCAGGGCAGTGGGCACAGCACCAAGGCTGACAGAGCTCAAGGACCTTTGGATGATACTCTCAGGCACAGGGTGTGACTCTTGGGGATGGTCCTGTGCATGGCCAGGAGTTGAACTTGATGATCCTTGTAGGTCCCTTCCAACTTGGCATATTCTGGGATTCTACAGGAAAAAGCTGATGCTGTTTAAAAGCATTAAAAGAGAGGAAGGGACAGTGATAAACAGCAATATCCAGACATGACAGAGACATAAAACGTGTTTTACTGTGTAGTTGGATGGAAAAGATTTTATATGTGGACCACAATTCCACTCTCTGCAAAACAGGGAGTGAAAATGTCACTGTAAATTCTAATTGAAGTGACAGCTGTAGTTAAACCACAGGTCCTGCATTAGCAGGTGTGAAAAATACAGGAACTAATACACCAGGTTTGTGACAAATGCCAGTGCAGTAATATGCAACATATGTGGCATAGGGTGTCCATACAGGAATTACCTTCAAAGGTGTTGGATGTCATACAAACATGTACACCACTGAAATACAGGCACCTTTTCAAGCTGCCCAAGAACTGAAGAGAGATTTCCTTCATTCCTCTGACTCGTTGTCACTGCCCAGAGTAAACAGTGAGTCTGTACCTAATCACAGGATCATAGAATCATGGAGTGGTTCGGGTTGGAAGGGACCTTTAAGATCACCTCATTGCCATCCCCTGCCGTGGGCAGGGATGCCACACACTAGATCAGATTGCTCAGAGCCCCATCCAAACTGGCCTTGAACACTTCCAGGGATGGGGCATCTGCAGTATCTATAGGCAGCATGTTACAGTGTCTCACCATCCTCATTGAAGAATTGAAGAATTTATTCTTTATATATAACCTAAGGCATGAGGAAAGGACAAAGGTGTCACTGAAGTCTCTGTCTTGCAGATCTGACAGCAGATTCCCAAGGAAACCCAGAGCTCTCTCTGATGCAGAGAGATTTGAAGTTCTTTGAGTCAAATGAATGTCCCCCTAAACCATTATCAAAGTCCCTTTTCAAGTTCCAGCACTAAAATCCCCTGGTGTGTGAACTGTCATGCCTTGCACCCATGTCCCCTCAGCCTCCTTCTGCTGAGTGTTGAGGTAACCACCTTGAACATGACCTGATTGTCAAAGGCTCACCATTATAAGGAGATGATCCTTGATGTATAAGGATGTTACTGAAGAGTTACTGTTTCATTGTGAGTGTCCAAATTTCTGCAAAGTCCTAAAGCTCCGTAACATTTCTTAGCCATGGGTATGGAAATGTGTGTGAATGACATAATAGGAACTGTAAAAGGGACAGAGAGGTACATAAATATCAGTTAGTCAACAGTTGTTATGCACAGAATAATTTACTATGCCTGTACTCTCTTGAGGATTGTTTGCTGGCCAGTACAGCTCATCTCCACAGCATTGAACTCGTTTCTACCCTGGGAATAGGTGCCCACGTGTGCAATCTGCCTCTTGAGAGCAGACTTTGCATGGGGTAGCACCAAACTGGGCCTGGTCAGGAGGCCCAGGCCCCTCTCAGGAGGAGACCTCCACCTCTCCTCAGGAGGAGAGCTGGTCAGCGCAGGCAAAACCATGGCAAGGCTTATGCTAAAAATTTAATGGTATGGATTAGTGCCCACTTCACATGTTTCCCACCACTGTTAAATTTTGGTGATGCTCATGTAGACTTGGAGGACAAACAATAAATAGATAAATGTTTTCCTGTCCAGGGTTGTTTTCCTGTCCAATGATAACAAAGGAAAGCTGCTGTCCTTTGTCCTAGTCCAGTAACTACTCGTTTTAATGGTTTTAAACTTAAAGAGGAGAGATTTAGATTAGATGCCAGGAAGAAATTTTAAGAAAATGTTAGGAAGCAATTCTTCACTGTGAGGGTGGTGAGGCCCTGGCACAGGTTGCCCAGAGAAGCTGTGGCTGCCCCATCCCTGGAAGTGTCCAGGGCCAGCTTGGATGGGGCTTGGAGCAACCTGGGCTGGTGGAAGGTGTCCCTGCCCATGGCAGAGGGTTGGAAGGAGATGATCTTTGAAATCCTTTCCACCCCAAACCTTTCCATGATCCTATAATACTATCCACCCACTGCCTGGCTGCTGTGTCTGGAATTGTATCCATGTTTTTCTGACACAAGACACTGCACCACATTGCTACTAAAGTGAAGGAAAACAGCTCAGACACCTTGCAGATTTTGCCATCTGATTTTCATGGCACAATTCCCTTTGCAAACAAGAGGAAATACACTGGCAATGTCTGCAGAACTTTATGTTTTGTTAAGACCTTCATGTTTTTTGGAGGGGAAAAGCAATTGAGGTAATGATGGGAATATACATTCAAACTTCTCCATCAGGCTGTAGCCTAGCAACAACAGCAACCCATAATCAAAAAGACTCCTATTCAGTGTGCTGGTTAGTACAGCAAGTCAGACACCAGGGGAAACTGTGTGGCTGGTGTCAGCTAAGTTTTTCTGTAAATTAGTTTTGATAACATCTTTTAAAGCCCAAATCCAGGAAGGAGGAGAAGAGCCTCTCACAAGGCTGGAAGGAGGTTTATTATTTATCACTACACTGCTGCACTCGTGGAGTAAAGACATGAAGGAGGACTTTTTTGCTGACAATTCTTTGCCCTTGGAGCAGTATCTCTATCACTGGAAACTTCAGACTGGAGAGAGAAACTACCCAAAATTTCTGGCAGGGAATTTCTGGTGGCAGAACACTGGCTCCTTAAAATTAAAGTCCAGAAACCTGAAGAAAAAATGCCCCCTTTACTTTTTCCTTTCCTGGACTTCCAGGTGGCTGGAAAACTGAGCAGATTAGCAGACTGGAAAGGGAGGCATCAACAGTTCAAAGTCTAACTGGTAACTGGTTCTGAGCAGTGTTCTTGGGGGGTGACACCTGTCCCACTAGATTAAAATAGGAGTTGAGTACTTTGACCATCAATGTTTTAGAGCACGGTGGGCATGGTGGTATTTGGTTGAAGGTTAGACTTGGTCTTGGAGGTCTTTTCCAACCTTAATGATTCTTTACTTCTGTGTTTGGACCCTGTATCACAAGCAGCTGGCCAAGGTCTTGCCAGCAGGTCCTTAAACACCATTTTTTTTACATCATCAGCCACAGGTAGCAACGTCAATATAAACAGCAGCTGTTACTCTTGCTTTGGAGGAACAGAGTGATGTCTCATGAAGCCCATCTCAGAGCCAACTCACAGTGGAAATTGGTAAATCCCTGCCCTGTCTCTTCCCTCCCAGCAGAGCAGAGCCTGTCTCACCAGCAAAGCCCCACTGGCAGTCACATAAATTTGCAAATCAGGAAAATTCTGTCCACGGTTGGTTGGTGCTACTTGCTTTCCCATCAGGTGGCTTCTCCATTCTTGACAGGACATCATGGATTTGGTGTTGTTTCCAGCTGTTTGGATGGTGAGACATCCCGAGGAAAGATGGGTTTGTGTCATCACTGTGAATTAACTTGTATTCCACGAGCACAGAATCACAGAATATCCTCATTTGGAAGGGACCCACAAAGATCATCAAGTCCAGCTCCTGG
This sequence comes from Neopelma chrysocephalum, assembly GCF_003984885.1. Lineage (NCBI taxonomy): Eukaryota > Metazoa > Chordata > Aves > Passeriformes > Pipridae > Neopelma > Neopelma chrysocephalum. The sequence continues at coordinate 1,906,854 of NW_020897764.1, forward strand.
CCCTGCACAGGACAGCCCCAAGAATCCCACCTGGTGCCTGAGAGCGTTGTCCAAATATTTTTGAGCTCTGTCAGCCTTAGTGCTGTGCCCACTGCCCTGGGGAGCCTGTTCAGTGCCCAACCACCCTCTGGGGGAAAAAACATTTTCCTAATATTCAACTTAAACCTCCCCTAAGACAACTCCATCCCATTCCCTTGGGTCCTGTCTCTGGTCAGAGAGCAGAGATCAGTGCCTGCTCCTCCTTCTCCCCTTACAAGGGAGCCTCAGACCACCACAAGCAAGAAAAACCACCTCTGGTTTAGGCTGATTTAGTACAAGACTCAACACAAACCAGTCCCCACAGGTAAAACAGGAAACTGTGCACATGAACGTCTTCTGCCTCGTGTTTAGAAAGAGCATTAAGATCCACAGAGAGAACCACCCAAGAGATGGACAACAACAGCTCCATGCAATTACAACAGCAACTTCAGGAGAAAAACAAGACCCAGATGCAAACATCTGCTGACAATAAAAGCTGACACAGTACATTTATGTGTTGCACAAAACATAATCAAGATTCAATCTGCCAGTTTTATCCTCAGCCTTGTTAAAAATTCAAAGTGCATTTTCGTGTGCATGATGGTGTTGTTTCAGAATCATCTGCCTTTTAGCCATTTGTGCTCAAATGTATGTGTTTCACACCAAATAGATTCTGTTACTCTTGTCATCCTTTAGAAAGGGTGATGTAAAAAGATAAGCTGAATAAAGTGACATTTGGAAATATTGGCAACTCTTCATTAGATTGTGGGCCACTGTTCTTCTTCCTCTTCGTTGACTTCACACAACTAGAAACTGGAGGACCAACATAAAACCCTCTTCCCCTAATGCAAGAAGATGGTGCAGTGCCAGAAGAAATACAAATAAACAAAATTCCCTTTTAGGAATTTGTCTGACAGATTTAGTTATGCTAAAGACAGCTTAAGAATCCTTTTGTTATTCAAAATGATCAGAATGCATGTTAAGAGTAAGAGGAAGGGAAAAGTAAATGAAACAATGGTTTCTAAGCCATGAAAGCAAATAACATGTAGCTGAAAATTAAGGTAAAATGAAGACCATATTCTATGCATTTAATATGCCTTGAAAAAACCCAATAACTTTAATAAACATTAAGAATAATGAAGGAATGATAAAAAATTACAAACAAAGTAAAATTGATAAATGGGATCAACACACAGCCTTGATGCCTCCTGTAGGTGTAAGGTCCTGCACCTGGGGAGAAAAAAGCCCAGGTATTAGGACAGATGAGGAGCTGACCTGATGGAAATCTGGAGGAGGACCTGGGGGTCATGGTGATCAACAACTTAACCACGATCCAGCAATGTGCAGCCAGGAAAGCCAGGGGTACCCCGGGTTTATTAGGAAGAGTGGGACCAGGAAGTTGAGGTGGGTGATCCTTCCCATCTATTTAGCCCTGGTGAGGTCACATCTGGAACTCTGTGCCCAATTTCTGGGCTCCCCATTTCAAGACACACAAGGAACTGCTGGAGAGGGTCCAGTTGAGGGCTAAAGATGGTGATTAGGGGACTGGGGCATCTCTCTGTTCTCCCTGTGAAACAAACACGTGAGGGGAACAAAGGCAAAGCCTCCCTGTTTTCCGTGCTCTGTACAGTGTGTTCCCTTTTTCAGAACGTTGCTGTGAGTGACAGGAAAAGAGGGATCTTAATAAGGAGCGTTGGTTGCACGTGAAAGGAAGTAGCCTCAGGATTTCCAAGGTCATTTTTCAGCAGAGTGGAGGATAGAAAATCTACCTGGGGAGGCACAGGATGGAGCATCCCTTCTTGAACCCTCCAAACACACAAATAGGGAAAGAGAAAAGGAACAAAAAATAACATGATAATATGGCCCAAAAATGCAGCAGGAGGCTTAATCAAGGAGCAAAAATTGTGTTTTCATCAGAAATGAGCTTGTTTGTTGTTGGGAAAAAAAAAGGAGGTTTTACAGGGACAAAGATCAAAGTCAACTCTATGTCCCCAACAAGACAATATCCTGTGGGTAAGCTCAGAATCTGCTTGACCGAAATTACTGAAGTAGAGATAAAATTCCAAGATGGCACTTTGAATCAGGAAGTCTGTAATGTCTGGTGATTCCAGAGATTACAGATGTCCTCCAGGGCACATTGTGAACATCAAGAAAGATACCCAGGAGTTCAGTGTGAAGACTGAAGTGACAGTAAAAAACTGGTGGTGGTTAATTTTTGCTGTGCTGAAGAAAATTATAAGCACTGAAAACATTAAATTAGCATTTTCCTCATGGCCAGGATGTTTAGAGGCTGAAACTCAGGAGCACAATAATTATGTTTGTCACTTCCTTTTACACTTCCTTCTTCCCAACATGACTTTTTCACCATTTCCCTGTGTCTGAACTCCTAGCTGCTTTATAAGGAGCCTTCGTTTTGACTTTGATATTCAAAGAGCTTTTATGTTTCAAACAGGTTTCTTTTTCCTTACTTCTCATTAAAAATTATTATGTGAAAAAAAAATCATTTTGATATATTACATAGACATTTTATGAAGAAAAGTATTAAAGGAGAAAGTGGCTGGGACCACAATAAAATATTTTACTGAAAGGTACAGATAAGCATTAATTAAATAACTAGGGAATCCACATGAATAATTTTACAGAAGGGAAAGTCTTATTTGAAACAGCAGCAGAAAAATAGGCAGGAAAATTTCTTCATCCTTCAGAAGATTATGTGGAGTTCTGTCATTAAAGATGGAATTTAAGGTGATTTTTTAACATGAATTTTCAATCAGAGTTTCTCTCTAGAACAAAATAGTTCGACGAGGAGTTGAGCAACTGTAAGCAAACATTATTCAAATGAGCACACAGTCCTCAGAAACAGTTACTGAAGGAAGCAACCTCTGTATATATAAAACAGGTAAGAAGAAAGATTTATAATCCTCTACTATCAGAAAAATGTTATGTGTCAACCTTACATCAAATCCCTCCTGCCTTTGGATGGGAATGATGTTTATCTGCTTTGGGTCATCTAAACAAACTTTGTGAAGAGCAAAAGTGGACTAAAGTTTGTTATTAGAAGTAGGTCAGGAAAATAAAAACCACAAAGGGAGAGGAGGGATGGAAAAAGCTTTGTAGGAAAGAACAGGAACAGTGGGAAATGAATGAAGAGGAAAATGGAAATAAAAAAAAAGGTAAAAATGAAGACCAGTAGAAAAGCACAGGAGGAAATGGAGGCATCTGATGGAAATTTATTGTTCTAATTCAGGAATTGAAAGACTGAAGCCTGAAATGCCAACATTTCCTTGGTATCAATACCCAAAATATGATATATTACTATTTTTACAGAACTCACTACTCAGTGAAGGTGGGGATCTTTAACTGTCAGCAGAAAATGTCCATATTTACAGAAAATGCAAGTCAACAGAATAATAATTATAGTTATTAGGATGAGCTGAAAATTGGTAAATGACATGGAAGTCAGCGATTGACAGAGTTACAACAGATGTTAAAAATGAGATTAAAATAGGTGGGCAAGATCTTCCAAAATAATTGGGCAAAAAGAGTTAGAATAGCAATGTCAGTATTATAAGAAAATAGTAGCTGTTGTCTTAAAAGAGAAATAAGAGGTTTTGGACAAATTACAGATTTTTCTACCCTTAATTTATGCAAAAGGTAAAAGAAATTAATCAGAATCTAAATAACTACCCTTGTCTCAATTAGAAAATACCTGTATTGTTTCCATTTTCCCTTTGTGAAAGGGATTATATTTAAAAATCTAATGACAAAATCCAGAAACATTTATGATCTAGTTTTATAAAGCTGTTAAAAACAGTATGAAATTTTGTACTCTCAGAATTATTAACTTTATCATGAAAGGCAAACATATTGCTCTCTCCAGAAAGAAAACAATGATGACAATTGTGGAAGAAAATCATCAAATAATGTACTGTGTGAGTATAATTTAACATTATTTAACTGTTATTTAAGATTAAAGATTTTAGCAAAAGCACTTGCAGACTAGGTGAATACCTTGGAGTTGTACTATCATAGATAAATGAGGATTTTTTTCCTGAAAACTAGAAATAATGTGGGAAGGAAGTAGGGACTGATTTCATACTATTTTATTATTACAGACACACAGATATGATGTTTTCACATCCAGGCATAATTTATCACATCCTTTGGGCACAAAGAAATTCACTTATCTGAAAAGAGAGGGAATTTCTCCAGATGCCATTTTGGGAGAAAATTGGCTTTGGTGTTAAATTCGAGATGTAAATGTTTGTTTTCCATGAAGATCCTTGAGTTTCCGTACTCATTAAAGGAACTTCCTTAAATTAGCACCTAAAACAAGCAGGACTGATCAATGTGGGTGCTGAGGGCTGTCTGAGCCACGAAACTTCTGGATGTTTCCACGAGGCTCAGATACAAAGGAAACCAGACTGATCAGGCAATGAACACACACAAGTGTTCAATCCATGATGGCAACGCTGCTCCTGTGCTGTGCCCTCTCTGAAAGCACTGCTTCTAAATATGTAGGTAATATTCCACCTCTAGGTACAAAATCAATCAGAAAACAATAATTAATGAGAGGAATTAGTAATTCAGAGAGGGTTAAGTAGGGTTTATATGTACATGTAATTTGGGTGGGTTACAAGGCAGGATTTATGCTGGAGAAGAGTGAGGCAAGGACTTAATTTTCCACAAATAGTGGTTATATGAAATTGTTGATATATTTTCAACTGGGATGATCAAAATAAATAGGCTTGTGAACCTGGCTGTGGCATTTCCAAGGTCTACAAAACCTGATGTTTCAGATGTTGTCTTCCAACTTCTCACCCTGTTGTGACACCAGATTTTCTCATTGATGTCCCTCCGGTTCCATTTTCTGAATAAACCTTCAGTTCATCCCATCTCTGGGCTTTCCCTTTGTATGAACTCTTCCCAAACTTCATTTTGCACAGACTGGCTGATATGAAGTCTTTGGAAAGCTGAAGTAGCACCTTCCTCACGGAGTTCTTGAGTATTTCACAATTTAGAGGAATTTTGATTATTTCTTAATTGTTTTAATGCAATCTTAACATCAAAATATAATTTATAATATAATATTACCAAAATGAAATACAAAGTCACAGGTTTGGGTTTGAGTTTTTTTTAAATCAAAAAGTTTATGATTCTCTTCAGAGGTGAAAAATTAGAGAGAAATTATATTTTTTCTGAAAAGAAAAAAATAAAAATTAAATCTCCAGACATCCTCTATAGTCATATTGCATTTTGGTTTGGGTATTCATGCATAGAGGTGTCACATCTCCAAAATTAGAAACTTTTTTCCCCCAGAAGGAGAAAGCAAGGAACAGTAGTGAGAGTACAAGACATCATTTCTATGTTGTTTTTTTAACATAAACCAAATTTACCTCCATCCCATCATGGGCCGGAGAGCGATGGAGGGATTGAATGTAGAGATATTATAGACTAAACTTGAACCAAATTTTGAGGTTATCACTGCAGGGAGATAAGAAGCATCTTGAAGACACGGAAGGAAAGCTCCAAACATGCAGAGGTGTGTGTTTAGCACTGTAGGTAGAAGAATAGTCAAAGCAGAACAAGAAAGAAGTATCACTCGTGGTCTCTGACCACCTGGAGAGAAGCTGATTCCTTATTTCAAGATACATGGACTGACACGCACAATCCTGACAGGAATCACTGGGAATTTTTGCAGCTCTGTTACTAAAATCCCCAAAATTTCCACTCAGCTGCAAGTGCCTTGGGATTTAACACCAAAACCACCTACTTGTCTCTACCACTAGAAGATAAAGAGGTCAAAAACTTGGCAATTCCTATGCTGAAGTCCCAGGCAGTGAAAAGGAGAACTGTGCATTGTGCAGTGTTTGTTACATCAGCCCAACATTTCCTCAGCCCTGCTCCAAAGGGACCCCATCAATGAATTCGGGATCTGCCTTTTGTTTCCTTCACATCCGCTCGCTGCCTCAGAGATTCCTAAGGGCTGAATCCAAGTCTTTTTCAGGGAAAAGAGCAAACACAAAATATTGAGAATGTATTTCCAGTATGTGCTCATTGTCATTTTCAAGCCAATTTTGTTTCAATTACCTTTTGGGGAAAAAAAAAGGGTCATTAGGAAGACAGACATTGTAACATCCCCAAACTGCCCTGGGTCACATTTTTTTCCAACTTTCAGGAGAAAGAGAAAATTTTCTTAGCTTAACTCTTGGTTTTATAATACTATCTTGTGTCTCTATTAATTTTCACAGGGTAGGTAGGCAGACAAAGCATTTCCACCATAAGCAACTGGAAATAATAGGAACAGGCACCAACAATGGGTCGTCTATCACACTCACTGTTCATTTCCCAGCCATTTCTAGGCCACTTCCTTCACCTACACCATGACTGAAAAGTTCACCCCAATGTCCAGAAGCTCAGTTTTTGACAGTGGAATATCCCCTTCACACAAAGAAGAGGATTTGGATGATGGTTTCAGGACAGATCAGTGACCCAAGGTCCTTGTACCCTGTTTTCATCCCTGTTCAGAAACATAACAGGTCTTTTCTCCAGCCCCTTCAAAAATCCTCCTGAAGTTAAGGAGAAGGTAGTCTTTCTTCTCAGTGCTCTGTGTCTAAGATTTACTTGGAATTATGACTCCCTACGTGGTAGTGGAAACACCCAAGACCCTGACAGCAGCTGGTCCAGCCTCCTCTCAACCCTAACTCAGTTTTGCCACACAGAGACAGCCTTTCTCCCAGTTTCAGGAGGTACCAAGGGACAGAAGATGAGCACAGGTCTTGAACAGCAAAGAATGTTTCCTCTCCTATGAAACACAGCCTACACAAGCTTTCCCTTATTCAAAAACTCAGCTATAGTGGCTACAACCTGTTACCATCCTTATTTTCTGGAAGGCTAGAAAGACACAGAGCAATGCAGTGGTGTGTTGGATACTTGCTTAGGTTTAGACTCTTGTCTCCATGTCATTGAAGAAAACAAATAGCAGAAGAGATCAAGAGAAATTGGATAAAACATCTGGAGATTTGCTCCATCTGAACTAAGTTTACAGATTATATTGACCACAAGCAGCTTCCTAGTGTTTCTTTGCCTATATAATACTGTCCTTACATGAAAAGAGAATATCCATTCCATAACTTTCCAAAGATTAAATTATTAGTAATAGCTAATACAGGTACTTTTGCCTGAACATCTTTTACCTTCTGCTATTTAATTAAAAACAAAAATAAAACCAAACAAACCCCCCAAACTAATCACCAACCTCGCCCCAACTTTCTGACACTCGCTTCTTCTGAAAAATAATAAGGTATATATTTGAAAACTTTTATTCTCTCCAATCCTATTTACTCTGGTTGTTGTTTTACTCCAGTATAGGGAATGCAGGATAACATTCAGCCTACCAACATGCTTTTCATGCTGTCAGAGCAGATCAGAGGAGCTCTCATCACACAGATTTGCTGCAACACCTCAAACACTGCATCTGCTCCTGCAATCATCGAAGGAATTAGAGAGATAATTCTTCTGCTCATGCACAAATCCCCAGCAGGCAAAACACTCAGCAGTGCCTTTCAGGGCTTGGGGAATGGATGCAAAATCAACCTATTGCAGCCTCAAACAGCAGCAGAATAATGCTTGGGCCACACACTTGCATGGAAGAGGATGCTGAACTCTCCCACCCTTCCTACAAGAGCAAACAGCAGCTTTGTGCTTCAGATAACGTGATTCTTCTCATGGGAGACTGAGTAACACCGTGCATCTGCTTCCCAGAGAATCCCTTCTGAGGTGTTCCATATGCTCAGGCATCTCCAGAGTGTTTAAGATGATGCAAAAAAGCACAAAGAGACAATTTTTCACAAGCACACCCACACAGCAACAACTAAAACCCAAGAGCAAACTGTTTTACTAGTGAAGAGGAACAATTTATCAGCCATTCCCACGTTCATCAACACACACAATTACAGGTTCTCGTGTTACCTACAACAGTTAAACATAGTGGAAAATTGCCAATAAGAAAATTTAAATGTCTGCATTTCGGGGGAAGAACTTTTGCTCTAAGACTTGTCTCAAAATATGTCATGAAATATTTCAGTGTTTTGACTCAAGCCACGAATTTCACCATTTTTATAATCTCTGGATAAAAAGTACGACTCAGATAACTGAGGAAAACATCTCTAAAATTATGTGTCTGGGTTTTTTTAGTTCCCAAAGCTACTTTAATAAGTTGTGTGAGGCAGGGAAGATAAAGAGATACATTTCCTTCTGTTTTGAAAACAGAAGCTTTAAAATCATGGAAAATCATGAAAATATAGTGATAAGTAAACCACCTTTTCTTTTTGGTTTATGTATAAACAAAAATGTGGTTTTTTAAATATATACATGTACATAGTTTCATATATATTTCAGATTTCTTATATATATATTGTATATATATATACACACACAAATATATACAGTATATATATATATACACATGATATAGATATAGATCAAACTCCCTCTTTCTCCAATATCCTCCTTGTCAAGCACTTTTTCACACACCAGCAGCTCAACATGATTTATTTGCAGCACTATCAGAGTCCTCAAAGCTTCTCTCATGATCTTTTTGAAAGAAACCAGAAATCAAGGCAGTGAATACCAAAAAATCTCGTTAAAATCTTGCATTAAAATCAAAACTTCCAGGCTAGATACAGTTTGTTGTGAGTCTGACCAACAAGCTTTTCCCTCTCACTGTAGGTGGGAGTGGATGTAAGGTGAATCCGAAAAATTGGCCCAAAAGACTGCTCAGAGATGTTTTTTTATCTTTAAGCAGCAAAGTATTTGTTTATTCAACGTTGGGAGCAAGCCAGCTCACACTGGACAAACTTGCTCGGCTTGCAAGTGCAAAACTAAGCCATTTTATCCACTTTAGATATATGGTTACATCATTTATTATACATATTAATAAGCAGGCTGGTCTCTGGGCAGAGTCTTTCCAGACATGCGCAGTCTTCTACTGTGAGGGTCTTCTGCTCAAGCCTTCATCCCTCTGATGGTCACCATGGACGTCTTCCTCAACTTGACCTCTTCAATTAGGTGACCTGAATTCTTCAAGCTTGCCAAATCCTGGCTCTGGGCCTTCTAGATCTTATTCAAACATCTAGTTTACCTAATTTATTACTCTGTGTGTACTACTTCTATTCTTTCTATAATAAGGCCTTTGGTCCAGTGAGCAGAACAGAACATGATACCAACCAGTGCTCCTAAAATGTTCTTCCAGCAAAACAGATGTTGGGTTTCTTAGCAGGCCAAGATATCTCAGTTAACTGTTTTAGGCCTGACTCCTGTTTCAAAGGCTCAGTATTTTGAAGCTGAGCCAAAAAGGAGATGGGCTGAAACGAAAGCTTGGTACCAGGAGAAGAATAACTCCAGACTGTTTATGTATCAGCCTAAGGGGTTCTCTGAACTGATTGTGGGAGGGGCTCGGAGGGGTGATAGAAGCATATTAATATTGTATATATATAGTTGCTTTTAGTTTGTAGAGTGTTTATTTGTATAAAATAAATGTATATATTTCCCTTCCCCCATACAGAGGTGTTCCTGCCTGAAAATTTCTCTTCGGTGTTGAGGTAAATTGTGGGGGAGGTGGTGGGAGCTTGGAGATGGGATTTTTGTGGGGGTCAAACCACCACAAGGATGTTGTTCCTCTTGGGCTGCTGAACTCACCAGAAAGGATTCAAGAGAGCCTGACAGGGACAGGCTTTGCTCCCCTTTGATCTCAGCCTGGCTTTGAAGATCCTGCCTGCCATTAGCAGGGGCTCACTGAGCACAGCACATCCCTCACGCTGCAAATCCCAGGGACATCGTGGAGACTCACAAGGACACGGCCTGGGGAAAAAAAGAATCCTGGGGAAAAATTGTATCTGAGCAGGTAAATCAGCTTCAGCAGCAAGAGAGTTAATACTAATTTAAAGAAAAAGAAAGTAATCAATTAAAAGAAATTAAAGGATATCTAGACAAGTCCACCTTCACCCAGGACATGGTTCCTACTTATCTGAACTGAAAATGAAGACTGACAATAAAAAGACACTTTTACGAAGTATTTGCTCCCTACAGTCTTAATTATGGATGGAATCAGGAAGAAAACCAGCTTCCTTTGTGCTCCTACGTACAACAGCAACACAATTCCATGTTTTCAACCCAAGCAGTGCCCCAGGTTGTGTTCAACACACTAATAGAAGTACAGACAGGTGGAATTATCTGTACAGGTCCTGACAGATGCCAGGGGGAAATGTGGAATCCGTTGTAACATTAAGGGGAGAAAAGGATAAGATGGCAAATAAAAAACAGGGGCTTAAAGTACACTGAAAGTCCAACTAGATCTGCAACTGGAATGTCTTAATTGGAGAGCAAAAGCTTTGAAAATACTGACAAAAATATTCACAGGTAGTTTTGCATCAAGAAAGCCAATATACTTTAAGACTGATGGACTGAAATCTATAACTGTAATAACTTTTGATCCCCAAACAGCCCCTCAGCAGGAAAAAAGTCCCAAATGCTCATTTATTTGCAGAAAAGTGTGTGTGTGTGGGGGGTTGTTTGTTTTGGGAATGCTTACAGATGTAAATATTATTCTATTCCTTTCCCATTCCTCTTCCCCTCCCTCCTCTAATAAAGTACTGTTTGCAAAGCCAAATTAAGTCAGTTGTTTAAACTGACAATTTAAATTAAATTGACACACAATTTGAATAATTAAAGCACTGTAAAGCACAGAACACATCACAGTCACCTGCTTGGCACTGACTGAGCTTATCAAACACAGAAGCCATGGCAGGGCATTCTTTTGCCTGCAGCCAAAAAACACCAAGACTTTTGAGCTGCACATGTTTCCACTCACTTTCTAAACACAGTTCTGCCAGATCTTAGTTCACAACATTTTTTCCCCCTCTTTTTGCTAATTAAACTGTAAAAATGGCAATATTTTAATTTTTCTAAAGCAGACTTCTCTTCTTACTTTGGTCCTCATCTGGAAACTGAAGCAGTAAGTACATCTAGATCACGTTTTTGTCTGTTCAAAAGTACAGTTTGACTTGCAGACATCAGTAATACCATAAAAAGATTAACAGGACCATGGACAGAGCTTGAGGGAAATAAGCTGCAGACACAAGGTTGCTGAAGACTCACAATTTAATTGAAAGTGACTTTCTTACAAAAGGAATTAGTGACACTGTATCCTGTAGCTGTGGGTTTCAGAGTGATTTACTCAGTTTTCATGGAAATAAAAGAAATCTGAACAAAAATCACACTAAAAAACTCCAAATTAATTTTTATCAATTATACAAATGATGATAGAGGTGAAAAAGATAATTTAAACCATCTAAGCAATTATCTTAAGAAACCAACTAATTAGTAAGACTGTGTACATTCAATACCTGCTTTCTCATCCAGATGAGCCACAGCAGAGTGTTATTTTTTCAGGCTGCTGAGAGCTGTGGAATTTCCTGTGAAGATGCTCTTGCACTGGCTGTGCCAAGGACTTCTACCTTTGTTCCCAGTGCTGTTTCCAGCCAGTGAAAGGATCACCTCAGATTCATCAACCACGTGGCAGGTGAGAAATTCTGAAAGGTGCTTGAGCAGCTGAACGAGCTGAGGAAGTTTTCTCCTCCTCCTCAGTATAAAAGGGCAAGTACTTGGACTGTTTGAAGTATCATCACCTACAAGTGGCACTCAGCCCTTGTGTCTCCAAAAGGGAAAGTCGTGTGCTAAAAGGACTGGAATTCCTGGTTTTTCCTTGGAGGGTGGCAGTGGGCTTGTGCTGTCACTGGCAGGCTTAAAAAGTGGAAAAAGTGGCAGCTGTGTAATTTACTTCATTTACTCAGAGGCAACTCGTGACCTCCAAGTAAGGCCTTCCCCTTTCCTTGCTGAGATGTTCTCACTTACCTGTGATAACTCTGAGAGCAAGAAATCAGCCCAGTGCTTCTGAAATGCTCCCTTTGAAAGCAGAAGAACAGAGGTGCTTCTGGGTGCTTTCATCTGCAGAGAAAGCTCTAAGTAATTTTCTTTCTTTTTTTTCTTTCCCCTCTGGACTGGTGACGGGAATTCAGTTCAGAAGAAGATCAATCTAGCCCAAGTCTTCAAAGACAACATGAAAAGTTCAGTGAAAACTTCATCATCAAATCTGCTGATTATAGAAGAGGGCAATCCCACATTCACTCTCTGAAGAGCTGGAAAGTTTTTAAGTCAGGCATTCTTTTATAACCACAGCTCTTCACTTCACTGCTTTGTTTCTAATTTAATTGCCAGTATCTCTCTTGACATGTTTGCTCTATGTCTACTTTAACAAGTCCTGAAGCCCTGGAGCAGCTTTGTTGAACAAAATAATTAGTGTTGAAGAGACAGTGTCCACACTGTGCACTCTTCAGAAAGTTTTATTTTGAACTATCCCATCATTTTGTCCACTGGCATTTTACATGTTTGTCAGAAGCGCTTCTTCCAGTCAATTTGCACCCAAAAGGAATTCAGCTGATTTACTCTGACATCTCTCCATGATTCAAAACACAGCATGGAAACCATGGAGAATTGGGAGAGTCACTTTTAGAGTGCACTTCTAATCTAAAGGAATAGTTGTTAAAACTGAGGCAGATAAAATCTGTCGCTTTTCAAGATAAAATTGTTTTCCCCAGGTTAATTCAGATCCATATGATACAAGATCATTCTGACCAACTTGACATCAAAAAGGCAACTCACTGCAACAATTTTCTGCCACCCAACACAAGGTAAAAAGTCTGGAAACAAACAGAAGACATTGGTCTTCCTCAGTTACAGTTATTACATCAAGCCAAAAAAGAAAGCAAAGACCAACAATGTGGTCACTACTTTATTCCCTGATGGAAAACCTGGTATAATATTAAAATTCCCATTCTGTTATTGCTGTGCACTCACTTCAAGGAAGTCAGCACACTTCCCAGGTGAATGCTGGAATTTTCCCATGCAATTTTCATTTTTTCAGTTACTGAACTCTGGGATCTTTTTTTTTGTCCCTACAGCTGAATGGTGCAGTGATCATGATTTGTGAGAAGCACAAAGCCTGGCTGCTCACAGATAGCAAAAGTCACATTTAATTTTTAAAGCTGCCTTTATGAAATACACTTTACCATTTAAAAAATGGGGACCAGCCTGTGCAGATTATCAGCTGAACTTCCAAGAGCTGATATGGCTCCTATAAGTTTTCCCAGAGGAATTACCCTGAGAGTGATAGCACAGCCTCATCAACATTTTTAATTATCCTTCTTTTTCCTCTGACTGGATTAGTATTAGTCTTCAGAACCCCAATCTTAAGTCATTCAAGAGCCATAAGACCTCAGCAAACAATGAGATTCCCAGGAACAAGGGTTACCTGAATAGTCCCTAGTAGCCTCATTCATTAGAGCAACAACAGAAAAAAAGGCCAAAATCACAAACTGCAGAGGCTCAGAAAGTCAACACATGGACAGCCCAGGAAGACAGACTTTCTCCCCAGCCCCCCTGCAATTCTGTAAAGATTTGCTTATCCTTTCTGAAATATTTGAGAGCACACAGAGGATCTCATTGCAATGATGTGGGTACAGGTTAAGCTGCCGTACTGGCTGACCTCACCTGTGTCTGTCAAAAAAAGAGTCACACCACCCAAATGTTGGAGCCTCCAGCCTAGACAGCAAATAAATTTAGAGAAAAGATGGTTCTGGGAGAGTTTTCTCGGAAGGGAAGAGCCTTTGCCAGGAAGCCTCTTTTTTCTGAGAAGGACTCTGTGCCTGTTAAACAGCATTTTGTTTCTTGTCAAGTCCCTCTGTTGAAAGGGGTTCATCCATCCAAAGACAGACCAGAAAAGCAGAGTCAGACTCAAGAAGCAAAGCAGCAAACAGACAACACCCAGGACTGGCAATAAATGTAATGAAAGATGTGACTGGTGACAAACCCACCCAGTGGGACACTGAGGTACTAACTGTGGTTTGTGAGAGTTACCAGGAGATAACACAATAATCAAACCCAACAGCCAGGGCTGAAAATCACCTAAACAGTAACAACTTAGATATTTGAAGATGGAATAAACTTCAAAATTCCAGAAACAAATTATTACTGCTTTGTGAGTTGAACAGGATCTCCATCCAAACACAGGGAATTCATATGTTTGACCCAAACCTTTACTGAATCATTCTCTCTGCCCCACCCAGTCATGGAGAAGATACTTTACTGGCTCACTAAACTCACTGAGACTTGCTCAAGAAACAGACTGTGAAGTTTTTTTTTCTTCTCTACAAGGTTGTCTGGTCTTAATATGAAACCTAATAATCCTAAAACTCCTTTAGTCCACCCTTCAGAATTGTTTTTTCTCGCTCATTTTGGACAGCACCATCCTTCCATCTCAAAAATGGCTTTTTTTTTCCTTCCAACCTGATTTAGTTTTGTTGGCCTTTTCTGCGTGATAATTCTAACACCTCCAACTTCTTTTTAATTTGCATAAAACAAAAGCTATAACTCAGATTTCTCCTTCTTGTATCTCAGGAATTTCAAAAGCCTCCTCCCCAGCTGGGCCAAACTGTGCTTTGCTCACAGTGATCAGAAATATAGTTTTCTTTATTTGTTGGGCTTCCACATTATCTAAACTGACATTTCTGCAGGATCCTTCCTATTCTATCAAATACCAGTCACTTGTCTCCTCCAGTGTCAATAAATAAGCAAGGTAGAGCAGGCAAAAGTAGTTTGAGTGGGAAGTTTTGTACAGAGATAGGTAGGAATGGGAGGTTTAAAAAAAAAAAAAATTTGAACTCATACCTCAGAGTCTTCTAAACAAAAGCAAAGGACTTCAGTTGTAGAGGCTCAGAAGAATTGTTGATGTGATTTTTCTCTCTGCTATAGGAGCAGGGAGCTGTCTGAATGTACAGCCTTCTGGTTTTCCCATGCATCCCACTTCTCTCTAACAAGGTGATCCTAATCAAGCAGCCTTCCTCTGATCATGCTTAATGAATTCATTAAATGATTGAGTAGCAACTGACACCTTTAATTAGCAAACAGGGTTTTCAAAGTTCAGCTTCAACTTCCAACAGACTCCAGCACCCCAATTGCCTGAGGTTGCCCCAAGAAAATATACCGGCAATTCTGGCTCATAAACCTGGAGACTTACCTTTTTTCCTTCCAATTCCCCCCAAATCCCCCACACTGCTGATCTCAGGTAGCTTTGTCAGCCACATCCCATCACAATGACAACCAGTCATTTTCCTCATTTTCCCTGCGCTCGCCCACTCACCAGTGTCCCTTCTCCGTCTGCTTTTTGTCACCACACACAATTCCCGAGGAGAGAGTCTATTTTTAATTCTGGGCTCGCACACCAGGATCACAAAACCCTGCTGAGGGTTCACAGGTATTACAATAATCGATGGCAACAATAACAAACATGTATTTCTGCTGTGTGAGTCAACCAGAGTGTGTCCTCACGGTGGTATTTTCCATGCAAAAGGAAAAGCTTAATGGACCACAAAAGGCATCCAGATTAACAGTGTCAAAAGCAAGCTGATGCTTACATGGGATCCAAACCCATACCATATTTGACTTTGAAAAGGTTAAATTCATCCTCTAACCATCAAGGCTTGCAACAGACCCCACACTGCCCCTGGGAGCACGTTGTCAATTTGCTGTTCTGACAGATGATGGTGAAGAGGAGGAAATGATCCAGAAAAGTGGCATTGATTTTGAAGAGCAGAGGAATTTGCCACTCATTGCTTGTTGCTAAGCTGCAAAAAAAGAAAAAAAAAATAAAAAAAGCCTCCATCAGCTCTCGGTGTGTCACTCACAAATATCAATGAGGCAACATGGTATTTACAGTGTTTGTGGGAAGCCCAGCAACGATTTAGGCTGCATCCTGTACTTAGAGCAGTTTGGATGAGGCCTTAAATACCAGCAACATCTTCACTTGGTTTCACAAAATGAGCTCTTTTCTTTGGGCAATTGGTGCTTTTCATCTGTAGGCTGTGATCCATTCATAAAAAATGCAGGACAGATGTTTTAGAGGAAGGGAAAACTCTATGGCTTAAACAAGTCTGCAACATGCACTGCAAGCAGGTGTTTTTCAGCTCCTCGCCTTAGAAATCACATGCCCTTTAGAGCATTAAATCTCAACTCCCAGCCTGGAATTTGTTAACGAGGGCTGGACAGTTAGCTGCAGCCAGAATAAACAAGTTTTTTATGGCAAGCCCGTGCAAAGGACCAGCCTAAATGGTCTGTTCTTTCCTCCTTGCTCTAAATATTGTGCGTCTGTGACAAAACCCAGCCGATGGCTTTTCCCCACGCTTTCTGTGTCCTCAGAAAATCTGATGTGAGACACACACACACTCACCATGAATTTCAATGCAGAAAATTTCCACTTGTTTTTTATCCAGGGGAAGGAGAAAGCTGGCTGTCCTGTGGACACCAAAATGTTAAACCTTTCACAAAAAAATCCTTGAGTAGTAGCAGGGAAGATTTCAGAGCCAATGGTGCACAGCTCCTTTAGTGGCCACGTATTTCCCCAGCTCTGCAGACAGGGCCTGACATCAACAAGGGACCTACTGGTATAATAATGCTAATTACATAAATAATATAAATATTATAATATGAATAAACATGTAAGTCCACAGGTAGAAGCTGTTGCTTTTGACACAGACTCCATACAAACATGGTACTGTGTTAATACATATATTAAATACTATATATTAAATACTATATATTGAGACCAGTGGCTTGCAGATGCAATTTGAAGCATAAAGCTCAGAGAACTGACATAAAGGCTTCCCTGAACCCCTTTTTTCTTTCATACCTCTTACCCCTAGGCTTATATAGAGTATTTTTTCACAGATATCAATAATATCTGTAAACGAAGTAGAGAATGGAAAACTGAGGTAAAAAACTCTCAGGTGATTAAACAGATCAGAGGCTGCAGAGACTATGAGATGATAAAGCATCATTTTCAGATGCCCTAACATTCAGTCAAGAGCCTTTTCCTTCCTGATTTCATTCTGAAGTTTTTTTTCTTACTTCCTTTCCGAAGCTGCCAGATTAAGGGATGGAGTCATAAGCACTCAACTCCCAGATTTGCTTCATTTATAAACACCCTCTTTAAAAAAACAGGAGCTTCTATTATATGCCAAAGGCCTCCCTTAGAAATCATGGTTTCAAAGAGTCACTTGGCTTGGAAAAGACCTCTAAGATCAAGTCCAACCATTAACCCAGCACTGCCAAGGCCACCACTAAACCATGTCCCCAAGTGCCACATCCACACACTTTTTAAACACCGCCAGGGATGGTGACTCCACCACTGCCCTGGGCAACCTCTTCCAATACTTGACAACCCTTTTGGTGAGAAATGTTTTATAATGTCCATTTTCTGTTTCTTCTGGTCCTGTCACTTGTTACCTGGGAGAAGACACCAACCCCCACCCAGCTACAACCTCCTGTCAGGGAGTTGTAGAGAATGGCAAATAACATAGAGGAAGAGGACAGAGACTCACAAAAACGTTATAGACATAATTTGATCTCTAGCCAGCCTAGATCTCCACTGTAGAAATGAATACACCTTGAAAGGGAAGCAATAGCAAAAAAAAACAACCCAAAATACAGCACTTCTGCTTGACAGAAGCAAGTTCAAGTTCTGAAGACAGAATTATAACAGCATGGAAAAGACTTATTTTTTTCCTCATAAGAGGATAAAATCAAACTACCTAAAGAAAGAACATGACAAGCCTAAAGCAAATGTCATGCATTACCAACAGAGATTTAAAATCCTCTCTTCCTTTCCTTCCAGGTATCCCACGTGCCTGCACAGGGCATTTTGCCACATATCTGCTTTAAAAGCGAGAGCAAGAAGTCAGGGAGGTTATTGTGCCCCTGAAATTTGCATTGATGAGGCTGCACCTTGAATCCTGTGCTCAGTTTTGGGCACCTCATGACAAGAAAGACATTGAGGTGCTAGAGCTTGTCCAGAGAAGGGAACAGAGCTGGGGAAGGGTCTGGAGCTAAAGCCTGGTGAGGAGTAGCTGAGGGAGCTGGGGGGGCTCAGCCTGGAGAAAAGGAGGCTCAGAGGGACCTTATGACTCTTTAAAACTCCCTGAAAAGAGGCTGTACCCAGGTGAGGGTTGGTGTCTTCTCTGAGGTAACAGGTGGCAGGATGAGAGGAAAGTCACTTCAAGGAAGGTTTAGACTGGATATTAGGAAACAATTTCTTCTCCAAAAGGGTGGTCAGGCCTTGGAACAGGCTTCAAAGGGACATGGTGGAAACACTATCCTTTAAAGTGTTCAAAAAACATATGTGGATGTGGCACCTGGGGACATGGTTGAGTGGTGAACAAGGTCAGTGGTTGGACTCAATGATCTCAGTGGTCTTTTCTGTGATTCTGTAATTCTGTGTTCCTATGAACTGAAGGCAATTTTTTTTCAGAGGAGCACTGAATGGGGTCCACTAAGAACTGCCCCAACCCCTTCACCTACTTTTCTCTTCCAGTCAAAGCTGGATTGTCTTGTCCTTATCTGCCTTTCTTCATTCCCTCCCGTCTCTCCACATCAACTAAATAACTCCAAGTGCAGGGACAGAGCAGGAGGGAGAGGTGATGAAGCAAGTCAAAGCTCTCAGCTGAGCTCACCAATAAAAGTTGCATGAACTTACAGCCAAACCTTTTGTTTTGCTTGAAACCAGGAAGGGAAGAGGGACTGAACTCTCCCCCCTTGTTTTTTTATTGCTGCTCAGAGAGCCAGAAATGTCCACACATCAGTGCAGTTAAAGGGTGGATTGTAAGAACCAGATGTTGTGATATTTTTGGATGCAATCACGGGTCAGGCCACAGTGCTTAACAGCTCCTGTCCCAAGCTAATTTTTGAGGGAGCAGAACTCACACCACACACTTGTTTGCTGGCTCTGTGCTGAGCCCTGTGCGGGGCAGGAAACAAGAGCTTTTCTCAGACTGATTCGGCCAATTCAGTTTTCTTAGTTTAAATCCTCACATTGAAGTTCACAGCAAATTACATCGTTACTGCAGAATTATACCAAAAAAGCCTGCAAAGGAAATCATTTTAGCTATACAGGAGGTCGATTTCTCAGTTTTGTTCAGTGATTGGTTTTATTTTTCACACAGATTACCACCAGCTTATTTTCTCTCTCGCGCACTCTGAAGTTTTTAAGATGTTTTCACGTAGGGATAACATTCCTGCTGTTATTTTTGCTTTCCTTCTCAGATATGAAAGTGGCATAAAGGACATAATGTCTCCCTTGTTTCATTCATGAGAAATCACAGCAAATTCACCTGTGGGATCCAACCTTCTTGGAAACTCAGAAGTCATGTTGTCACATGGAGACAGATGCACTAGGAGCAGTTTTACAATTGATTATTTTAATTTCCTGTACACTTTATAGCAAAAATTCACCTAGGTAGGGCCTTAAGGATGTGGAATATGGGGAGTTTTCCCTGACTTTAGTAAGAAGGAGCAGATACATCTCTAGGTGTTACTTACTTAGGAAAAAGAGAGGAGAGAAGGAGAATCAAGGCTGGGTTGGATGGGGCTCTGAGAAACCTGGTCTGGTGGAAGGTGTCCCTGCCCATGGCAGGGGATTGGAACAAGATGATCTTTAAGGTCCCTTCAAATCCAAACCATTCTGAGGTTCTGCAAAAGAACAACTTCCTGACAAATGGAACCATTTCTTGATGGTCCAAGGTACCCTGAGCATTACTGGGTGAAATCACTTTCCTGTAGAAGTCCTGACCCCCTTATCGTGTCTTGAACAACTCAGAAATGTACTGTTTTCTGAATAACCTGCCTTATTTATCTACCAGTTATTTATCTATCAGTTATTCAGTCCAGCAGCAAACACCCACCAAAAATCCCCTGAAATGTTCAACAGTTTGTGTTTCCAGACCTCAGTTATTATTGATTCTTGTCCTCCAAGATCTCGTATCATCAGAAGATAAACTTTTCTTCTTCAAGTTTCGCTGTGCCTTTTTATCTTTTTCATTTATTTATTTATTTATTGCATTTTTTCCCCCACATGCTGTTTTAGTGAAATTCCTTTTAACATCCATGCAGTGACTGAAGGCTTGGTTTTCACATCTCACGTTGGAGAGCCCACACCGACCCAGCAGAGCCTGTCAGAACCACACTGAGGAGATGACTACGGGCTCCTGCCTGCAGATGATTAAATTGAACAGAAGTTAAAGCCTTCAAAATGTAAATCATTGAGCCATTATAACACCAACTGTTGGGCAGCAATTAATGAGCCAGGGTCTCATTTGACATTGATAGAACTGCCAAAAGTTGTGGCCATGCTATTTTAGTGGTATCCTGAGCAAAGACATAGAAGATAGCCTGTTACAAGAGTCTTTCTTTTTAATGCATTTATTCATAAAGTGACTTGCTAACTGATTTAAGAGCACACAATCAAACTTTTGCAAACAAATTTAAGATCAGGCTGGGCCATTATAAACTCTACAAGGAGAGGTAGTTGATAGAAGACCTAATAAACTATTTAATTTCAGGGAGTATTTTGTTTGCATTACAGATCTCAGCATCTTTCATAGTCAAGAGAATGAGGCAGCTGCCTCCAAAGACAAATGCAAACATTGCCCCTGCCTGATTTATATAACATAACAACCCTGACATACTCTTACCTTACAGTCATGAAAAGATTCTCCACTTCCCCACTATTTGTCTTCCACCCAAATATACCATTTGGGTCCCTCATCAGCACCAGCTCCATCACTGGTCACACTCTCTCTGCTGCACTGAAATTAAAAACACACACTCACTAAATTTTTCCCTGAAATTACAATAAACAAACAAATAATAAATAAATAAATAAATAAATAAATAAATAAATCAGTCCTTTCCTCACAGATGTAGTTTTCTCACTATTCAGAGTTAAATGATCCAACGGGTGAGTTGGACTGGACGTGGCAGAAGACGAGTGTGGGAATAGGGTTGGTACAGTTGGAAAGGTTTTACTGGCACTGAGCTGTTCTGTGAGCTCCACTGTACTGTCTGAATGCAGAACTGAAATGCTGCTGGTTGAGGAGGACATAAGGGGGCTTTGTCACCCTCTGCCACCTCCCATTCATCCCACATTGTGGTGCCAGTGGTGTCGAGCAGAGCTCTCAGCAATTTAGGTCAAAGCTGCTCTTTAATCGCATCTCACTCTTCACTGAAAAGCACCAGGCAAGAGATATGAACGTGTGAAGCCCCATCAAAATCCCAAAGCTGCCCTAGGGGAGGCTAAAGATCAGACCCTGAGTACCTCAGTCAGCACAAAGAGGGCAAACAAAGCAGTTGCTCCTGAAATAGAGATTGTAAATGAAGCTTTTGTACCGATGAGCTCCTGTTCAAAAGCGTGAGTGAATATCAGAACCTGCCTAAATAGCATTAAAGGATGTGAAATCTGTATCTACGTGATAAACTAGTGACACAGAGGATCCCCTTGCCCTGCAGCTCCTCTGCTTCCAGGTTTCCCATTGGATTTCTGTAATAACACACGTATCTTCCCTGTGCACCAGTGCTCCCAGGCAGCCTTCACAGACATGTCATATGGCTCCCAAACATGTTGTGACTGGAAAGATCTTTATTTTGGCAGGATGGACCTGGGCAGGGGAGAAGATGCTGCTGAAAAACGGAATCCAACCCGTTCTCCTGTCAATACACTAATTAACAATTGGCAAGATTATGGTAAACACTACAGATCTTTAATTTTAACAAGATGTTCTTCATTAAGCAGGCTAATCAAACACGAGCAGCACCGCCACAGAAAGCACAGACAACCAAAGTGACACAGCCATCTTCCCCTTCTCTCTTTCCTTTGCCAAGGAGATGCCAATCTTCAGCCCCTGGGGATGATGAATTCCCCTCTCCTTGCAGTGTGTCAGATAATAGGGAAGGAAAGGTACAGGAAAGCCATGATAACTAAACAAGGGAACAGACTTATGCAGATTTAGTGGGGAATTTACTGCTTACAAAGGCATTTGTGTGGAAAAAAAAAGGCAGAAAAAAGACTATTTGTCAGTATTTGAAAAATCTCAAGCACAAAAATAAGTTTTTACTCCATTTTTGCTATTTCAAAGTAAGAATGGAAAAGAAACAACTCACCCTGAAACAGAAAACTTGTTCTTTTAAGTTCAAACCTATCATTTAGGTTTCAAGCTCTTTCAGGTTTTTTTTTAAGGTCCTTGAACGAGACAAGAAAAATAACAAAGGATTTGTTTGATAAACACATTTGGATTAAAATGTATTTAATGTCTTTGTAGTTTGAGTCATGAGACTTCAGATTTAGTACAAACAGTTCTGTGAAACAGATAAATTACAGCTTTTTCTTGAAGGGAAAGAAGTGACCAAAGCAGAAACATGTGGGGATCGTGGTCTTGCACCATGAGACTGACCCTCCATGTTCATCAGCTTACTGAGAATTTCCAGCAGAAAAAAGGTCTTACAAGGAATTTATAATTCAGAATTTCATGAGAAGTCTACTGCAGTCAACAAAAAGAAATATTACTATAATATTCAACAGACATAATATCCAGGTGCCCTTTCTCAAGTCTCTCCGGATTATTTTTGATGGTGTCCAGTTTGCTTGAAATTGTTAATACAGGATAATTGAGACTGTAAGTGATGTCAGGATGGCTCCACTCCAACCTCTTGCTCAAAGCACGGTCAACCCTGAGGTCAGAACCAGTTGTTCAAGGTTTTGCCCAGTTGGGTCTTGAAAACTTCCAAGCCTGAGACTGCTCAACCTCTCTTGGCAGCCAATTTAACTCCTTGATTGTTCTCATGGGTAAAATGTTTCCCTTTATATCCAGTCAGAACCTTTTTTGCCTTAACTCCCATAAGTTTTCTCTCCTCCTTCAATCAGCACCACTTTTTTATTATTAATATTTATTTCTGCATCCTCCTGCATTTCACTCGGAATTTCTGGTGTCAAAAGGACACAAATGGTCAAGCCAGAGCTACACTGAAGTTCAAGCTGTGTCTGCACCAAGGGGAAAAAATAAATAATAAGCCAGGACTCTTCAAAACTCAGCCATAAGTCAGAGTAACTGAATCTCAGTTTCTAACTTCAAGTGAGGAAAGAAAGCCTGTAGTTGAGATTCTGCCTCTGAAGTCATCAAGAAGTGGGACTGAGATGTGTGAAGGTCACAGCTGTGAAGGGTGGCAATAGCAGAGAAAATGCAGCATAAAAGTCAGAAATCCAAACAATTATGGAGCTCCCCATTGGGCTTCCAGAGCTCAGTTCACCCTTACATTGCCAGGTAGTTGAGACAATCAAATTATAGCAAGTAGAGACATAGCTTTGCATCTTCTATTTGTAAAATTCAACATGCACAAGCTTTACTGGATGCCCAAGGGGATTTATCTCCCCTCCTGCATGGAATTGTGGATGTATATTGGAAACTTTTCACACATCAGATCCCTACTCCCTAAATTGTACTATATGATATCTGATTTTTTAACTAAGCACAAGTTTGCCAAGACTACAGAGGAGAAAGCAGAAAAATATCATTAATTTACTCTCAGGTCTGTAAGCACCAGACTGACTATTTTTCACGCTTAAAGAAAAAAATAATATGACAAACTGTTAACAGAGATGTAAGTGTGGATTCCCATCTGGTGTCTCTGTGAAAAGGACAATCATCTCCAGAGAGGAGCAGAGGAAACAGCTGAGGACAGCTCAAATTGCAGGTTTATATTGTGTTTCAACCAATGCTTTAGGTCATCCAGCCCCATCTGGAGGGTCATTACCCCTCCCTGCTTCCCAGAAGCCTCGTGACACTTGATCTTGGAGTGATCTCCGTGGGACTTCATGGCCCTGGAGGTCTCCAGTGCTTCCAAGCACCTGGCAAGAAGCTCCTGAACTTTAAGCAGTACTTTGAAGTCTTGCTCTACAAAGTGGTGCAGAAAAACCCAGCAATGAACCAGGTGGATACAGGGGGAACCTCCTTCCAGTGAGGTTAAGGAGGTTTTACGGAGCTCAGCTGGAGGAGAATGAGCAGAGAATAATCCTTAATTTATGAATTTTTGCTCATGGCAAAGCAGCTCCCTGTTGAAACCAAGCTTTTCATAGTCTGCTTTTAAATCCACGACTTCAGAACCCGGTAGCAATTTCAGTTGCTGTTTCACACAAATGTCCCTTAAATAATCTGTCACGACATTTGCACATCTAGAATGAATGACAGGCTTTCAAAGAAGGAATAGGGAGCTTTAAAAAGTCCTGATTACAATGTGCTCAGCACCAGTTTTATTCTCTTTGCTTTGTCTCTGTCCCATTCCACCACAAGTGAGCAGCATCCATTATTAATGCATCTTTTTGGAGGCAGTCCCTGTGTGTCTGTGTCCTCCATTTGATTAGCCATCTGGAAAACAACAGTTTCCTGACAGCTTTAAAACATTTTCTTTTAAGCTCCAACGTTTTTCACATGCAGAGAGCACGTCTGACATGCTGAAGGCTTCAGTAGAGGGCTTGGGTAGCACGTGGCAAAAAAACATATGCGCAGTGATTAAAAAAAAACCCAAAAAATCAAAACATAAAACCCCACCAAAAAACAACAACAACAAACAAACAAAATAACAAACAAAAAACCACAAACAAAACCACAAAAAAACCAACCCAAAACCTAAAACAAACAAACAAAACCCTCCCAACAACTACAAGACCATAAAAGGGATGATTTCCAGTTACATGATTGTTCTCATCCCAGGTTGTTCTACCTTGATTTCAAGCTCCTATCAAGCCATAACTTAAGAAAACTGAAGCACTAGAATTAAGACAAAATGAGGGACAAAAGCACTGGAACTGGTCATATGGAAATTTATATAAATAGTCATTTCTGGTGCAGAGGGAGCTGAGGTAGAAGGAGTTTGTTTTTGTCATCTATCAGTCAGTACTTGTATAACTTTTAGTTAATACTATGATTTTTCCAAGAGAAAGTCTTAGTTACAGGTATTTGCTTCCATGATAACAGCTTTAGCCAAAGTTGAAAAGACTCTTTAAACTGAGAAGGAAATTAAATTGTATATTAGAGTTTCACATAGGAAGTGGTGACACCTCAGTGTTGTTCTTTTCTTGGAAAAGAAAAAGTGCCAAGAACATGATATTTTGGATAATCTGAGAGAAAGAAATTTAGAGTGGGTTTGTCTTTGAACAACAACAAAAAAAATGTTGTTTCATAGAAATATAAGATAAGATGAAAATTGACCAATGAAAAAAACACCCATGAATATTCCATGATATCAAGCTATGATATAAAGAGAATTATTAAATTATATTCTATTTAATATGCAGTTTAGCTCATGTACAAGGTGTACAAACTTTACTTAAAGCAAGTGACATCTCTCTGAAGCCCAAGCTCTGACAGCAATCTTGATATTCTCATGCCTTAAAAAAATCTAGAGATTTCAATATTATTTATGCACTAATAAAAAAATTTCCTGTTTACTCTTAAGTATAAAGGTAAATCCACCAGGGAAAACAAATTGAAAAGTAAACCAGCTGAGCTTGCATTCATCTCCTCTCCCCTAAAGAACCAGCAAGGCAAGCACTGCAGATCCCCTTTAAGCCAGTGCAAAGGAGAAAGAAGGAAAGAAAGAGAAAAATAGGCATGTTTTTTAACCTTTGTCCATAATAGAAGGACAATTTGATGACGAGGATTCTAACTTGGGCTTCAGCTGAATGCCTGGAGTTTGATAGGATGTGTCTAAAATTAGGTGCTTATGTCCAAATGGGGAGAAAAGACACAGCAGATGGAAAGTGAGATGGGTGGAGGTTTTGGCAAGACACTTGTGTTGTGCTTCATGGCAGAAGCATATTTTAAGGAGGGACAAAAACGTCCACACAGAGAATTTCAGGCATGTGGAAGAGACTATGTGTGAGACTGCAGAGAGCCACAGATGAGATGAGAGGCAGACACAGCAAGGATCACATCGTGCTTCCTGTTGAAAATTCTATGGAAATATAAAGCAGCAGATCAGTGATTATGAGCTCTCAGAGGTAAAAACAAGGCGTGTTAACATGGTTCCTTTTTTATTTTGTCATTGTTTACAAAGACATGCAAGGACTAACTTTCAATATCAATATCAATATCATGCTTCATTCTTGGTAAAAACTTGAAAGGCTTGAGATGTACTATGAGAACCAGATTTCCTTAGAAGGGGTATGAAGGTCAATGCCTGGAAGTGTTCTAAAATGTGGGAAATTATCATTTTTAGGAAATAAAACACCAACAAAATAGCACAAATAGAATTGTAGAGTCATAACATCACAGAATAGTTTGGGTTGGGAGAGACTTTAAAGGTCATTTTGTTCCAAAACCCTGCCATGGGCAGGCACACCTTCCACTAGACCATGTTTCTCCAAGCTCAAACTTGGCCTTGAACACTTCCAGGAATCCACACCTTCTCTGGGCAACCTGTGCCAGGGCCTCAACACCCTCTGACTAAAGAATTTCTTCCTAAAACTGAATCTAAACCTACCCTCTGTCAGTTTAAAACACTTGACCTTTTTCCTGCCCTTTTTATAAGCCTGGAAACATCCCTGGAAACATTCAAGGTCAGGCTGGTTGGGGCTCCAAGTAATCTGGTCTAGCTGAAGATGTCCCTGCTTATTGAAGGATGACCTTTCAAGGATGGCTTGGATGACCTTTGAAGGTCCCAAACTGCTTTGTGATTCTGTGAAGACTCATTTTGAAGCTGCCTTTGGTCCAGCACAGGTAAGACAGCACTGTCCTGGATCCCCTGTGTTCACACGGGCAGCAAGAACCTCCAGGGAACAGGAATTGTGGAGTGAAACTTCCAGTGAGTGGTACAACCACCAGAGGTAATCAGTTGGATGTACCAGCTGTGAGAGATGGAGGAAAGAAAGAACTCTTTCAGAGTTTTTGGGCACATTTTAGACTTGGGGAAGGCAGACTCAAGTCTTGCCATGCATTACATTCATATGGGTTTATATCTCAGCTCAGATGAATATCTATTTTATTAAAACACTGCCCTAAAATGCTCAGCCACATGTCTACAATTTTGGTTCAACCTGTCCACTAAAGCATTGTTGACTTTGTGATTTAAATACTCCCTTGAATTTCTTTCCTAAATCAAGGTGAGGAGCTCACATCTCTCACTTCCCAGCACAACTCCAGCAGGTTTTCAGGGGAATAGGTTGCCTCAGAGGGCATGTCCAGGTCACAACCTCTTCTGGAAGCTCTAAACCTGGCTCCAACTTTAAGACATTTCTCTCATTGAAAAAATTCCTCATCTCCTTGTCATTTTGGAGACTCAAAGCAGCTGCATTTCTAGAAATGTATGGAAATGTCTAAATGCATCCACACACATTCAGTTGGGATTTTCAACCAAAAATAGTTACAGTATTTTAGCACAGCATTTTTATTTAAGACCAGTCTGAGATATACAAAAAAACCCTTGCTGTAGCATCACTAACACCAACCAGAAGGCTGGGCAAGACAGACACTGGATTGATGGAAAGTAAGGTTTATTTAAAACATATTGCAAAGGGAAAGAGAAGGGGGAAAAATTCAAACTAAAGAGGAAAAAGGAAAAGAACCTTTTATTTAACAACCTAAATCTACATAGTAGTTTAAAATTGACTAGGCAACTCGGTTATTACTCTGTTAAAAGCTAAAAGGAGGGATATCTCAGGCTGCTATTTTAAGTCAGAGCTTTTACCTGGCACTAAGAGGCCCCATATTCTTTCTATTTATTTCAGTTAGATTCACTTTATACTTTTATACAGCAGTAGAAAACTCACTCAGACACTTAATCTAAAGAACTGTATTTTTTCAAGACAAATCACAGCCACCTGAGCAGATGTAACAGCCCATTTCTTTGTGCTTGTCAGTAAATTCAGCTGCTCCTTTTCTCACAGAAAAGGAGGATGGGAAAGAATAGCAGTGCTGAGAAATCAGGGAATATATATTCCAGCAGAAAATCAATGGGCATTTCTAACCCCCTAAAGCAAGAGGCATTGAGGCCACATATTACAGGCTGCTTCCTTATTACCAAATATTCCTGTCCTATCCAACCCTGAATCAGTTGGGAAGTGGAATAGCATTCTTTTCTCTACTGTAATATATATTTTGAGGAAAAAAAAAGGTGTTGGGTGCTTGGACATTTCAGACTACATGGCCCCAAGCCATGGTTAAAAAAAAAAAAGCAGACTTCTATAGGGATGTATTTATGGAGAAGAAGGGCACTGAAAGGAGTTCAGCACCTCTTCTCTTAAATTATCACTATATGGAGAAGCACAGAAATGAAATCAAATGTGAATGAGGTTGTGAAACTTTTAAAACAGAGCCTTGGGCTAAAACTTGCTCAGAGTTCCTGCCCAGCAAGACACCTCATTGTTGGTTTGCATGGCTTTAGCAAGGGAATTTTACTGCTGGTGGCTGGTGAAGTCGCCTGGTGAAATATGTCCCGTTGCTGAGGTGGTTCTTCCAGAGCTCCTACACATCTCATAAAATTTGGCACCATCCCCAATTCACAGATGCACTACACACACACAGTGTTGCTGTTTTCTGACTCCCAGTAAGGGCCAGGGAGGTCAGAACATCTGAGACAACATCCACATCCAGCACCAGAGAGCAAATCAAACAGCTCCTGTCCAGATCATCCAAAGCATCACTGAGTGCATAGGACAAGGTTACTCTGGATTGGAGGGGTTCAAATTGTACACCACTGGTTATTACGATTATTAATTAGTTACTAGTATCTATTTCACTTTTAAATAGCACTGTAAGGGGTCAAAAGCCATGGAGTGACTGAGTAGGTACCCAGCTGAGGATGTTCATAGTCCTACAGTCCACACAGAAATAAAGACACCTGCAGAAGGGCTTCAGTTCACCTGAAGGTCTTACATCTACACTGGGAATTAATCTGAGTCTCCTCAGCTTTGAGTTTCACTTGCAGATTTTCATATTGATCAATGTAATGAGGAATCTCATTTCATTTTAATTCTCCTGGGTAAATGCTGCCTCAGGAGGAAGCTGTCACTTCCAGCAACAACCCTTTCAAACCCTCCAGGTATATGTAGGATGAGGTGGAGCTTAGACAGTGTTTAATAAAAAAGTCAAATTACTGGTGAGGTATCAAAGCAGTGCTTCCCTTTGTTAAAATCAACTGTGACAAATGTTTTAAAACTGTTCCTTTCATGCAGGTGCAGAGAAAGCCTGACAACATCCCAGCCATAAAGAGCAGAAAGCTCCCAACAGACCTTCAATTCCACGCTCAGCCAAAGGGTACAGATTTTCTATTCTCCACGTCTCTGGGACTCTGTTCTGACAAACACTATTGATGTTTTCAGCTGAGCTGAGTAATTGCTCCTGAATTCCCAGGGTTCCTCCCTTCTCTGGTTGGCTCCATTCTCTGGGCTCAGTTCAGCAGCTGGGCTGGAGCAGTTTCTACAGGTGAAGGCTTGAGCACATTCTCTTTGTTGGAGGGGTTGCTGCTTTACTTTCCCATCATTTTTTTCATACTCCTTGCCCTTTCTAAATCTTCATATAGTTTTGTCAAGGATTGAATTTCAATCTTCTCTCAAATAAATACTGTTATGTATAAGAACTTAACTGCCATCCCTATTTGGCTGCCTACGACCTCCCAGACCAGGGAAGTTCCTCAAAATGCTTTCCCTCTTTCCTGTTGAAACCAGTCCTCTGTGACTCCCTGATTCTTTTTCCAGCCCATTTTACTCATCAGTTAGAAAGATTCAGAAAGTTTCATTTCTCTTCTTGCATTGAACTTTATCAAAAGGGGGAAGAAATGTGGCAGCAGGTCATGTTCTGATGCCATTTCCTTCCCTGTCAACTTAGACATTCATGTATGGTTTTCATATTGCCCAGCAGACTCAGGATGTTCAGGATCTCATTTTTCTAAGCACAGTATTCACAAAAAGAGAGATAAGAGTGAAATATGTGCTCCTAACCCTCTCCTTACCCTTTTCAAAGTCAGTAAATGCTGCCTAACCCACTTAGCACTTTGTTTGTATTTTAATTTAAGGTTTGTAATCTGGTAAATTTGAGAAAGGGACATAAAGGGCAGACATGGGGGGTACTGGGGGGACAACAGGAATTCAGAAAGCTGCAGGAGATTTACTTTTGCTAAATGTTCTTCCACAGAATCATAGAATCCTAGAATGGTTCAGGTTGGAAGGGACGTTAAAAATCATCCAATTCCAACCCCCTTCCATGGACAGGGACACCTTCCACTATCCCAGGCTGCTCCAAGCCCCATCCAACTTGGCCTTGGACACTTCCAGGGATGGGGCAGCCACAGCTTCTCTGGGCAACCTGTGCCAGGGCCTCACCACCCTTGAGAAGAATTTCTTCCTAATATCCAACCTAAATCTGCTCTCCTTCACTTTGCCTTATTTTCTGTTTTATTTCTCAAGGTTCATGCAAGTTTTGGCTGGCTTTTAAATGACCAGATTTAGTTACTTCACTGAGGAAGCTTTTACACAAAAGCTGCAGCATTACAAGGTTGTCCTTTCACAAGTGCTCACCCAAAGGTTTGATTCACCCAGTTCAGCTCATTCTCACTCTCTTAACAAATGTTTTAATGAGGTAGTGGCAGGGAAAACTGCTTATATAACAAATTGTATAATGGATCTTATCATTGCTTCAGAAAAGTTAGGTTGCAGCAGCCATCTGGGAAATAAAAGCCTGAATCATCTGCCATACATACACACACATACATACATACATATATATATATATATAAAATATATGCATTTGCACATTTGGCTCTTACACGAATCACACACAAAGCTCTACTAAAGTGCAAAGCCAGCTGAAATCTTCTCCCAAAGCTGTAATTTCTGAATGAAAGTTATCCCCTTCAATGAATGATGCATTCGAGCCATTATAGATATGCAAAGACATCTTGTTTCCAGCGCAGAGAATCTTTCAGCACTCAACAAAGCTTTAATTACTCATCTCCTGTGCTGTTTCAGCATATGACTCAGAGAAGGTGTCATCAGGACCAGAGAAGTGGAAAATGGGGGGAAAAAGTGTCTCTTTGATGAAGGGACAGATTCGTGCCCATTCTCCACTGCATGTGTAATGATGTCACTCTGCTTTGGAGGGCAGGACACACTGCACCAAAAGGTGACAATTATAAATTCTGTCACTGCCATAATTTTGTAGAACTTTGAGACAAATACTTCTTGTCTCCTAAATGAAAACAAGGTGTAAATGAGAGCTCAAAGAGAGGCCTAATCACAACTGCACCGCAGCCAACAAGGTTCCTTTTGCAGTAAAGTGTTACCAGATTGCTCATCAAAACATATTTTATATGACTAAATGTGGGTACACACTTGTATTTCTTTCAAATCATTCAAAACTCCTTCCCATGATTTAGTATTTATAGCAACTATTGTCTTAAAAACAGAGTGGTGTCTGCTGAAGGGTACAAATGACATTTGATTTGACCTCCAGACTGTCAGGACATATTGCCCTGTTATTTTGCTCGCTCTGTTTTTTGAACAAATTTGAAGTGAGTCTGTGGGAGTTGAGTTTTTTTGCTTTGTGAGGTTATGGCTGTTTTGATCTGCTAAGATGCCTCTCATCAGGCTTATTGTTAAATGGAACCGGGGTGTAAGGTTGCAAATTATATAATACCATTTCCCTTACAAACCTTA